>NC_090237.1:6727500-7327500 GCF_024489055.1 Chanodichthys erythropterus | reverse complement strand
CTCACACTGTATCAATTTGTGCAAATATATGTAGAATGTTGAATCTCACACCTCAAACCTGTACGGTTTATATGTCACCTCTAAATAATGGTAAAGTATGTAAAATATAGTTTATTTCTTTCAATTTTGGTATGACATATGACCTTGACCTTCTTGTCTGACAGCTGACAGTAAGCCAAGAGGAGAAAAATGTAAAATCTTTTCATTCATTATTGGTTAGTGATTGAAAGAGTCTTGGAGTAATTTCCAGTGACACAATACCACTGTACATATGAACCAAATCAATACAGAGAGGCAGAGATGCTCTGTGTTCAATAATATAATTAAGTGTCTGTTTACGTCAAAGCCTTTGAGATGAGTCTTTAAAACGATAATATGTCACAAAATCAAATGAAATCTTGGGGGAATATACTACTCGTATAACTTATTGACAAATTAACAGGCCGGGAATAGAATAGAAATTCATTTTTGATTTAATTAAAAAACCCCTGTAACCTTTTAACGGATGTAGGATAAGCTTTTGTAAGGTCGTTTTGTTGATGTGTGTAAGTTTCGATGTTAAGATACACAGCAGTACTAGCTTAAACAATGGTGTTTAGGGGTTGGACTTTGTCTGACTAATGGCTGATGGAATGTTTTGGAACATCTAATTCCACAGAATCTACGCAATTTAACTTTAAAAATACAAAAACATCAACAATTAGCGGTTAGCATGCAAGCTCCATTTAAGACAAGTGGTTTTGATTCCAGCCTGAATAGTCTCTCAATTCTGTTCAACTCTTTTCCTAATTTTTTGTCAACTTTTTCTACGTTGGGGGGGGGGGATTCAAACATTTGAATGCAAAGACAAAATAAACACTGATTAAATATTCATCTGAACGGACTAACTTATCCGACCCACCTGGGTGTGCGACGGCGGCAGGCCTCTCCTCCCGTAGATTCCCACCAAGGCATCTTTACTGAGAGACACATTAAATTTGAGGTACATGGGGTGGTCGATAAAGACCTGCGACCTCCAGAAGATTCCAGGCGGGATCAGCTGGGCGACTTTGCGGCCCACGTCTATCTCGCCCATGTCTATGAAGCTGTCCTCCGGGAAAAAGCCATCTAGTTTACCTGTGGAAAATGAAATCTATCAGTCAGCTTGACGCCTCATAAATCTACCATATGGTGTGAGGAGAGGGTCAGTGTATTGGGTGAATGACCCTCTTGCTGCTTTTCCTTCACATCAGGAAAAAAATAGCCACACTGACCATTGACCATAAAGCTGAAACTTCACTATACTAGAAGTCTAAAACTCAACATTTTGTGGGTAGGTGACGTATATCTGCTGTTTTTATAAGTTTAATATAAAATAATTTTGCAGTACAATGAATAAGTTTGTTTTGATTTGGAATTTGATTCAGCATTTAAATGAGTGATTTATATATTTGTTTCATTTTTTGTATTTTCAATTATTTACTCATCAGAATATTTTGGAGGCAGTGCCTCCCTTGCATCCTTGGAGAAAACACCCCTACACCTAATCCTGATGTACCCTCCTCAATGGACCCTGAGGAAAGAGCAACATCTGCTCGCTCAGGTGGATTGGCCAATTTCCACAGTGATGGCGACAAAAGCAGACATCCTTGCAAAGAGAGCCCAGAGGACGCTCAGGCAGCTTTCGCGTCGGGCTACACGCGCTACAGCAGATGGCGGTCTCCTCAAAAGTCAATCATTTGCAATGTGTTATATCTGGAGAGACAGGACATGCTTTCCCACCTTCCAATTTACCGCCTCCACATAACGCATTACCACATCAGTCGCAATTACACATCTCAGCTATGCTGCATTGTCATTGGCCGAACTTTTGAAAACATGGCCGGGTATTATTTCACACAAAATCAAAAAAAAAAAAAAAAAAAAAAAAAAAAAAGAAGAAGAAATTATATTTTCCATAAAAAAAAATGAAGCTTGAACACAACGTTTTAGGACCAGCAGTTATTTAGGCCCAGTCCTATTTGTTTTACCCGCGAGAGACGTCTATGCTTACGATACTCCTACATCCTGCGTCATACATCGTGTCAGGGGTTACTCTTGTGGCGGAAGTCGACTTGCGCAGTATGCGTACGGTCACCTCTATAAAGTTTTAAATATGGATATTTTTCTTACAAAAGCCCATCACTTCGCTTCAGAAGGCCTTCAAGGCCCCCCTGGAGACGTATGGATTATTTTTATGATGGAGGGATGCATTTGGCCTCCCATTCACTACCATTATAAATCTTTGGAGAGCCAGGATATTTTTGAATATATCTCTGATTGTTTGTGTCTGAAAGAAGATAGTCATATACACCTAGGATGGTTTGAGTCTGAGCAAATCATGGGATAATTTTCATTTCTGTAACCTTATCCCAAAATAACACTTCACTTTGTGTAATTTTCTATATTTTTGATATTTTTGCTCATACCAACTTACTAACTTTTGTTCTTTTATTCTTACAATTCATGTGTATGTTAAGTAAAGTGGGGTGGCTCAACGACCATGGGAAAATATGGGTCCCGTGGCCAAACCAGTCAAGATGCTATAAAGAATATCTTAAATTGTACAATTTATTTCTCTTTGTATTGTACAATTTATTTCACTTTGTATTATCATTATTTTTGGCCAATCACAGTGCCCACGGAGTAAATTTCGATTCCCATAGAAATGTCCAGTTGAGTTGGTGAATGCATGAGTTAAACAAGGTCTCAATGGCACTTTCCAGATAACAGGTTTATGGGTAATTGAACTGATGTGAAGGTGCAATGTTCAGATGGTCAGAAAACCTCTCCGGTACAGTGTTTATTTAAGTTAATACCAGGGATGTACAGCACAGTGACTCTGGATTGATTTGCTGTGTTCCTGATGACAATGTTACTCTGACAGTCAGAATTAAAAAGCCCGGCCTATCGATTTCCCCTCAGCCGCAGATGTCACTCAAACGGAGGCACCGCCACAGCCTCTATGTTTGTGGTTTCGCTCGCTCCCTCTCTGCCAGCTGCTAAATGAAAAAAGACGTCTTGGCGACTCATCTATATGGTAATGGTCTGGTCTCCCACCTTTTGTCCGAGGCCTGTGGCAAATCAAATGGCTAAATAGGGGTTGTGCTCGCAAACTTTTCCTACTGTACGAACTTCCGTCTCCATGACCGTGGGGGTTAGTGTCTGCTTTCTTCCGCTGCCAGGAAAACTCTTGTCCAGTCTTGGAGATGAAAGGAATGCATGGCTTTTTGGATGGGGCAAGTTCTAATCTGCCTTGAGCCCCTGGATACTCAATCCCTAAAGCTGTGCCATTCGTTCTTCCAGGAACAAATAATACCCTTCCCATTTTCCCTGCAACTTTCATTGGATTGTAATGCAGATCTCATGGCAAGCAACTGAGACTGGTCACAGCATGGAGTTGGCTGACAAATAATCCTGGATCTTGAAGTCTTTGAAAATCAAAAATAAGACGTTATAATACTGGCCAGCGTGCAGCGAAATTAGCGGGAGATGAGTTCATGCGAATCTGGCAGGAAATTAGCTTGAAATGTTGGAATGTGTTGTCGGATATGAGATGACTGAAGGGCATGAGTTCAAACGCTTGGCCAAAAAAAAAGAAAAAAAAAAAGTTTAAGGTTAATCAAGGCTGGAAGAACTTTTTATTTTTTCCAACCAAACTTGCCTTTTTACATCAGGGCTGCACCCTAATAAGGATCACTTTTAGGCAAATCTCAACAAGTCAACATGAAATGGCATTAACAATCCATTTATCCAAGTGAAACAGAAACTTTTCAATGTTTTAAAAAGAGATTACTGGAGTACATTTTACAAGAAAATTCCATTTCAGTGATTCTACTGTAAAATGTTGCATTTAATTCAATGTATTGCTTGCTGTTTCTTTTTAATTTACACATTTACAATAATTTCTGAGTGAAAAAAATGTTTCTACACCACTTTTTTTCCAGTGGCTGCTCAAAGCCGAATCCAAATGTGAATAACTTCAGAATAACACACGACAATGACTACGTTTACATGGACAGCAGAAATCCAATTATTGACCTTATTCTGAATAAGACAATATTCTGATTAAGGTGCTTTTAGAATATTCCTTTCATATTCCCGTTTTAGATGTTTTAGAACATAGATCGATCATTACGTCCCCATGCCACACATCCAATGTTCCCTCCAGAATTTCACATATAAACATACAGTTCGTCTTTGTTATGGTGCCATATACAGTTTTGGATGTTTCAAATGCAGTTAATCATTTGTCATGCTATATGTGCAAATAGATGATGGCGGATACAAATTCTCCAGAAACAGGCCTCCTCTGTACTTTAATTTGGGAACATTTCATTCATGCCACTGCGACAAACTCTGAGGTACTAGATATGATATCAGATGAGATGAGAAGAATTTGATTTGTATCCTCTCTTGTTTGCCGTCAAACGGTTGACCACTGCCTTGTGTCTTGTCGTAAAATGAGGCGAAAATTCCCACACAACGTTAATGGTGTGATTAAGGTATGTACATGTCTATAATGCGCTTTGATAATGCAACTAAAATAGGAATATTGTTGTCCATGTTAACATACTGAATGACACATGCACAAAACCACCAGGAACAAGCATTTGAAAAGTAAACAGTCATTTGTGATTTCATGTTGACTTTAAACCATAAGGTTTGGACATACCATCATCTTTGCTTCCTCGATCCGGAAACTCTAAACCAGTGTTGCCCAGAGGCGGCAAGCCCAAATCTGTGGGCAGATGTAGGCCACTCGTGTTGTCTTCCGTCAGCTGATATATCTGCCTCTGCATTGGCTGTAAATGCCAGTTGAGACCGAAGAGGTGCATGGCTGCAGAGAAAGAGCAGCAGCAGATGGTAAATTTACGTGTGTTGGAGCAGTGATTCCTGAGCATGTGCCTTGGTGTACATTATTGTAATTAAATTAGATTCACTAAGGAATACTATAGACACTGCATCAGAAAATTAACATCCTGAAGGCTGTGGGGTAATTAAACCAAGGCTGTAAGAAAACAAATGTGTTTTGACATGATTAATCTTTGGCAGTTTAAGAGCACCAAGAGAACCAAAGCAGACTTCAGATTAATATGCAAATATGACGTCATTGATGTTGTTAAATTTGTACAGTATAAAGTACATAATGTATTCTCTTAAGGCTGCATTTATTTGATTAAAAATACAACAGTAATAAAAACAGTTTAAAACAGTAATATTGTGAAATATGTTTAATTGTTTTCTTATGGTAATATATTTTAAACTATAATTTGTTCCTGTGATGGCAAGGTTGAATTTTCAGCATCATTACTCCAGTCTTCAGTGTCACAGAAATCCTTCAGAAGTGGTAGTGTACATTTCATGACACTTGTAAAAACTAAAACAAAACAACAACAACAAAAACATCAGCCCCCACCCTTAAGGGCAAACATAATAAAATAAAAAAATAAAAAATTTTGAACAACCCACAGACAGAAAAGCCAAAGCCCACAGGGCAACTTTTCTTTTCATCCCCATTAGCTTGCTAATACCCCCCATGGCTAAAGAGACAAGGAAATGATAAAGTCAGCAGGAACACAACAAGAGGTACGGATGAATGCATGAGCAGCACCAGAAGACACAGCGATATTTCACAAGGTCAACAAAAGAAGCAACCATTGGGATGAACTCTGATGGCGCAGTGAACAGGGAAGGAGGGGCCAGGCATGATGGATCACCAGGACAAGAATGGTCAGGACCAGCTTAGCCAGGCAAAACCTTGTCCTGGAAGTCTTCAGTCAGCAGATAAAATGCCAACAAAAGGCCTTGGAGCGCTTTCTTGCACAGTTTGAATGGAAGTTCTAAACACATGATGTAAATAAACAAATAATTCAATTAAGCTTGTGAAGCTGCTGCATACCAATTCACACTAAAGCCATGTAGTTTACTGGTAATTGAAAAGTACACACTGTTGAGAATGCGGTAAAACAGTATGTATGGCAGTATTGGGATTCACTAACATGCATCAAACTTTGTTTGCGTTTGCACGTTAATGTTAGTATGTAGCTAAATAAAATTTCATTATTACTTGATCATTGCCATTTTTTGATGTTAAAAAATTTTCTGCTACCAAAGTTTTGCATACAGAGACACCTATAATCATGTCATTCATATGGTTATTCCCCCCCAAAAACTGTAAACACTGTGATTTGGTGGTGCTACAGTATCAAACATCTTTGTTTGAGCATTCAGAACAGCCTAATAGAGCAACACTGGCTCTAATATTGGTTGGAATATCTTGTAAGTTAAAGGCCCTGTCCCAAATGGCCCGTTCACACCAAGAATAATAACTATAAAGATAACAATAAAAATATAGTTCTAAAAATCATTCTAAATACAAAAAAAAATAATAAAAAAAAATAACAGTTCACACCACAGCTATAACGATAATGATATAGTGAAACAATATTGTTGTCCATTCTAATTTAGGGGTCGCACATTTAAAACGGCAGAAGACATTGCAGAGAAGTTAATTGCCGAGGTCCAGAAAAAGCCACCACTGTTTGACAAGTCAACCCTCTTTTCATGAATACTTAAAAAAAACAACAACAACAACATGTATATAGAAAACAATCAGTCATAACCTCAGAATAAATGCTGAGAAGTATTAATGATATATGCCAGGCTAGCAAACAGTGTAAAATAAAATTACCTCAGGTATCAGTGCTAGTTTCGACAACATTGTCTAGCTTCCTTTGAAGTTGCAGTGAAAAAGACAAGGTGTTGTTTTTATTTCACTATATTGACTTCCTCAGCTAAATTCACTGTAAAATTAGATTGATTACGCTAGCTTTTCACTCGAAACATAGCATGCTGAGGACAACTGTTGGGTAAAGCTGTCTAAATGCAACAAGAACAGAAAAAACACAGCGCGTGAGCTTAGAATAAACAGACCACTATCATTCATTGGTGTTGACGCAAATATAGTTATCGTTACAGTTATCTTTATTGTTATCGTTCTTGATGTGAACAGGCCTTAAGCCTTCGCAATCTTCCTCCGAGTCTACACTTTCTTGACTTAATACCGCTTTGACTCTTGGGTAGAAATCATCGAGGGTGCATACCGGTTGCAAAGGGGGTGCTCACGAGCACCCTTCTGAAACTTAACAAATGGGACACCCTGCCATCTTAACAGACACACGCAAGTGGTGTCCACTGTAAGTCCACAAGAGCACATGAAGTGTGCCATATTGGACAGGGCCAAAAATTGAAGGAGAACCCTCAAAACTCCACCTCTTCCATAGTGCAAGGTGTTGTGGGCAATTTTAGCCCAAAAAGCATGATTTAAAAATAGTATAGCATCCAGGCACTTTTGGCAGACTAATATCAATGCACTATGAACTGGTATGAGACAATCTTATAATGCATCTTATAGTACTGATAGTATACATATTGGGATGCAGCCAAAGTATGTAAGACAACTGCTGCCGGCACAAACTATGGCGGACTATGGCAGTGTCGGAGTAGATAAAACAAATGATCTCGAGCCTTGTCTCTTTCTTATGCTCCATTTCTTTCCCTACATGAGTTCCCGTTTCTCCTTCATAAGTACAGAGCTGGTTTCAAATTGCACAAGTGGCTTTCTCAGCCACACTCTCTTGACAACCCATAGTGACAATTCAGGGCTAAAATTACTTTTCCGCTCCACTCAATATTTCGGAGAGGTGACAATGTATTTGTTTTGTGTGGCAGCAAATATCTTGTCTCAATCAGGGTGAGAAAAGGTCTAAATGAATGATTTATTCTTCTGTCAAAACATTTCTGAAAGAAACATATAGCTGGCATAATTACCAGACCTCCACTCAATCTTTATTTTTTGTGACGGAACACTAAAATTATTCAGCAGATTCACAGATTAAAGAATACCAAAACAAAAATAACGAAAAAACTTTAACAGGACAAGGTGTTTACAAGACAATGCTCATAAGGCAATGCTCATAACCTACACACCCTGTTAAATAACATTGACTATCAAGCCCTTTGTAGGTATATAAAGTCCAACCACATAATAAATAAGACAGGCTTGAACTTTATCTCAAAGAATCAAGAAATTTCTGGCACTGCAAACAAAAAGAAACAAAGCAATCCATCAATTCATTTTTTAGCATCATAAAATTAATTTCCTGGTGTTGGGTGTTGTTGTAGGTTGTTGGAGGATCTTTTATTTCAAAATAAAACTGTACAGAGAAAATAACTAGAAATACAACAAAGTAGTGGAGATACTTGTTCATTAGTATTGGTGTTGGGGGGATGGTGGGTACACCAGTTTTATCATTAATAATGAAACTAAGAGAGCAATGCCTCACTGAGTAGGAGCTGATTGGCTGGAGTGGTGTTTACAGAGGGAAAGATGTGCCTGAATTCATTTTCAAAGAAAAACAAAGAGCTCTGTCTAATTGCTTCATTGGGCCTTTGCTTGGATATCCTCTGTCCTGCTTTACATGTTGTAAAATCAATGATCCTTAAGATTCTGCAAAGATGTGCTTGCCCTCGCTTAACCAGAAGCATCAAATTGGCAGTTTTAAAAGCCCAGTGCACGGCTCACAGACTGCGGATCAAACTAGTCGTGACAAATGGAGAGTTCTGCTTAACATCCCTTTGCATGTTTGGCCATTAATTAAAGCCATATTACTTGGTAGCCACACCGCATTTACTAAATGGTCAAAATGTGGCCAGAAAAACGATGTAGCCTTTGACAGGCATTGCCATGGCAGATGAGAGTGGCCATCCTCCGGCTTAGTCAATCAATAGCCATTTGGAAAATTGCAGGGCGCGCATTTTGTTGATTGCATTCCGACAGATTTGGGCATTCCTGAAGAAAGGTCTAAATGTTGCCGTTACTTTTGCAAGAGAGCATTTGTGGAGGCGATAAAAAGTCGTTGCTGTCTTGAGAGACAATATAAATGCAAACGACCGGGCCCACCCGCCCCCGTCGGTAACACTGGAATTGACTGTGTCAAAGGCGGACAGACACGCTACGAGACAGATGGCTTGGTTTGTCATCACCCGAGATCGAGTAAGGCATTCCTCTAGCTCGCTCTCTTTTTCTGCAGCACACTGGTTGATTTGTGGCTCTGTGGGAGGAAGCGGAGAGTGCAGTTGGCGCATGGTCAGTGGGGGTGGACAATTGAATCTAAGGCATCATGGGTCTCGGTATCGTTCCAAATGTCCAAGTAATTGCTCCGTCAAAGGGTCCATCTTCCATCTGGACCCTTTTGCTACTCCGCCTGTCTAGCTCTGATGTAAAATACCTCACACTTCCCAGCCACCCCCCCGCTACCAAACCTCATTATGATTTATGTCCGAGCTGTCCCGGTATCTATGATTTCCAGAGTGCGTTGGAAAGAGTCCAACTTATGAAATATGTTTCCCTGCCTAGCCCAAACTCTTCCATCATCCAAACTCACTCTCTTTCTCTCTCTGCTGTCATTCAGGCTTCATGAGTACAGAGCAAAGCAGGGACAGGTGGAAAAGGTCTAAACTGGGTGTTTTTTAATGAGGGTCCCACTGGAACGGCAAGTGGAAAGACCCCACGACCTGTTGAGAGTAAAACGGCAGCCGTGCTGAAATGCAAGCCTGGACGCACACAACGACACTGCAATCTCTGCTTTGGCAGGCCACTTTGGCAGATTCGTGCAAGCCAATTAGGAAGCTTCAACAAACTGCTGCTTCAGTCTGAGTGGAACACAAGGCTCATTACTGCTCCACTTCTGTGTTTGAAACCTTTGCAACACCTCCTGAGAAACAGAAAACAACAAAAGACACATCCATCCCACATTTACCTCCAAAAAAATGCTTTATCCTAGGTCAAAAAAAGAGGACAATGCTGGGATCTATGGGCAGGGTAGTCCCAGGTTGAAAAATGCCATTTCTTGCTCATCCATCATAGAATGGACAGGGCACATTAGCAAGCATATGGTTAATTAATTCCCCTTAGACACTTGAATGGATGAGTGTTGAACACGGCAGCTCTCAGTCCTCTCATTAGCCGTCTAATTACTCTGACACCCCTCCTGCAGGGATCCTGGTGCATAAGATCTTTAGCACTTTAGCGTCCATCTCATATTCGACTATATGGAATCTTCACCAAGAAACTTATCTAAAAACAGAAAGGCAGATGTGGAGGTACCAGACACCACTTTTGCAAATCGAAGTGAGATAAACAAGATGACAGGTCTGAGGAGTGCCCTTGATTTACACATAGCAAAAGTAGGAGTAGAATTTGGAGTTTACATTCATTAAAACCTAAGGTTGTTGAGGGAGACTACTTCGTTCAGTGAAGAATTTGTTCTTGATTGAAGAAATTAATTTTTTATAGTTTCAGGTCGTTGTTGATTGCTTTCTTTGAGCACACATGGATATTAAGCCCTTAAAATTACATGTAGGTGTAGGTCAAATCAATCTGCAGACAAACCAGTGAGACCTTGAAGAGCACTCTTGAGAGTTAAGCTTCCCCAGTCAGGAGTGCCTCATCTTTTCACAAAAACTCCCAATGGAACTTCCTTTTTTCCCTATGTGCCCTCCTCTGGTCTCACTTCAAATTCAGACTGTTGACTATAAATGAAAGGCAGTGAAATGCACATCATTAGTAAGTTAGTAGATCAAAAACTCTTAAGCTATTTTTCACTTTCACCCTGAAGCTTAGAGGAATCTGTCAGAAGTGAATAATATCTATACTCCAGTAAGGGTGCATATAAAGTCTGGCCACAGAGAATGCACTTTCCAAGAATGGCTTTATAAAAGAGCTTTGATACGGCAGACAGTTAATAGAAACTTCCCAATTCACAAGGCATTTATTTTTTTTCACACAGTGATGCTACACTAATTGTAGAGAATGTTCCCCTGGGACAATCTGGTGCTAAGTATCATGCTCAAGGGTACCATGGTGGCCGAGCAGGACCGTGACCTAACTTCCCAGTTACAAAGTCATCCATATTTAGGTCAAAAAAGTCTCCTCATTATAATTTAGGCTACCACAAGCCAAAATTTAGCTGTGCATGTCATAAACCCACAACCTCTATAAGACTTATAAACACCACCAGTTCTATTGACCCCAGAAGACCAATCCAATACCCTAGGTTGACATGACATGTAATATAAAAATATATTTTGATGAAGGTAAAACTTAAAATACATTGAGCTGGTTGTAATTCTGAAGCTGTTTTTTCTTCAGAAAACAAAATACTGGCACTTCAAAGTCAATAGACAGTTAGAATGAGTGTCTTGTGGGTATGACTGAGGTTGCATGTTGGGCGGTACAATGAGGGCCCAGCAAGCTAAGAAATGAACACAGAGGGAAGCTGATGACCTTCAGATGCCGAGGACATAATGACCTTCTTAATGAGCATGCCACCACTGAGAAAATGGCACACGAATCCCAATTTTGCGATCTCACTCCTTTCAAGGAAGCAGTTCTTGCAAACTACACAGAAAAAAAGGAATAGGGGAAAATAGCAAAACTATGCGGCAAGTCAAAAACATCTGTCAGGAGGTTTAATTGGGTTCATTAGACAACACAGCTAGAGTTACCAATTACAGGCCTACATAATTAATTGCACTTGAAATTAAATATATTTTCTCATCAGCTTTTAATTAAACGTGACCCCTTGTTGTTGATTGAATCCCAGATTCTCAGGGTGAGCTACGGTTTCATGCGTGTTTACCTGAGGTGCACAGGGAGATGAGCTTGATTTTGGAAGAGGGTTAGGATGGGGTGGGGTGTCTATAATTACATGAAGTGATTAAGATACATCAGCTTGGCAGGCTTTGCAGGGCTCCTAACAAGGTCAGAGCTTAACTAGCCCTCTAGCTAACTCAGAGAATAACTTCATTAAGCACAGTGCTTAGGCATTTAATGTTGACAATAGTTTTCTTCCAAAAAATATAGTGAGCTTCTTCCTAAGCGGTTGCCTTTTCAAGAATAGCTCTACATAGATAGCAATTCTGCATGGCACACATTTCTTGCAATGCATTCTACCTCAATGCTGAGCATAATGAGGCATCTTTGAAGAAACCATGATATTGTTGCCTACTGTTTGGGGGCCTTCGTGCCTAAAACACATCTATGACACCATCTAGGTAGGCAGCGTACTAGTTTTTGGAACGAGTATCTCAAAACATTGCAAGCTGCCGCACTGTATACTACCTACATACTACCTTCTAAGGCAGAATCCTAACGATTCTACATACTACCTTCTAAGGTAGAATCCTGATGATTCTACATACTACCTTCTAAGGCAGAATCCTAACGATTCCTAAAGTGATGTATTTTTTTTTTTTTTTTTTTTTTACACATAAACAGCTACTGAAGCAAGGGGTGTCCAAACTCTGTCCTGGAGGGCCACTGTCTCCAACTTGCCTCAGCACACCTGCTTGGAGGTTTCTAGCCTACAGTAAGACCTTGTTGGTTCAGGTGTGTTTAATTAGGGTTGGAGCTGAACTCTGCAGAACAGTGGCCCTCCAGGAGCTGGATTGGACACCCCTGTATTAAGGTCAATCACTCCACACCACATAAATAGTGTACCTTAAACAACGCACATATGGTTACTCTAAAATTTTGCAAAAGTGGTTATTAGCATTTTGAACAAAGCTGAGCAATTAGCATTATCAGCTAACAGAATTTTAATTTAGGTTCCAAATCACTGTAGAGAATCACAGGGTAGCAATTAAGTTTTTTATTTTTTTCAGCCAAAAATAGATAAATGGATGGATGGTTAAAGCTCATTTTAGTTCTGTTGCAATGCATATTTATTATCAGTGCCTACGCTTTGGAAAGCTGTTTATCTTTAATAATGAAGACACATCTGTGAGATCTCCATTTGGATGCACCTTGTGCAAATGACTTGCACTCATTTTTGAACTTCAAAAAATACTATTTCATTTTGTGGGCTGTGTGTTAGATTACACAGAACAATTTACATTCTAAGCAGACACACATTATGCAAACCCATTTCATGCTGTCCTCTAAAAGATATTGGGTTATACAAAACATTATTGTTATTATTGATTTACTCTCGAAGGAATGGGCACACTTTATTTGGAACCGCTATAGACAAGCTCTTATCTTTTCACATATATGTCGGATATTCCACTTCTTTCATGGGACTATATGAAACGCATAACGGAATTATTAGCAGACACTTAGTAACATTCAGTAAAGCTCTGGTGTGCATAGTCAATGTTCAGACTGATATGGTGCATGACTGATATAACTGTACATACAATGCATCACAGAAAGTTAAACTGCAGAAATATTAACCAAGCAGAACAAATCCAATCACAACCAGCACAAACTGTTGCTATGGCTCAATCATATCTTACTTTATCTGTTGTCCATTATTGATTTAGTTCACTGACCAAGCTGAATACAGTTGTGGGACATTGAAATTTCCTAACAATGTGAGAGATCAATAATGTCCACTGCAATCTCCTGCAGATGAGCTTTCAAATGATTGAAAAGTGAATCATATACAACATCTTTATATGCGTCGCTACTCTGGCAGAAAGGCGGAAACAGATCAAATTCAACACAAAAGTCGTATCAGTCTCTTTCAGTGAGGAGATGTACTGATTACCATCAGCAGGTTGGATTCAGAGAAGAAGTGCTTAAATGACAAAACATATCTTCAGCCTTTAGGACAATCTTTAGTATTACAAAAAGTAAAGAGTACATATACATATAATGAGTATAACAGTTTGCTGACCACCAAGTTGGTTTCCACTTGTCAGGATTTGTCTGGTTTGAAGTTTTTAGACCGTTTCATGTCCTACCAGATGGTTATCCTTGCAGACCAGGTAAACCAGATGAAAACCAGATTAGCAATCATGAGGGACCAGATTTACCAGTTAAGAGTAGCAAACCACCTTCCAGCTTTTGGTTTTAAAGAGACTCATCTTTGACGCAGTTTTAAGGATGGATGGGGATGTAGAAGGATGCACTTACCAATAAAGTAGGCCAACAGGAACACCAGGGTGACGGAGATAAGGATGGCACTGAGGGCAGCACATTTCCAGTTGCAGTGCTTATAGGGTTTCTTCAAGCTAAAGGCAGGTCGTGAGAAGGTGTTCCTCGGCAGGGGCCGGGGTGGAGGCGAGTATACCGTGCTGGACGTCAAAGGGTAGCCGGGAGAAGTTGTGCAGTACAAGGGCGAGGTCCCACCAGGCTTGAACAGAAAGTGTCTGCAGAGACGCAGAAAACGCTGTTGCTTATGTTCAAAAAATATTGGGCGTTAGAGAGCACTGTGTGATAAGTGTTTTCTCATCATGTTAAACAGTATCTGTAGAGTGTGTAGGCTTGTGTTCCCACACTGGTCAGTACTGCTGTCGCTAAGCACTTTTCCAAGCTGTTGCCATAGCCACCTCTAAGTGCTGGCGGGCAGCAAGACACACTGTGCCCCGTGGGGTGCATTATATTGGAATTTTGAATCAATAGCAAATTTAATTTACAGCCCGAGTGACCACAGTGGACTCTTGTTAATACAAGCCCTCGTAGTGACTTCTAATTCACCTTAAGGGTGCGTGTGTCAAGAAGCTCTGGGATATTGCAGGATGTACATTATCAGGACAGCTTATTCACTGTGGATGAGGCCAGTTCTCTTTAAATGAGATGCTACTGTGGCTCATAAAAAGCTTGAAACAGGTGTCATAATCCAAGTCACTGACTTAGAAAACTGCTGTCAAGCTGTACTGACCATATGAGGGGAAACTCAGAAACAAACCATGTTGGCCTAATGAGGTACAAGAAAAGACTTGCAAAAACTCGTACGCTTAGTGCACACTACAAGACAGAAGCTTGTTCATCTTGCTCCTCTTCATGTTTTAAGTCTGACTCATCTGCGACCAAAAGGCAAAGACTGTAGCCTCTTAGTATGTCTCACCGAAGTTATTCCGAGTGTGTGCACTTGTGAGACACATTCCAATATGTTCTGATGTCCTTTCTCGATACTGTCCCCTACTCCCTAGTCTCTTTCACTGTCCTGTCCAATTAAAGGAGAAAATGCCCCTATAACATCTTTTAAAAAGCCTATCTCTGATTACTAGCATTAAAGATTTGATGGGTCCAATGGACGACTTATTGTCATCCCATACTATAGATGTTAATGGGGTCCATCAACTGTTTGGTTACCCATATTCTTCAAAATATCTTCTTTTGTGTTCACCAGAGGAAAGAAATTAAAGGTTTGGAACAACTTGAGGGTGAGTAAATGATGACAGAATTTTTGGGTGAACTATCCTTTTAAGTTTGTACCTTAAATGTCACAAACTATGAGGCTCTACAACGATTGCGCCTGCTGATAGTGCTATTAAAAGGATCATTTCTCCAAAATGTATAATTCTGTCACCATTTATTCATTCTCACATGACAAACCTGTACGACTTCAGTCAAGGTAACAGGTTTCTGTCTTGTAATGTGCACTTGGCCTTATGAACAATTTCTTAGCAAAGAATGCTAATTCAGGGTTAATTAGAAAAGTTGTTAGTTTGGTGCTCAAAAATAAATGTTTAAAAAACATGCAATTCATATAGTAAGTGATGAAAATGTTAGATTCTGTTACAAATAGCACTATGTAATGGGAAACAAGTGTGCACAGGTACCACTATGCAGCATGGCAAAGCAGATTCCGGCAGCCGCGGTCAGATCATGCAACATACCCATCAGTGTAAGCGCCGTCGCGGCGAGCTGTGGCCAGAATGTCCATCTCTATAAAGTTGTCCTGTAAAGTCTCTAGGAATGTCTGCTTTGCTATGTTTCTACACACAGGTGGAGAGATGGACAGATGGAACGAAAGTGAGACATGCGTGCAAGAGGAAGACACAGATGTGCAAACACAAAAATGCGATCACCCGGCGAATTTGTGTAAATGGACAGAGTGGAGAGGCCGACAAGGACAAACAAACCCCATATTCCAATGACAGGATGCTGGTGCCGGATCCAGAGCCCAATTTGGAACCATTCCACATATTTCAACCTCAGGAAAAACGGTATTTAGGGGCAGAACCCCATTCCTCACCTCTCAAATCTAAACGTACTGTTCTCAAACTATTAACCAACAACCTGAGAGAACAGAGTGCGGGAGAATGTCCTCATCAAGTAATGTTTTTAAAACAACAACTCCTCAGACTATCAAGACTGATAATAAACAAAACTAGATCAAACAAGCTTACATTATCATTTACAAAGCTGTTTATCCTGGTAACGCCCACAGCGCCCAACAACAATTCATTCCCAACCTCTAATCTAGCTGGCGGAGGTCCAAGAGTGCTGATGTTTAGTATGACAGCACAAGGGCGTCTCCTGGTAAACCAGCTGTGAATGTTAAAATGTTTTGGAAACTTGCAAGACTCTTAAAGGATTAGTTCACTTTAAAATTAAAATTACCCTAAGATTTACTCACCCTCAAGCCATCCTATGTGTATTTGACTTTCTTCTTTCTGATGAACACAATCTGAGTTATATTAATAAACATCCTGGTGCGTCCAAGCTTTATAACGACAGTGAATGCTACCAACGAGTATGAAGCTCAAGAAAGTGCATCCATCCATCATAAACATACTCCACACGGCTCCGGGGGGTTAATAAAGGCCTTCTGATGCAAAGCGATGCATTTGTGTAAGAAAAATATCCATATTTAACAAGTTATAAAGTAAAATATCTAGCTTCCAGAGCACCTTCCGTATTCAACTTACAAAGAAAGTGTAACGCCAATCGCAGTTCACAATGCTTCATAACTTCAAAAATATGGATATTTTTTCAAATACACCTAGGATGGCTTGAGGGTGAGTAAATCTTGGGATAATTTTCATTTTAAAGTGAACTAATCCTTTGGTTGGAGCTATGGTTTAAGAAATGAAGCCAGCTTTGAAAACATTTGTCTCTCCAGTCAGTTGAAATACGGGCTGGTTTGCAGGCCTAGCTGGGCACCAGCACCATTTCAGTGAAAGTGGGGAAAAAAGAGACATCCTTATGGAACTTAAGTGCTGTGTGGGTTTTTTTTCCCCCGTGAAACCCAGCTCGCCCCACCTGAGAGCGCTCACGTTCTTTTACTGCACATGTACCTTGTGTTGTACGACCCATGCCCCTCTCTGCAAGCGTCCTGTTCTTCTCTGATAAACATTAGAGTATTCTGGCTCCTTTATGATTGTGGTTAGAAGAAAACAAGGCATTACTTTTCCATTCACTTCCTCACATTCTTTGTGTTTCAGGGGCTGACACAACACTTTTTAGAAGAATCACACATTATACTGACAGAATTCCCAAGTGGTTATGCTAAATCCTGCTCTAAGATGTGATGCTTTCCCCCCAGTTTTTAAATAATAAATGGTTTCATAAAGCAGAGGTTTATTAACATTCAGAGAGGAACTCTGCGTGCATTCAGTGAAGCATGTCTGCTGTAGCTCCGTGCCCCCTGAGACGGCTGTTCCATAAGGGAAGACTGAGATAATGCAATGGAGAAATGAACCGTCAACATGCACTGGGCAGGCGCAACACCTTCAAATCAACAAGAGAAAATGTTTGTTTTCTTTTCTTCGTGGCTGTTTCCAGACTGCCTGCCTGCTCTGCTGATTGTCTTTGGCCAGCTTATGTACATTTGTTCGTTTGTTTGGGCATTGGGAGGCAAATTAAAGTTTTAAACGAAGACGAGAGGGGCCCAGAGGCTAGTTTGGAGGAGTCAGAGAAGAATACATGAAATCAGCCAATAAGAGAATGGCATTGCCTGGCTCTCGTCCAATGGGAGGGCTCAGTAAGCCTACATATTCAGGGACTCATCCAACCCATTCCAGCTCGCTGTACAAAAGTCGCGAGGGGAACCATTACAAAGCCATTAGCTAAAGTCTAAATGACAGGCCATCTCTCACTGCCCTTGTGGATATTGCTAATGGATATTCCAATTTCATCAGAGGGATTCGGATAATTGATCGCTCTTTTTTTTTTTTTTTTTTTAGAAAGTAGGGAGGTGTGGGTGGTGGGGTGTGATGTCACTGATTTACTCGGTTTCCGCCACTCTCCTCATGCCGCATGTCGGCTGGTGTGACCATCTGTTTCCCTTTCCCGTGGGAATACCTGGTCCAGATTAAAGTTTGGGGAAATCCATGATGTTTAATCAGTCATTATGTTGCTAACTGTCCCTCCGCAAATTCAAATTAACATTCATTTTCCTGTTGAGTGGACCGTTCACACTCATGCCGGTCACAAACACATCAAGAAAACAAAGAAACTGCGTGTTTCCAGGCAAGATTCCTAGTGCTTATGCTTATTATCAAACTATATAATGTGTAAGATGCTTTCATTTTGGTTTGGAACTGTGAAGCAGAGGTTACGATGTGGCTCAAAATATGTTAAGATGAGTGCTTATGTGGGTGATGTGGGTTCAAGTCTGGCCTACAACATTTCTTGATTGCTTGTCATATAAAAGCAAAGAATCTACTTCAACTTTGCAATCCCACCAGTAAATCATTACGACTTTGAGATCCGAGACCCGTGATGTACAGATGCTCTTAGCACAAAGTCGAAAATAACTTATATTTATTTCAGCCGCAGTAAAAGTTTTAAGACATTTGAGTTGTTGGCGAGGTTGAGCAGAGCAGGAGGTGGAGGTAATCTGAGTATCAGTATGTATCATTTCTCTTCGGGCTGCTCTGACAGCGCTGATTTGCCTCCGCCATGCATGAGGAGCAGCCTGAGCTATGCAAACAGACATCTGAGAGGTTCTTGACTGATCTCCTCCACACAAGTGCCTCAGATAGAGGCAAACAGAGCAAGGGCTTATGGGAGATAAATAAGGAGCCGAGTTTTTAACAAAGCCCCCTTCAGAACCTTGAGAGAAATCGCCATTCGTCTATTGCATTTTGGGCTTGAGATATTAGATCAGCAACACTGTCCGGAAAGCCCAGGAAAACAATGTTTTTCTCTTGTTATATATTCACTCATGTTTTGAATGCATTTTGGCCTAATACAGGAATTTACGAAAGAACTGAGCCGCATGAAACTTCTATGTGCTAGACCGTAAACCTTCATTTAATTCTTATTTCAGCTATACACTTAAGGTCATTCCTACTATCAGCATATTTTTATGCAATATATTAAGAAATACACCAGGTACTTCTTCAGTGTTTCCCCTTATCTAATTGAAATGTTTAAAAGAAAACACATTTTAATGAAAATATCAATCAACTTATATTTTTTTCCAATATCACTTTCCAACCTCTTAGTCTTTTGTAAAATCCCTTTAACTAACTAAAGCTTGTTCCTTAAACGTCAACATCCTTCATCCACAGTTTTGGTGGGAAAACAAACATCAATGAGTATTATCAATAGCTTTGCTGAATTTAGCTTTTATTAGCATTCTGTGATGTTTTGTAGTATGAATTGGTTTGTCTTGAAACGTTCCATCCTGTTATATAAAAAATCAGAAATCAGTATATTAATATAAAAATGTCAAAAGACAAAAAATATCTTCAAGTTCACACCTTATGTAAGCTAATTGGCTAACTTTAGCTCTTTATTTCCATTCTTTTAAGGTTCCATTCTGTTAACTGTCACCCTACCAAGTTATAATTGCTACAATTTATGTGCTTAAAATTGACCAGAATATGTTTTTGAAAGTCAGATTTTCCATTACTTCATTAAATTACAATACAAACATGCATCAAATGCTACTGCATAACAGCAGGAATGACCCATAAAACTGAGTCAAGTGGAGATAAAAGGCTACATAAAGACTCATTAACTATTAACAGTGTAGTTGATCTTTTTAGCAGATACAAATAGCGTAAAACGCTTCATGCAGCCAGCATATGCATGCCTTACGATGCATTATAAATGCCTAATGTAGAGTCACTCAACTCCGTTCAACGTCACAAAGCTATTTCATTAGCCATTTTACCATGAGAACAGCACATTTCCAAATGTACCTGGTTTCTAGAGGAACGTTGCTGTTGAGAAGCCAGTTGTCCTGGGCACTGCCTGAATCCTGGGCACTTGTAGGCCCCTCATTAGGAGCCGAGCTATCGGTGGGGGCCGGGCTCGGGTTACTGCGCTGGGTATAATTGCTGCGGCTCAGAGAGCCAATGGAGGCGGTGTGGTGCTGACTGGGGGAGTGGGAGTGCGACAAGGGCAGCGGTGGTGTCCGCAATCGGGAGTGGTTCTGGAACGAGCCCTCTGAAACGAGAGAAAGAACACTATCAGCAATTAAACAAATGAAATTACTGCAGTGTTCATTAGCATGTGGTGCACAGACATTCATCTGTAACGTTTTTTCCGATACTGCACAAGTAAACAACTCGACTTTCAAAGATAAGTCAATGATAAGAAGTTGTCTTAAAAAGAGACACCTAGCTTAAATCTTATACCCTGTATCGCATCCAAATACAGCTCCGGCTTCTAACAGCTGGAATCCCACAAACACTCATCAGGCAAAATACGCTGCAGACAATCTGTCATTATCAAGTAGACTGAATTACCCTCGTCAACCTGTTTGAAATTCACGCCATGATCAACTGCAGCTTGTGTGGTTGGACCCGACAAGACAGCTTCAGCTTCCGACAATGCTTTTGTCTACTAAAGCCACTTTGCGTCAAGGGAGATGGGGGCTATCAGACAGGAGATTGTGAGCATCAGATTGTGGCAATCCAGACGCAGATAAAGACCCTTGTGTCCTTGTGCGCTGCACAGCCATTCATTTCCATATCTGCTAAACCATTCATCAATCAATAAACTAGTGCCTCATTGCGCTAAGAACCTTTACTTAACAAGAACAAAGCAGTTTCATTTTACACCTGTCGGCAACACTCAACAGCCTCTTTACTGAGAACTTAAGCTGTTGCTAAAGGTGAGGCTCTTACAACTTTACCATTGTTCACTAAAGGTATAGTGAATGAGCTAAGGACGTTTTATTTACATTTAACTTCACCTTCATTTGTTAAAAGGTATAGCAAATGTGCTAAATGTTTTTACATTTAAGAACAACTTTACCTTTGTTTGCTAAAGGTATAGCTAATGTGCTAAGGATGTTTTATTTACATTTAAGAACAACTTTACCTTCATTTGCTATAGGTATAGCTAATATGCTAAAGATGTTTAATTTACATTTAAGAACCAATTTACCTTCATTTGCTAAAGATATAGCAAATGCACTAAATAGGTTTAATTTACATTTAAGAACAACGTTACCTTCATTCGCTAAAGTTGGCCTATAGCTAATGTGCTAAGAAAGTTTTATTTACATTTAAGAACAACTTTACCTTCATTTGCTATAGGTATAGCTAATATGCTAAAGATGTTTAATTTACATTTAAGAAAAACTTTACCTTCATTTGCTAAGGGTATAGCTAATGTGCTCAATATGTTTTATTTACATTTAAGAACAACTTTACCTTCATTTGCTATAGGTATAGCTAATATGCTAAAGATGTTTTATTTACATTTAAGAAAAACTTTACCTTCATTTGCTAAGGGTATAGCTAATGCGCTCAATATGTTTTACTTACATTTAAGAAAAACTTTACCTTAATTTGCTAAAGGTATAGTGTGGCGACCAGGGCGGGCGAGAGCCGTGAGGGAACGGCGCGAGGCCGGTGGCGCGAGTGTTAATGAGCTTCACCTGGGAGGCGCACCGGCCTTGAGTCCCTCACGGAGGAGCTCCGGGAGCATAAAAGGAGGAGCGACTACCGTGGAGGACGAGAGAGGACCAGGCCTGGACTTTATTTTATGTTTTATTATCTTTGTGTGGCCGGCAGACGTCCGCGAGGGTCTGCCGGCATTACTTTCGTTTTGTTCTTTGTTTATTTTACATTAAAGTTTTGTGGAATGTTCGCCGGTTCCCGCCTCCTTCTTCCCATATTTACGAACTGTGTTACATTGGTGCCGAAACCCAGGAGGAAGGAGGGACATGCTGTCGGAGAGCCCTCGCTGCTGAGGGGGATCGCGGTGCTGCGGAGTTCGGGCAGCGCGGAAGTGAAGACCGCGAAAGGCTGCCCGATGCGGTGGTGCTGGAGCCTTGTGAAAGGTGGGACGGAGACCCGGATGCCGTGCTCCTGGGATGAGGTGGGGTGGCTGCCGTCCTGGACCTGGAGGGAGCGGAGGAGTCGCCGCCGTCTGCCGTGGGCCGGAGCCTGCTGCCGTCCGCCATGAAGGGGAGGAGCAGGGGACGGGGGACTCGCTGCCGGCTGCCCTCAGTCGGAGGAGCCATCGCCGGCCGCCAGGAGGCGGTCGAGGATCGGGCCGTCCACCGAGCGTCCAGTGCCACCGCATGGCACCGCGAAGAGGAGCCTCTCGGCAGGCTGAGGACCAAGCAGCAGTGTGTCGGGGAACCGGACCAAGAATTTTTTTCTTTTTCCTCTCTCCCCTCTCTCGTCCTGTCGCTCCCCTTGCTTTACCTTAATTTGCTAAAGATATAGCAAGTGCGCTAAATATGTTTAATTTACATTTAAGAACAACTTTACATTCATTTGCTAAAGGTATAGCTAATGCACTAAATATTTATTATTTACATTTAAGAACAGCTTTACCTTCATTTGCTAAAAATATAGCTAATGCACTAAGGATGTTTTATTTGCATTTAAGAACAACTTTACCTTCATTCGCTACAGGTATAGTTAATATGCTAAAGATGTTTTATTCACATTTATGAACAACTTTACTTTCATTCACTAAAGATACAGCTAATACCACACATATGTTTTATTTACATTTATGAACAACTTTACCTCCAAATGCTTAACAAAAATTGGTGTCCCCAAGTAAATGTAGGGAGCCCTTTAGTAGGCTAACTGACAAATAAATAGGCCAGATATACTGTTATTACATAAATAGATTTCACAAGACAAACAGACATTGATTATGCATAATAATGTGGACATCCCTCACAGTGGGTTATGTGAAGTCCGACAGTAATTGTCGTTTGTTACAAAAGCAGAGTGTTGATGGCAGTAGCTGTAATGCTTTTAAAGAGAAAAAGTCAGAGACAGAACTTGTTAGAAACTGTCAGCACAATCTCTAGAAGTTGCATCTGTAAATTCAATCTTTCCAAAGTACTGCCACCAAAAATAATGATAATAATCAGGTGCTGGACAACTATTCAAACTATTTTTTTTTTAGTCACACAACTCATGAGACATTTTACAACCTGAACTAACCTTGCTATGCCATAAAATGTCAAATTATTGACATATGAATGGTATATGACCCTCATCTCATGCTGGTTGAACCACAGAACTGTCAAATAGTTCAAATATTCATATTTTAACAAATTTGCTTCACTTTTTTTTTTTTTTTTTTTTTTAAAGAATAAAAAAATATAAGATTATGCCAAACTACATAATATGTTTTACAATGTTTTAATGAGCCTTTTTTCTTCATTATGTTACCAGGACAGCCGTATCACTTATTTCTGCACGCCCAAAAATATCAAAATAAATGTTTAATTAAATACTAACAAATATTTATCACAAAAAAGGTTTATATACAAGTCGTTGTGTGAACTGCAATTTAAATAATAATGATAATAATAATAATAATAATAGTAATAATAATAATAATAACAATAATAACAACAACAACAACATTTATTTTTATGTATTTATTTATTTTTACAAAAAAATCTGTCTTGCAGACACTCCTGAGAATGCTTTTGTTGTTGGTTGCCTGAACTGACCTTCATAACAAACAAACTTTTTCTAACTCCTATTTCACGAACACAGCACCACTGACAACAATGTACGGCACTGAACGCCAGGTAATAAGCAGCCCTGAATCATTCCTTACTTTTGAATACTGCAAAAGTTCAGTATTCAAAAAGTTCATGCTTCGAAGGTCTTACCGCAGTGTCACCCACCAAGTGACACAGTATGTTCTCTGTTGGATGCATATCACCGGGGTGAAAGAACGCTAGTTCTCACATCTCTCATATGACTAAATGAGTGCTTTGCACCATGTGGTGAGTGCACATTTCTACTGAAGA
The DNA here is from genome assembly GCF_024489055.1 of Chanodichthys erythropterus. NCBI lineage: Eukaryota > Metazoa > Chordata > Actinopteri > Cypriniformes > Xenocyprididae > Chanodichthys > Chanodichthys erythropterus. The sequence continues at coordinate 7,303,483 of NC_090237.1, read as the reverse complement.
TCATTACGGGATGCGTCACTGACAGGGACCCCTTTACTTTTTTTATTCCCTTTCATTTTGAGCACAGGGCCAGATCATTTGTCAGAGCCAGTGACAGATGGGCCCGTACCAAGCCGCATTCCCACAATCCTACGCTACCAATTACTCAGAGCTCCGTTGCGTCTCTGAGCCAAGCTGATGATGGCCCCGATGAAACCGGATCAAAACAGATGGAGAGCTGGAAGAGAGGTAAACCATTTCCTCTACACTATGAAGGTATGTAACATGCGGGCATATTACTACTACGAAAGTGATGAAATTCAAAGAAGGTTAATGAAAACAAGCTTTGATTAATCGTATTGCTTGACTGTCTAACTTCAAAAGAAGAAAGTACTTGAATTAGATTTTTTTTCTCTCTTATTTCAATTTAGCAAAAGTCATTCATAGGTTGACATATCCCTATGAATTTAAAAACTGTGGCTCTTAAGAACATGGCATTGAACTGAAGTATTACATTTTATCATCAGGCAAAAAGAATTATGAACATGGAGTCCCTCAGGTAACAACAACAACAGCATAAAAACACCATTATGCATGTAATGAATGCTGCAAATAGTAATAGACTACATCAAGTTTAGGCTATGAATCACCCAATTTTAAACACTTCACTAAACCTGTCTAAACTATTGCGTTGTGTTTTCAGAATAAGTTTGTCTCAACGCAGGGTTTTATTCCCTAAACAGCAGCTGGTAAACAGAAATGCTGATGCAGCTTTCAAGGGTTGGAGCTTTATTTCCATCGAAAAGCACAGAAGATAAGACTCATTTGAGTCCTTGAAACAATGAGCATAATAAGACGAGAAGTAATGATTCAGCAGGAACAATTCAGCACAGTCCAGAAGGACCTGTAAGAGTAGAAGGTCTCTGATCGATCTAGTTTGCAGAACTCTGTTCACCTGCTTTGAAAAGTTTGTTTTGCCAAAGAACAAAAAAATAAGGCAAGGACAAATTCATAGGTCTCAAACGATCTCCAGAAAAGGAGCAAAACATTTTTTTACTCATATTTTTTACACAAAATGTAAAGAAAATAATACATTTTGATTCAAAGATATGCCATCCAAAGTATGCAAGGTAGTACAACTACATCTCTTTTATTGAATCCAAAAGGTTTTAACTCTCTTTTAACTATTTGAAAAAAATCATGTTTTCACTTGCTCATATGCATATCCCAAAACATCAGGTCATTCGGTACAACTGCTATAAAACATGGAAAATGTTGTAATATTTTAAAAACTTGTCCTATTGCTAGCTAGCTAGCTAGATACATACTATAGATATAGATATATAATTAGCTAGATATCAGCCTGTCAGCACTGTTTAAAAATATTGTCATTCAGTATAACCAAAAGTGTAATTCGGTAAAACAGAAATTTTGGTTAAACCAAATTACTTTTTTGGTGACAAATTTTGTCCATCTTGTAAAAAAATAACAAAAACAATGTTAATTGATTATTGAAAAAAATAAATAAGATAATCTAATTGTTAACGCTTAATAAAACTTCAAAATTAATTATATCTCCATTATGTATTTTTACACTTTTAAAAACCTTAAAAAAAAAAAAAAATAAATAATAATAAAAAAAACTGGACATGTTTTTTTTTTTTTTTTTTTTTTTTGTGATACTCACCCCCTCTTGAGATTAAGAATATAATAGGCACCTAATTACTCCAGATGACACTTTGCTGGATGTAAAATTGCTTTACGCTTACAAGACGGCAAACGCATAAAATAGCAATTACAAAGGGAGACAAGCAGCTCTCTGTGGAAATCCCATGGCATATTTATGTAGATTAACAGCATGTTTTAAATGGGGGGAGGGAGATGTACTCAAAAGAGGTGCAAGAACTTTACTAAAACGTGTTAAAAAGCTAATTTGATCTGTGAGGATGTTCTTGATGAGTTTGACTCCATTTAGCAACTGATCACAGTCTAGAAATATTTCAAAGCTCTTCTCTCAAGCTCAATATTTACAGGCGTCAAAAGCCCATTAAAGTTGTCTGAACTCAATCTCTAAGGAAAATTGGGTTGCTCCAGTCAGCAGTGTTAGTTAACCAACGAGTGACACTAAAACATCAAACCCTGGAGCAGAATTGATTTGTGTTTATGAATAATTGATAAGAAACGAGGTCATACAAACATATCAGATTTACAAAATGCAATAGACATCAGACAGAAAGGCTGGATGGATGGTTGGATGGCTGGCTGGATGGATGGATGGATGAGATTCATCCATATGGAAAAGTTTAGAAAGTTTATAGGTTGAGAAAAGCCTATTTTCGTTTATAGTTACGAACAGTTTCACTCCTGACAGTCACACCTGAGAGTGAGAACTCATATGATGTGCCTTAGACACCCGATCAGACGTGCAAGGTGTGAGATTGGCTGCAGAATTATTCAAAATCCCTCCACAAGACAGACAGATCATTACACAGCATCCACTGCTGCAAATCCAGCAGCTAAAAATAGTCAGAGTGACCATAGATCGCTGAGCATTCGTCTGTCCAGCTAGGTTTGTTTTCTGATTGTAAATGTCTGGATATGGTTGGTGGATACTGTTTTCCAAACAGCGCGAAGAGTCGACAGCCACCCTGAGTGTTAATGGAAGGTTGGGTGTCTGTGGTTTTCACACTCTTTCCTCCATTCAATCATCAGTTAAGGTGTTGTTCTTAACCATTAGGAAAGACAGATACATGTGGGAATACACGCCGTCTTCACGGGTCTCGTATGAAGGCTTGCAGATATAGCTTACGGCGCTGTGAATCAGTCATGCTCTCAAACTCATCAAGTGTGAGCAACTGACGGCCTCGCTGACATCTTCACAGCTATACTAAAGAAATACGAAAATATATCTCTCTGCATGTTGATTCGAAAATCATGTGAAATCCAAAGCAAATGTGCCTTTGTTCGTGAAATGTGTAATTTTTGTGTCCCCTTGGGTCCTGAAGACATATTTGACGTTGAAATGTGCAGATGGCTCTGTCTGGCACTTTGTTATCTCCATGGTAACCTCACAATGGATTATCTAAATAAAGTGATGATTCATGAGCATACACTGTACATTTACAAAAGGTGACAATGCATTAGGAAAACAGCTGGCTGGTTGCAATTAGAAATATGGACTGTGGTCGCATACTGGTGTCTAGCTGAACGCAATGCATAAATAACTGTTCTCATTAAAAATAATTGCATTTGAAACTCCCGGGAACGGTGAGCAGGAAAAAAGCTCATCCTCGCTGACCTCTGCAGCCATGCCATGTGTTGCTTATTAAATCACTCTTTCCCTGTCCGCTGTGATCTCTCGGAGTGTCTCCAGTGGATATATGTTCCGGTGCGACCCCGTAAACCTCATTCGCTCCCCTCGCACCGGCAACGGGAGGGGATGATTAAATAAGTTCTGACGAAACCCAACTGATCTAAATGCATGGCTGCAGAGTGACCCCACTGCTTAATTTCCACCTGCTCATTCCTGTCTGGTCAACTGCAAAGGCATGTTGTGCAAGCCCTTACAGAGGGGGATCCATACACCATTAGTGGCCCACTGTGGCCCAAACCCCATGCTGCTTGGCGTAAATGGATGCTGAAACAAGGGGGGCTCTGTGGTGAAGAAGAGGGGCTCAGCAGGGAGTCCGTGGTCCAATAGCCATCACTCCAGGAACAGGACCCTGAGAGAAAGCCAAGGGCCATGGAGCAACACATGCTCAATAAAAAGACCTCAAGCTTCAACGGGTCTGTCCCATCAAGCTAACAGGACCTAGCGGGCATAAAGATCTTTCACTCTTTCTTTTCTATGTTTTCCAGCTTGCTTAATCTCAGCCTCTTTAAATACAAAAGACATTTGGTTCATGAACTATAGTTTAGGGAATTTCTGCAACAAAGACAGATGAATGGAAAAATACAATACGGCGGAGAGCCATTTGGTCGATAGAATGCTACAGATGCATTTTTTTTTGTTGTTGTTGATAATGTAGAATCACTCTGGGAAAAGTGAAATTGCCTCAGCCTGATAACTCCGTCTCTGGTTGATAGCTATATGCAGAGATGAATTTTGGGAAGTGCAGAGATTTCCCAGTGGTAAAATTTGTGCGTTTAACTCAGCCACTGCGGCCAGATTTTGCTTTATGTTGTGTTTAAACACTTGGGACTCGATATTTCAAACGCTAACCACCTCTGTATCCGTGATTCAATACTTCAGTTCTCTGCAGATGTAATGTTTAGCCTTCACATGTTCTCATGTGTAATTCCTCCTCAATTGCTGGAAAAGCATACCAAATTCCTCTGAAAACACGCTCTGTGTTCGAATCCACAGCCTGAAACCCTGAGCTAAGCCTTTTCAGCTTTAGTCTCAGCACTGGATCACATTTCTAGAACTACAGAATAACTTGTGTTTCTAAAGACACACAAAATCATATCGACACCGGCAACATGAATCTGGGTTTATGAACTCCCTTATCGTTTTACACGAGAAGCTTACCCTGTCCATGCCCTCTCTCTCCCTGCAGAACTTGACAAATCTGTGATGCCGAGCTGAGTCAGGCTGCAGAACAGGGCCCTGTCACAACACAGTTAAAAATGTTTTAATATGCTCCCTTAATATCCTGACAAGGCGAATAAATGAGAACAGGAGGTATTAACTCCTGTCATAATCAACTCTAAAAACGTTTCAAAATATTACAGGCTTAAACCCACATGACACATATCTTTCAAGACATCTGTTTTTGTTTACATAAAGGCAGGGTGAAAAAATAGGTCAGAAACTGCGAAATATTTGGCATTAACTACGCTAATTAACTACGCTATTGCAAACTCAGTGTGAACATGTAGGCAGTTCATTAAAAACCAAGGACTATAACAAAGGACGTGACCACCTATCCAAGATTCTGTCATAACTGCATCACTCTCATTAAGCCTAGAGCTATCTGGCATATCCGTATTAATAATATGCTAATACTTGGTAAATGAAAACAGCTGGCTGTTTATTCTCTGAAAAAAAAAAAGAAAAAAAAAAAGGTCTACCCCAATCTCAAAAAGCAGAGAAAATGGTTAAAATAGCCTCATTAGGTGGTTTAAGTGAATAAAAAAGCAGCGTTTTTCTTTTCTTATTATAATTGTGTCCTTGTTCTGTTTAAAGGCTCAGCAAATACAGTTGCCAAACAATTAGAAATGACAATGAAGGTGCTCATCAAAAGAGCAGGATAATTTCCATAATTTACCACTTGTTTACCTACAATCACAATGGCTACTTTGACACAGCCAGTGTTTGAATTGACAAGTGCATTTACAAGCAGGTGACTCAGAAATTGGTATTTATATGCAAAAGGACATGGGAACCAAATTAAATATGAATATCTCCTGGCGGAATTCATAACCTGAGACAAGTTGACAGCTATAAAAATAGTAATTGATAGTGAAGAATAAGAAAGACAACTGGATTGCGGTGCAGTTCAACTCATGCGACACGGATCAACCAAACTGGAGTCGCTCTAAATTAACCAAATAATGTGAACAGAACTGTATTTAGCAGTCCAAACTGTACCCACAACCGTATTGTGCCTTTGAGTGCATGCAGCCATTAAGAGTTTAGGTTTTTAATGCCAAAGTGACTGGCTTTGCAGGAACCACTCAACTTCCAATGAAAAGTCACTGACTCGTAAGAAGCGAAGTAAAGAAAGCAAGATCAAATCTCACATCGACCTTGTTCAACACAGCATAGCCTCTGGCAGGAATCCCACTATTTTACTAGCAGGGACGCTAAGCTTAACTCTAACATATAAACTTCCTTTTTCACCGCACCGTGGTATGCTACTTTGTCTCAGTCAAATAGAGCCTTATGGTGCCTTGCATAGCTCGGAGGCAAGAGACCGATTCCTTTGGTGAGCGTGCTACCCCTCACCGGCAGCCCGAGGGTAACCTATATACCAATGCAAATCGCAGCCATTTGTCGGAAAGATAAATCCCATTTTAGCACTGGGGTGCCACTGCTAGGTGACCAGGACGCTAGCTGGCCGCTGTGAAGAGAAGGGAAAGTTCTTGCCACGGGAGGCTAATTCATTGCTTTACGAAGGGCCATGTGGAAGCAGGCAGGCCCAATTCTCTTGAGCTTGATGTAATTCCAGCCTTGGGTGGTTAACTTGTAAAGGCTGATCAATTATTTACAGCATTTTTTTGTTCAACTCTGTAAAGCAGCCTTGAGGGAGAAGCCGAGAGCTGCTAGAGATGACAGGCTTCATATCGACTTCTCAGCATCGACATGCTCTCTGCTCTCCTCCAATTATCAAAGCGATGCAAAGCTTTCTTATCAGGAAAGCACGCTAACAAATCTCATTTCTAATTTGTTTACCTGTTGCAGCACGGACATCAACGCAAGACAGATTTAGATGGACGTTATCTTATAGCATTGTCTTTTAAAAGAACAATAAGTGCAGAATCACAAATCGTGTCTTGCATAACCTCTACATGTAATTTAATGTCACTCCACAAGTAATAAGATGTTAAAAGGAGCTGAAAATATATCAAAGCACATCCCTAGTAAACAAGTTCATCATATTTGAACCTTCTGGACGACAACACCAGCGCAACGTGATGCACATTTCATCAGTGGCTCATTAGTGAGGACACGGTAACTTGTAAAATTGATTCATCGTGGTTAAAATTCCTGCTGTGCTGGTCACTTGTCCCTCAGCAGGGCATGCCATTAAGCTTTTTATCATTTACAGGCTCTGAAATTAATTCAATCTTTCATTAAAACTTCTTGACCTTTCTAAAACTAAGCAAAGTTAATGAAGGCAACTGTGCAATGATCTGAAATCAAGAGATATATAGCCATGTGGACAAATACAAACTCAATAATCAAAGTTTCTATGCTGCTTAAGTAAACACAATCCAGGTCATCTAAACAGTGGCGTAGTATTTTGTGAACCACATCAGATGTCAGAGCACAGGGTGAAATTTGTCATGACAGCTGCAATGAAGGTTAGCCTGCCAAAGTCTACATACAAACATAGCGTGCACACAATGTGAAATACAAAGCCAAGGTTTCCAGAATGTCATAAACAACTGGGGAGGAAAAAAACATTAAATTAATAATGTAATGTATGGATCTTCTCAATGTGAAATGTGTTGTAAATTCAGTATGAGACCATTTTTGTTTGTCATATATGAATAATTGTTGTATACAAACTTTTTTTTGTATTACAAATTTTTTTTTTTAGTTTCTTCTGCTCACCAAGGCTGTATTTATTTGATCAAAAATACAGTAATATTGTGAAATATTATTTACATTCAAAAAAACACTTTTCTGTGTGAATTTATGTTAAAATGTTAACATAATTTATTCCTGTGATCAAAGCTGAATTTTCAGCATCATTACTCCAGTCTTCAGTGTCACATGATCCTTCAGAAATCATTCTAATATGCTGATCTGATGCTCAAGAAACATATCTGATTATTATCAATGTTGAAAATAGTTGTGCTACTTCATATTTTTGTGGATATTTTTCAGGACTTTTTGATGACTAAAACGTTCAAAAGAACAGCATTTATTTTTTAGCAATTTATTTAATGCATTTATTTAATGTGCAATTGCTGAATTAAAGTATTAATATATCTCTTAACCCAAACTTTTGAATGGCAATGTATCATGATTTCCACAAAAAAAAAAGAAAAAAAAAAGTTTTTAACATTAAAAAGGATACAAAATTATCTTTGAATGATTTCCGAATCATTTTAACATTTTTTTTAAACAATTTAATGCATCAATTATGGAATTTAATAATCTATTACAATTAATAATACCCAATATATCACACATTTATTTCTTGATTATTTCTCATTCAAATTATGGAATTACAATTATTCAAATTAATCATAAAAAAAAAGTTTTATATTTTATATCGATTTTTTTTTTCTTTTATCAACTGAAATGTTTTCAGCAACATTCGACAAAGATACAGTATAACTTCAGCGTGTGTGTGTCTGCAGCATAATTTGAGAACCATATTGTGACCAAATTTCAGATTTCATGGCACATTGCATCATTTTGTAAACAATCATAATTGAATCAAATTGTCAGAGCAGATATCTACACTCCTCGGTCTTGCTTCTTGTGTACCTGACAGTATGCCATGCTTATTTCTTCAACATTGGCAGGGTGAATTCAGGCAAACCGATTGTTTTTTTAAACACCGAACCACTTTAATTTCAACTTGCCTAAGTTATTTAACAAAACCATTCATAGGAATTTGTAAACTGGAGTTCACCACATACTGTTAGAAGAAATCTTGACACACCTCACTCTCTGAACCCAGCCAAGAGCTTCTCTTCTCAGCAGGCCTTAGTTAAAAAGGTTCCTGCCAACATCTGACCTCCACCGCTACCCTAAATATCCAAAAAATGAATGTTTGGCCTGTGGCTACCTCCACAAGCTCCACAGCAGGTCCAGCTGAGGATGACAGGACCCATGTAGCAGGCAGCGATATTGAGAGGGACTCACCGTTAAGAGCTGTGGTGGCCGGAGCGCAGACGTTCCCTGAGCCGGTTTTAACTAAGAATGAATTGGGGCCAAACTCATCTTCTGACTCAGAGTCCCGGCCGGCCTGAGCCCCACTGTTACCTAGCAACCTTCCCTGGCTCTGATTGGCTGCATGAGAAGGGGGAGGGTAAGGGGAGTCGACAGGGGAAGAGGAGGCAGATGAACAATGAAGAGGAGGACCTGTAGACCACAAACACAAACAACACACGGGGGACAACTTAAAACACACCTCCCAATGACACCACATAACCAAAAATTAATAAACGTACAGCACAGACACATGCAGAAAGAATAAATAAAAGCCAAGAATGCACAGATAAAAGCTGTCTGTCTTGATTCATCCGTCTTTGCTCAGAGATTGGCATAACTGTGACAACATAGTTGCTTTGTGACTCTGAAAGGGTTTTTTTTCTGCCCTTTTTTTGTCTTTTTATATTTTTCAAAGACAGATCGACAGACAAGCTTTAACAAAACAATAAATGGAGCATTCAGATAGGATCACTGGTGATCAACAGTGATTGAAACTATTAATCAACCGTGAATAAATCAGTCATTGGGTGAATCTCACAAAAACAGATCCAGGTCATATAACACCCCCGAAAATCATAAGAACAAATAATCAGAAATTACAAAGCAAAGCATATTATATTATATTATATTATATTATATTATATTATATTATATTATATTATATTATATTATATTATATTATATTATATTATATTATATTATATTATATTATATTATATTATATTATATTATATTATATATAAATAAAACACTTTAAAATGTAAATAATATCTTAAAAATATTTATATTTGCATTACAGTAGAATAAGATTTTTTGACTAATAGTAATGAGACTTGGCAGTAAATAACATGCTTAATTCATTAACTTTGTAATAAATTTTTTTGATTTTGAGGTAAAATCAATTAGACAATAGAAATTACATTTTGCATAAAGAAATCAAAGCCTATCACAAGAAAAAAAAATCATTTGTATATTTGTTTAATGTTTGTATTACAGTTTTTAAAACAAAATAAAGATTCAATTATTCATTTAATTAAAATAAAAATTTTATTATTTTTTTTAAATGTAACATTTGTATTATTTATTTAATATTTTTTTAAATACATTTTTATTAAAGTATTTTAAAAATGTTATACATTTGAATTATAGTAGAATTTTTTTCATCACAGTAATGAGCTTGGGAGGTAAGAAATGTGCTTAATCAACTTTTAATTATTATTATTATTATTATTATTATTATTATTTATTTATTTATTTATTTGAGTAAATTTATGAACTGGTTCTTGAAAGGTTTTGTGAAATTGACCCAAATTACATTCACACATAATAAACACAACAAGCTATAAAAGCAATGATATTTTGGAGAATTACTGTACAGTACTTTGAAAAATTATCAGAACAACTTTCACAGCACATGAGAATGAAACAGCTTGCTGGGGGAAACACACACACACACAAAACTATATATATTTGCTTCCACTTAAAAATGTGCTGATCTTTTCTTTCCTAGCAAACTCTTGTGAGATATGAGACAGCTTTAGAACGAGAACAATAGCAGCATTTTTCCAGCAAGATATGAATATCTAAGAGTGAACATTTCAAGTACAAGTTCACAAAATTTGGCCAGTTGCAGGACTTAGATGGGTTTATTCTGAGAACAATGTGTTATAATCTTTCTTTCCTTATATTGTCATGTGAAAGGAGCTGACAAGTATCATTCAAAGTTAAAGAAAAAAATGTTGCTTTATATTTCTGGTGCAAACATGTATAATTACTTCAAGGATGAGATACAGCTGATTGAGTGAAAGAGAATTAAAAAACAATTAGTGAAATTACCATATGATGCATTAAAGTGCCAATCAAGCTGTTCGATCATAAAGATGCATGTCTTGTGTTCCTTTCATCATCATCACTTTAATTTGACAGGTCTTAAAACATATTATATTATAGTCAACCTAAAAAATGAGCAGTAAAACTTGCAGAGATACCATGCATATCATCAGCAAATGACAGTTCATATTTACAGCTAAAGTTTCAGTCAAATTAAACATCTTTATTTACTACTTCGGTGTATAAGAAGTAATCATGTGTTCAGCACAAAAAACAAAACATATTGGCTAGGCTTTTTCAAGCCAACTTAAAGTTTGTCTCGACAATCTTTTTTATCTAGCTTTTTCTGCTTTACTTTCATGAACAAATGATTGTTATAAAACGGATAGTTCCGGCCCTTGATTCTGATTGGTTGAGCCGTGTTCGAAGTCGTTGTAAAATTCCCCAAAACATACTGAAATTGCTGTGTCTATCTTAGCAACCATTCTTAGCAACTTAAACACATGTTTGTTTGCAGTTGATTTTGTTCATTGAAGCTTAGTGCAGTATGTAGAGTATTGCGAGAGAGATATTGAGTGAGCGAGTGTATTACCTGCATTCAGATTAAGCATTTTAAAAAATAAAATGATAAAATAATAAAAAAAATCTGTTTGAATATCCGCTGCGATCTTGTCCTTTTAACATTTAATGGGTTTTCCTGTCTCCTGCTGACACTGACAGCACTAGTCAAAGCATTTGTCATTTGCATCTTGTTTCGTGTTCACAACAAGTTTCAATATAAAAGTCTTTGTGAATAAATGACTCGCTCATGAAAAGTCTTCGCCGCCATCTAGAGGCATAAAAATGTTCCGTTTGTATTCGCGGTCAGGGACTATTTTTTCCAGCGGAAGGAAGGCTTTTAATGATTTTACTTTATGAAAGTTGCATTGATACATATTTTTTGGCTTTAATATTTGTATTGTGTTGTATGTGTTTTATAAAAGCAACAAGCCCTGTGAAGCCGTGATTTACAGTGAATTTATAACAGCTAAGGGGGTCCGCGTTGTGCCTAACAACGCTCCTTTAGCTGTTATAAATTCACTGTAAACCACGGCTTCTTGGGGCTTATTGCTTTATTTGATCAACATTTGAATGGTGAAAAACTCTTCAAAACTAACAAACTAAGCTACGAAAAAAACACCATCCCTTTCAGTACTGCGAATTACTGTTCAAGTTATGAAATGACACTACTTAGAGAGAGTTTAACTATATTAAATGTTTGGACAGACATACTATATATCTAGTGGTACATGAACTGATTTCACGGTAAAGCATGAATGTCTCTGAAGTGAAAATCTCTGAATCAACAACCATTCAATCTCTGAACTCCTGCTGTCAACATGACGCATTACAATAGAGGCCATTAGAACTGTCGTAGAACTGGTTTGGTACAACCAAGGAGGGAATAAGGAGTTTTTAAACAATCCTACAGGCAAACTATTAGTGTCCATACCCTAAAATATCAGTTTCCTATTTCCTGGCATATCTGCCAGGCTTGTTTTACTCATGAGTCTGAATAAGTCTGGATTAAATGCATGGGATCTGATTCATCTGATATCAAAGCAGGAAAAAATAACTTTCCTAAGTGAGTCAAATAATTTTGCCTAAACTACATGTACAAAAAGTTTAAATTTAAATCTCAAAACATGCACGAATGGAAGATCTTTTTACAGAGGTTTTACTTTTTAACGTACAGCAAGTTTAATTTCCCATTAATCATGTCTTCTTTGACAGAAAACTTATTAAAGTCCTTTAAAAGTGCTGAAAGTCACAGAGAGGCATGAGCAAATTTAGCATTCCTGTGCTCACGGAGGGGTGCAGTAGTCTTACAGGCTATTGTGGCCTGTGTTTAATTAATTCTACCTTGCCTAATTTATTTTAATTTCTGACTTACAGAAGCAATGTGAAAAAGAGGAATGGGAATTGTGAAGGTGAAGAAATAAATATATATTTTTTTGTGCCACTAACAGCAAAAAAGAGAAACAAAAACACATTTCCTCAAAAATAATTTTGAAGAAATAGGAGTGCTTTTTTTCCACCGCAATTGCTCTAGTGGTTGCAAGGCCAATACATGCTGGTTGATAAGATGATCTGGTGTCAAAATAACACACTAACATGTTTCTATGTACGGCTGTCACGACTCCTCCATAACATTCATCTGGGAACGCAATGTGCGCCATTTAATCAGATTTTATAAACCTAAGCAAACACAGGAGAATACAAATGTTTCTAAATATGCAAACTGTTCATCACAATTTCAAAATAAAAGTTCAAACCCTCGATTTGAGTTTACATGTTTTGATGTCCACATGTTCTTGTTCAAGAAATTACAGTGGCTGTAGCATTTACATCATAAGGAAGAGGCAAAATACTAAAGATTAATATGTAAACATTTGGCCAATATTAAAGGGATAGTTCACCCAAAAATGAATTTATTACTCACCCTCATGTCGTTTCACATCCGTAAGACCTTCATTCATCTTCAGAACACAAATTAAGGTATTTTTGATAAAATCCGATGGTTCAGTGAGGCCTCCATTGACAGCAAGATAATCAACACTTTCAGATGCCCAGAAAGCTAAGACATATTAAAACAGTTCATGTGACTACAGTGATTCAACTTTAATGTTATGAAGTGATAAGAATACTTTTTGTGTGCAAAAAGTCACTGGATATAGACTTTATTCAACAATATCCAGTGATGGGCGATTTCAAAACACTGCTTCATGAAGCTTCACAAATCATTTGTTTTGAATCAATGGTTCGGAGCATGTATCAAACTGCCAAAGTCACACCCCCCCCCAGTGGTGAAACATTGAAATTTTGAAACACTTATGACATAGCCTAAGGAAAGCTGACTTTGGCAGTTTAATACAAGCTCCGAAACACTGATTTGAAACAAAAGGTTCGTAAAGCTTCAAAGCTTCATGAAGCAGTGTTTTGAAATCGCCCATCACTAGATATTGTTGAATAAAGTCGTTATTTTGTAAAGTATTCTCGTCACTACATAATATTAAGGTTGAACCACTGTAGTCACATGAACTGTTTTAATATGTCTTTAGGATCTTTCTGGGCATCTGAAAGTGTTCATTATCTTGCTGTCAATGGAGGCCTCACTGAGCCATCGGATTTCATCAGAAATACCTTAATTTGTGTACCAAAGATTAACAAAGATTTTACGGGTGTGAAACGACATGAGGGTGAGTAATTAATGACAGAATTTAGATTTTTGGGGTGAACTAACCCTTTAAGGATTTGATCTGCTGTGTAACAACAACAATCACTAGGCCACTGGCACCCTCTGCAGGCGCTTGTTATAATACATAATGTACACAATGCATTTTCTATTTTTTTTAAACCACACAAAAAAAAAATCTGTTAATCATTAAAATAATACATCGATTACTCGATTATCAAAATAATCGTTAGTGACAGCCCTATTTCTATGATAGTATTTTTCACTACTACTACTACTACTATTACTTACTACTACTACTATTACTTACTACTACTACTACTACTACTTACTACTACTACTACTACTTACTACTACTACTACTACTACTTACTACTACTACTACTACTACTACTACTACTACTACTACTACTACTACTACTACTACTACTTTAATATTTATCATTTTATGTGTTGAAGCAATAGTTTTAAACAGCAAATTAATATTGATTTGCAATTACTATTAATATTATTATTATAAAAGTACTGTAAGTCAATCTTAACTTATTAATAAGCATAAAGTTAATATTATTTTTATTATTATTATTATTATTAGTATTAGTATTATTATTAGTATTATTATATTTCTTAAATTTAATTTTAAACATAATAAAATACAGATTTGCAACCATTTTATCATCATCATTATTACCATTGTGTATTAAGTACTATACATTTTAATATTAATTTAATAATATTTTATATAATATGTTATATTAATTTAATATTTTTTTTTATATGAATTTAATAATAATAATAATAATAATAATAATAATAATAATAATAATAATAATAATAATAATAATAATAAATGTATATGTGGTTATTAACATCTATTATTTTATGTTATTATTATTTTTATTCGTATTTAAGACTGTAATATATTATAAATAAATAACATTAATTTGTAACCATCTAACATAATAATTTTAAAAATAGTGCCAGAGATGCACAAAGCAAAATGCTAACCAGTGAATGACTTATTTAAAGTGATCTCTGCATAACTTAGATAGAAGACATTTTTTTACCACAAAATGGTGTTTAATTCCTTAGTCAATTTATAATTTTTTAGCATCACAGCAGTTCTCTCATACAGATTTCTGTAGCCTTGTACTCGTATTTTACCTCTGACAAAAGACATAACTTGAGTCAGACTTCTCTTTCAGCCTGTTTGCTCTTATTTCAGTTCCTGACAGACTTTCCCCCGTGGCCTGCCCTTCAAGCCCGGCCGATGACTGCTGCGCTCCTGGGGCATGAACGCAGCGGGCCACCCACACTAACACAGGCCCTAATCTACTCAGGAGTCACCTAATTAAACGAGCAGGCGAAGCAGCGGTGGGATCCGATTTGCAGGTAGGCTGAGGTTTTTCTGTCGCCACAGCAACCCATTGTATCCTCCCATCTCCCAGGAGACCCGGCTGAACAGAGAGCCAATTGCGAGGGCAATTGGTACAAACAGCAGGGGCAGCTTTCTGTTCTGCTCGGCCTCAACGCTTGAATTACACCGCCCTGGCCTCTGGGCCATCTTCAAACGTACTTTGCACTCCGAAGCGAACATCAAAAGCCTGGCAAATAAAGATGCTTTAGTCGGTGAAGCTTTCAAATAAGACATCACACTGCTTAATTCACTCTCGCTAAGAGCTTTGTAAATTATGTCATTATAATCAATAAGACTGCATTATGGGTAGTCAATTCCTACCATTACGCAGCCTCTTCCACCAAATTAAATAGAAGTCGGATGTCGCTCACATTATCTGACGCATACATTATTTTATCAACAATAACAATGTGGTTTGAATCGAACAGGAAGATTAGAGTAGCATCTATAAGATTCTGCTGGAGAAACTGGATTTCACTTATAAGCGCAGTTTGATGGCGAACAGAAGTCATCGCAGTGCAGATGAAGGGACATTGATTGTCCGACACACAACAGCACAGCTGCTGATGGTGAAAAGAAGGCTGAAATGGCAGGAAATGAGTTAGTACCACAGTTCTCACATCCATAAAATGTTTGAAGTATACGAGACCATAGGGCGGTATGGTTTTATGACAGTGCTGTTCTTAATGGGCAAAAAAAGCATGTTGAAGCATCAAATATTAAGCACAGCTTTCTGCAGAGAGATTGCGCTTCCTGTGCTCCAAGGGTGTGTAAAATTTAAAAAGGAGAAAACATTTATAAGAATAAATAGTTTTGGACTTTTACCATGGTATGCATCACAAAGTGATTTTGTCAAGCAAGGCATGCTCTTTTGATCTTTCTTAAAGCGTAACGTTGCCGTAACTTTCATCCTGCTTTGTATTGTTACAATGTTGGTAGTATATGTAAATGAACAATGTTTACTCGTTCTCTGCGGAGCCCCTAAAGGGACATGGTGAAGAAAGAAAAAAATGAGATGGGAGGAAAAATTATTTGGCAATGCTTTTGCAGTCTCTCATCTTTGAGTCAGTCATCTTTGCGTTCGCTCATAATATGTTTGCAGTCCCCTGAGAAACTTTGCGTTCACTCGCAAAGAACACAAAAAGCTTGCGAGTGAACGCAAACATTTTGTGAGCAAATGCAATGTTTCTTGGGGGAACGCAAAACATTTGTGTTGAAGAAAGCATTGACTTATTTTTCCTCCCATCTCATTTTTTTTTTTTTTTTTTTCACCACCATGTCCCCTTAGGGGTTCCGTAGTTCTCCATGTTACCTGGACTGGAAATTTATGTTTATTTGCCAGCAAAACTTTTGAAAGCTCAAGGGCTTTCTTGAAAACAAAGGTTATACTTCCGCATTTCCGTATCCCCGCAACACGGGCAGTCGGATCGACACAGGGTTATTAACGGAACAGTTATTTATCACTGAAAATTGTATCTTTGTACTTTGTCTACTCTTTAAACAGCATTATGGTAAATATTGAACACTATGACAACAGCTTTCCTACCTGTATGCGGCGGCGTTTTGCTTTGGGCGGAACTGACAGAACGACAGTTTCTTTTAGTTTTCCCCTCCGTTTGGTCTAAAATACTGTTCGTTGTCAGTTTGAAATGTTGACTATAAACACAGAGGTTTTTCAGATGCTGGATTTTTCACTGGAAACCGAAAGTAACTCACTCCCGCTAAATGTTTACTCTTTTCATTCTTGCACCTGGAAACAATACAAGTCGACACCATTATGACTAAAAGTTTGCTAAGAAGTATTTCCTACTAAAGCAATGCAGTATTTGACTCTGGTAAGCGTTTCCATAGCAAACTGGTGGGAGTGGCCTTGGATGGCAACATACCCAGTGCATTATGGGAACACAACAAACTATTTTCTCAGTTTTCTCTAATCAGGCATGCATTTCATTTTCTTTTTTTGTTCCAGCCTTTCTACTGCATAGGCAGCCAAGTTTTATTGAAAGCCATTTTTGTTAGCGGTGAAGTACCCCTTTAACTCTAACCACTAACTAGCTCTAAAATCAGAAGGCTATGCTTAGATTATAATATTGTTTCCCTGAGCCACATTGCTAATCCAAAGAATGTAAACATTTTATCAGACAAAGAATGTATTTATGTGGTAATAAATTGCATTATGCCATCTCTACTTCAATAAAAATTAGCATGTTAGGCTATTCTGAACTTTTCATGGACCATTTCAAACAAAAATTGTTGTTGATCTGCCCATAGATGTGCAACTATGATTATCATATTCGTGTTTCACGGTATTTAAACATGTCCAAAATCCATGGTGTTATCATGATATCAATCCAAAAACACATAGTAATTTCCATGCACTGTGTGATACTTTTTTTTACTGAAGTTTTTATTTACCATTGTATAAAATGACACCCTCAGACAATCAAATCTCTTTGTCGTTCTATATCTAGAAATGCAGAGGTGTTCTTTTGTCATGAGCTGAGGCATGTCTTCATGTTCACTACAACCATAATGGTTACCAGGAGGAAGCCGAAGGCTGAAAAGATTCTGCAGCTGACAGGAGAATTAAAGAGCAATGTTAGCCCAAGTTCCCTGGCTCTTGCCTTCAAGATAACAAGATCTCTGAATGTATAACACGCAAGCACTAAAATTAAGAGAATCACCCTGTGACTTGTCACTTGCACTTTCTATTTGCTCTGGGTGGAAAAAATGAGTAACATTTGCGTCATTCTGTGTAATGGGAGAAAATAGATACCTAGTGCTAAAACATTTTCATATCCACTATGCTGTGATACAATGAAAACATGTAGTTTCAAAAGTAATTGACCACCATGTCCACAATTTTGTCAAGTAGGACATGTTCCTGGATACACATATTTTGCTTGTTTTATTTTGATATTGCAGGTGACAAAGCACTTCAGCAGTCACAGAGATGATCAAGGATTATCAGTGGTCAAAACTCCCATCATCACCTCAGGTGTGGATTTATAATCAAAAGGTCAAGTTCTGTCACCAGGGCTCTCACATCTGGTTCTGAAAAGAGGGAAAATTGTGTTCATCTGCAGAAACAATATCCCTTTAATCCCTTCTTCCATAAATAGGGAGAAGAGATACACAGTGAAAAAGCTTAAAAAAAATAAAATAATAAAAAAAAGTCCCTAGACATCCAGCTTTCATGCATTGATGATTTGTTTGATGATGAACTCTCTAGTCGATTGGATTTTTTGGCTGGAACTTCAAAAGCATTCAGCCAAGTGACTTTTTGGCAAGCAGAAAACACCCCATGAAATCAAAATGAACGTTTTGTTGCTTTTAGGCCATGTGTGATAGTTTTCATACTCATAAAAAGATGACACAATTATTTTTTTAGCAGATATACAAATTTAAAAGTTCATTCTTTTCTGTGAAAACAGACCAAAAATACTGAGGACTCATCCTGCACTACACAGATTTTTGTCTAATCAAATGCTCTCTAGAGTGAGAAAGCCCCACCCCCAATCCCACTTGACAACTTTAAAATCAAATCAATAAATAAGTCCTTCCATGTGTTTCACCCAAACTTCAGAAGGAAATATGTCAGCACATATTTCCATATTCACTATCATCAAATATCATGGAGAAACCACACAAATATGAGTGGAAGGCGGATCGCAAATTGGAAAAGTCATAATTTTCCAAGACTCTGCCATCTAGCAGTATACAATCAATACATTTGCATTTGAGCAGTGGCGTAATGCATGAGAGTTGTAAATACACACAAATATTTTCTTTCATTGACCATGCATTAATGGAAATGATTTTTCTGCCTAATAAAACAGCATTTAACGACCACAGAGACAAAAGCACCATTTAAGACTGACCCAAACAACACAATTAAACCATCAAGGCAGCACTTCCTGCTTTCTGAGAGGATACAATAAAAAGCAGTAATTAGGCACAACCCAACTATTAGTCCAAAGAATAATCAATACCAAGGCTGGTGGTTTTTGCTTTCTTCTTTTGAACTTCACAATTTATTTATTCGTGAAAAGAAATGGAGTAACATTCAACATTTGACACCTTTCCAGCCTTCTGGTGGTTTATTTTGCTTTTATTATGCATTTTATTCATAATATCCAATTTTAACACCAAAACTGGAGAATAGCCAAACAAAACATCATGTAAATGTGGTTTTCTTGTCAGGTTTTTATAATAAGCCATGTTTTTTTTGTTTTTTTTGGCTAGTTGTCATCCATTTTGTTGTGCATGTAAATGCACATGTAGATGATGCACTAAGTGAAAATAGCATATTTTTAGTGATAGATGCTATTTACATTAAGTGCAACAGATTCTATTTACACTATGTAAAAATAGCAATAATAAATAAGTGTAAATAGTAGTTATATACTATTTGCTAGATTACTAGATTACTACTAGTTAGATTACTATTAGATATTGTATTTTATTACATTATAAAACAGTATGCAATAATAACATATTGAGTGCAAATGATTATATTTAAATTCCACCTTATTGGGACAATAAATCCCTCCCTAACTGTACCTGATAAAAAAGTTATTATTAAATAACTTTTAGGCACTTTAATTCCACTTTTCACAAATGTTCTTCATATTTATTGAAAATAAATGCCTTTTTAACTTGTTCTTCCAAAAGGGAAAAGAATGCATTCGGCAAAAGGCAGATTTGAAGTCCAACCAGACATTGGTGGGCGGAGTTAGTGTAAATAGCCTCTGCCAACAAAATTCTTTTTTTTTTTTTTTTCTTATGTTATTAACTATATATAATATTAAGAATATTATATAAAGATAATAATATGTACAAATTTCCCTTATCCAGCGAGTTTAAGACATGAATAGCTTATTTTACAGTAGAGACGGACAGAGCCCAGGTTCTCTTCCTGTCTCTCCTCTCAGTCAGCGTCCGTTGCCTGTCTTTCCTCACCTTCTTCATTCACCTTCTTGTTTCCCTGTCTTTTTTCTTTTTCAGAGCGAGAGGGCCTCCTCTCCGCAATTCTCCGCCTTGCTGAAAGGCGCCATCTGTTCTCCTGCTCAGTGGCGGCACACGACACGAGGGAGCAGATTGAAGCTTGGAGATTGGAATCAAAAGAACACTGAATGGGGATTTTTTTCCCCATCCAGGCTGCAAATCTGACAACTGTTGTTTAGGTTCCACACAGCTGCCACCACGGAGGCACCTCAGCCGATGTGTCTACCGCTGCATTCAATGAATCCACAAGGTTTCTCCTCGACACAATGTTAAGGATTTGTCCAGCTGTATGTGCCGTAACGTGGCCCCTGAAGACTCTACTAATGGAGGATAATGCTAGATCCTGGCATTGAAAATCTGAAATTGCCAACAAAACCTAATCTAAAATCTGATTGATTAGCAACTGTAAAATCGCCAGTATAAAAAGGGGTCCAAAAGTAGAGATTGGCCCAAAATGGCTGGTGGATATTTAAGATGGAGGTGTTCACAGGTAAAGCAATTTTCTTTGCTTGAATTATAATTACATTACATCAACATTTAGGCCTACTATATAACAATTATTTTGCAACTAATTATCATCTTAGAGCTTTGTTGAAATTACTGTTTGAGTTTTGCATAAACACATAGAAGTGACAAACAAATGATTATATTGAATGCAAAGTTAATAGACTTCCTTGTCATTTATTTATGTTCTTCATAAAAAAATAAAAATAAAAAAAAACACTTTGTCCATGCTATGATTTTATTGTCGTGATATAAAGATTAAATTTAACAAAAACGGTAGTAAAATAGGTATCTTTATTGGTTGTAAAAAAATAAAAAATAAAAAAAATCAATATAGTTGAATCTCCATCCTGAGGCCACTAGTAAAAAATGCATTTTAAAAAATATTAACAGTATAACACTTTGAGTGTTAACTAAATGAATAAAATAACATGAATTTATTGTATTTTGCTCTCAAACATGGGCACGATCTAATAAATCAGCAGCAGTGATACACCATTTAGTGATTTAAACAATTCACAAGCAGAAAACAACAGGTGAATGTGTGCATGCGTTGGCTATTTTTCAGCTATGGCTCATCCAATCATATTTATAATACAGTACATTATTCTGCTAATATTGAGTGTTAAAACATTTTAAGGTGGCATTTCCAGCAAATATGACAACATTGTGCTTCACTAATCTTAACAATAAAACTTAAACTCATGAATTTGCATGCAAATATATTACAACATATTCTAGCCAACAACTTGCACTCAGAAAGACATTGAGCTCCAAGCAGCAATGTTCCTACACTGATAAAGCCTTCAGAGTCTTTGCTGTCAGGATTTAAGACTGAAATCTGGATCCGTCTGATCTTTTCTTGTCTGCTATTGATGTTTACACTCAGCTCGCATGACATGACAAGGCCTGACACTGCCAAATCCCCTTCAAGATAGCCCGTTCAAACATCCCTGGGGCTCTCTTTGTTCTGGAATACGAAGGGCAGGTTCACATCTCTTCATCGCTGTGCGTTAACGATATCCTCCGAGCTCACCGCCACCGTCCTCGTGTCCCTCGCCGGCACACAGAGAAACTCTTTCGTCCCTGAACCAAGCGAGCATCTCCTCCGAGGTCCCATCTCACAGAGCAAATGGCCTAAAAACCGTCTACTAATCGCCTTCACGCCTCCTCTGCGGAGCTCTCTAGACACGCTCCCACATCAAAGAGGCCAGTTCATGTTAATCAGTTTAAAACACATGTTCCTCTAGCAGTTACTCTGTCAGCAGCCACCAGAGCGAACGTGGCTACTGCTACACACAACAATGTTAATAACGCATTAATTACACGTTAATTAACGCGTGTCCTTTCTGAGCTTGTTACTCGGGGCAGCATTCGGTCTTTTCTGTATCAAACATGAGAACAAAATAATCAAGAAATCCTTTGCAATCCTCTTAAAAACTCAAAAGTTTACTTTTGCTGGTGGAGAGAGCGAGCCAAGCCTGCAAATGTAAGCAGCTCATTAGTGCTGCATGTGGCTAGCCTGCGGCGTGGATGCGCGAGGATGGCACCATACCCGTACCCATGGCGCCTCTGTGCATTGAGGGCCTGGCCTAATAAAATGCTAAAATACACCCTGCAGAAAGATGCGCACAGTTGATCATGTGGTTCTAATGCACCACTTCCATATAAAAGGCGTGTGGAAAAGTAAAACTTTTCTCTCAGTAGGGAGTTATGATGAAAGATGAACAGATAAACTTTAACCAGGGACCCTCATGTCGGTGTAATGCAGGATGAGTCATCATTAACCCTCATGTCGTTCATCTTCAGAACACAAATGAAGATGTTTTTAATGGAATCTCAGTGATTTCTGTCCCTCCATTGACAGCTGCACAACTACCACTTTGACGCATCAAAAAGTTCATAAAGAGATAGTAAAACTGATCCATATGAATTAAGTGGTTTAGTTCAAATTTTCTGAAGATCGCTTTAAATGATGAACTGATTATTCACATATAAACATTGATCAGTGAACATGTAAACAGAAGTTCAAGCGAAGCTGCTTGATGAGCGAGAATAAACCTCTTGCTGAAGCTCAAAAGTGCTGTGTAACACGAGAATGAACCTCATTGGTTCTTGCTGAAGCTCAAACGTGCTGCGTAACACACGAGAGAATGAACCTCATTGGTTCTTGTGTGTCAAGCGAACATGCTTGAGCTTCTGTTTACCACAACTAATGTGTGAGTTGATGAATGTTTATATGTGAATAAAAGACTATTAGATCTGTTCATCATATAAAGCGATCGTGTCACTTCAGAAAATTTGGACTAAACAGCTCAATTCATATGGTTTAGTTTTATGACCTTTTTGTTAAGTTTTTGAAGCATCAAAGTGGTAGTTGCATAGCTGTCTATGAAGGCACAGAAAGCTCTCAGGATAAAAAATAAACACCTTTCTTAACTTTTTAAAACAAGAGATAGTAAGATTTTCTCATTTTTGTATTTTTGAAGCAAAAACGTTTTAAAGAAACCTGTCAAAAATCAATATGGACTGTAAGACTCAAAGACACAGCAGGTGTTATACTGCAACACCCTGAAATCTGTTACCTGAATATTTTCAGCTAAAATTAACAGCAAATGAGTTTAGAGTGGTTTGACTTTTGAATATAATGAATTTTTGACTAACAATCATGTCTGATCATGAACTGTGTTCACACTTCTCTCAAGTTCAAGACATTTTTGATTTACTGAAGAAAGTAATGCAGGTTTGGAATGACAGTGACGGTGGGATATTATGACATATTCATTTTTTGATAATTTATTCTTAAAAAAAAATATAAAAGTTTTATAAAAATACATTGTTTAAATAAAAGTAAAGTGGGCAAGATTGATTGGATTGTAGTCACTTTATAATGAAAAGGACAAAAAATGAGAAAACTACTATTTTTAATGATAGAAAAAAGATTTAGGTAATGATGACATATGACGCCTTTTAAGTATACAAAAACAAATTGTCATGGAGAAAAAAGTATTGGTAACAGTTTATTTTACAGTGTCATTGTTACATATGTTACGCTACATGTAGTTACTATAGTAATAACTATAAATTATGCATAATTACATGCAATTAACCCTAAACCAAACCCTAATCCTAACCCTATACTAAGTACATGTAGTTACTTATTTATTACTCAGTAATTAAATGTATAATTACAGTGTAACAAAGACACCTTAAAATAAAGTGTAAGCGTATTATTTTCTTTCCTTCTAAATGTAGTTGAGTAAAAGAACAGGTATTCAGTTGGTGGCGCAGTGGTTCTCAGCTGGTTCTGGACACCCAACTCAAACAAAAGTGAACAAAATTGTCCTAAAACAATTAAATGCATCAATATTAGCATGAACTGCAAAGACCCAAAAATAGACAAAAAAGATTCGCATTTGTATTGATTCACAAAATTACATACATTGCAGGTTGAATTGCAAAACTGACAAGAATGTCTCTCGAATTCCAATGGTTTCATACTGTTAGCCAGTAATTTACAGCACAAAACAAACTGCATTGGCACAAATCTTGCTTATGTACTTTTGTTCAGTTTTTGAGGATGAGGGGAACTGCCCATGTTGGCATATGGCTATTTTGGCTAGCTTGTACCAAGTCACAGAATAATTTGGGTCAAAATAGAAATTAACATCAACAACAAAAGCAGTTTTCTCCTTCCATTTTCAATTTCCTCTTCTATTTGTTTTACTATCCTAACTATGCACAATTATATCTATTTAGCTGTATTTTATTTCTAGCATTTATCATTTCTTTCCTGCTTTCGATAAGAACAAACTTGCGACCAAACCTCAGTGGTGCCCAGGACCACCAACTGTTAACCATAAAGATGTACACACTTCAAAATCTCCCTGTGCAAATCCACAGATGCTTTTTTTTTTTTTTTTTTAAACAGCAGGCCTTTTGGCACTACGGCTAAATGCTAATTTTGCAATAACCTGACATTTTAAGACTGCATTTCTCTCTAAAGCTCAGTACAAGACCAATCTCTGCCAGCTCGAGCTGTTGCCATGGTTTACGATTAGCTAGGGATGAAGTATTGATCCATTCTCTACACATTTGCTGAGACCACCGTCCAAGAAAAATGCGAAAGTGTACTCAAACTGCTTTCGTGAAAGCAAAGAACGCACATAATAGAATTCACACGCAATGGCACATTATCATGGAGAACTATTGTATATAAATGATTGATACGAATTGTTTTGCCATTAATGGAATGGGGTAATGAGCCATTTCTGTGACTATTTCTGTCTCAAACATAACACAAATCAGTCACAAAACAAATCTGTGTGAAATAAATGCATGAAATGCGAGGGGATGAGAAAGACCCTCCTGCTGCGTTAGTTTACACAGTACGTGGGTTGCTAATGGTCTAAATATCAAATGCACAAAAGGGGGATAATATAACAAACAGCATCTCCATTAGATTCTGAGTGACATATCTCTGGCGCAAAGCCTAAATTTAGCAATAAGCCCCAACCTCACCTGCTTGGAAATGGATACTTTAGCCAATAAGTCATATCATGGTAAAAATAAAAAATGTATATATCATATCATATATCATTACAATAATGACAAAGCCTCTAGACTAATTTATTGGAGAGCCACAGCCCACAATCTCATTTGTTGTCCCTTTTCTAATACAGAATGGCCTGCATTTGATTTATGTGTTGTTCCTGTTGGGTTCTCTTTTAGACCTAGTAATGAGAAGTAGAGCAACAGCTCATTACAGATACTTCGACCAGCAAACTTTTGCACTGATGAGGTTCGACTGAGGCCTTGTTTTCCAGTCAGCACAAATGCTGACTACAAGCTCACCTGGGAAGCCCCAAGTCCAAATCGGACAGTCGTTAGTATGTCATGAACCTTACAAAACCATTTGCTACCATTCTCCTGCCGTGTTGTCTTCACAGTCCTCCATGTGTACATACCCTCGCAAAAGAGTTTCAACAACCCCATCTCATCCAGAATATGCAATAATTGGTACAAAATGGCAAATTCATAAGAAATCGTACCAGTTGGGTTGTACAAAAACGTAAAACACTAGCCTAAATCTAAGGGTATGTTTACACAACAGTTTTCAACTAAAAACTTTAAACTTTTATGCGCTTTGGAAGGTCATTTTGCATGACAATGGCATTTTGGGTGCCTGAAAACGCAAACATTTGAAAAGTAAATGTAAACTACAAATGCAAATTTGTGAAAACGGTGATGTCAAGCGATTAATCACGATTAATCACGCATACAAAATAAAAGTTTGAGTTTGCCTAATATATGTGTGAGTAATATATATACAAATACAAACACATTTGAGAAATATTTACAAGTATATGTATTCATTTATATTTTTATATAATTAATATTATATATAAATACATTTGTTGTACATAAATAACATATTTCTCTTAAATATATACGTTAATTTGTGTGTATTTATATAAACATTATTTACACACATTACTCACACATATATTATGCAAACTCAAACTTTTATTTTGTATGTGATTAATCGCGATTAATCGTTTGACAGCCCTAGTCTTTAGGTGCGTAGTGTTTCTTTACAAAGTGACATCGCCATCTACTGGCCAGGCATGAATAATACAGCATATTTTGTCGGGGGTTTTTTTTCACGGATCCTTGTGAACGGAGATCATTTT
This sequence comes from Chanodichthys erythropterus, assembly GCF_024489055.1. Lineage (NCBI taxonomy): Eukaryota > Metazoa > Chordata > Actinopteri > Cypriniformes > Xenocyprididae > Chanodichthys > Chanodichthys erythropterus. The sequence continues at coordinate 7,277,201 of NC_090237.1, read as the reverse complement.
GATAAAGTTGTCATCTGTACGCGAAAAACTTTACTGACTTTACTGTAAACAAAGATTGTTTGAAATTGTAAATAAAGATTATAGGAGTATGTTTAGAAAATACTTTCAGTGTTCTACTTCAAATTTTCAATTTTATTTCAGTGGATTACTTGTAATTGTTTGTGAAATTTACAAGCAATTTTTGAGTGCAATTTGTTTCCACACCAAAACATTTCTCCGTACAATTTGGATTGTCCGAAAAACTGAGAAGCTGTACTATGTTATACAATTTTCCCACCTCAAACAAATTATTAAAAGTTTTAATGAGACTTTGTTGAACACAACTTTGTTTGGTCATTCACGTGCACGTTACGCACAGTTACGACACTTCTTCTTCCCGAAAAGCGATGACAAAGAACGAAAAAGCCCAAAAAATACAGGTTTCCTTTACTGTAGGCAGCCTGCTCTTTCAATCCCACCCTCTGTGAATGCAGTCTGTATGGGGTCAAACCTGTAAAAAAAAGCAAGTCATCCATACAGCTGCGATAAGGCTGCCGGTGAGATGGTGACAGCAGTGCTTTGTGAGAACCTCTGAGGGAAAGAAAAGGCTAAATTCAAGGCAAAACCCTCCTGACTGACACCAAGTAGACGGTGGCATTTCAGTACCTCTACGTCCTTAAAAAGGCAAGCTCGGGGCTGCTTTTTAATGGGCAATAGACTCAAGGTTGTTCTGTAACAGAGACTTTTAGATACTTTTAGAGACACACATATGCAGGTTGGAGCTAAATGACTCCTTTTCAGACTTATTATGAGCTTTAATTCAGCGATTAGGAGCATGATAGAGTCGGTTAACATCAAGAGAATCAGCTTAGCTTCAAACAGCTTGTCGAGTGTGTTCTTTGTACATCAACTCGGTCTACCTGATGGACATCTAGGTAACGTACCAGGGCAGCTATTTTTTCAGTAATTGAGGGGCTGTTTACACAACACTGTTTTCAACTAAAAACGTAAAACTTTTTATGAGTTTTAGTCGTTCATTTACACGACAACAGCATTTTGTGTGCCTGAAAAGGCAAACTTTTGAAAACGGATTTCGTTTTTGAAAACATTTTCCAGGTAAACAACAAAAACGAAAATCTGAAAACAATGACGTCATGCACATGCGTATTACCAAAGTCCCTTTACGACAAGTCATTTCACTCGGCGGCCATCTTTGAAATGCCTCTTGGGCATCCTGGGCATCATGCAGCTCCTATCTCTTTGAATGAGGAAACATCACATTCTCCAAAGCTGTTTGCCAAGCTTTTGATTAAATTTCGTATTTGAAATCACCAATGAAATCTGACAACAACTGTCTCATAATTTTTTTTTCTAAACACTCGAATCATGACAAAAAAAAAAAAAAGTATTTTTTAGGCTGGATCAAGCTAATGTCACTTTTCGGAGGCGCGCTTCTGACTGTTTCTATAGAAACCAGTGCTTCTAACGGCCGCTGCAGTGACGCAATGACTTTACCAGTCAGCGATTGGCTCTTATTTTGAAGGCGGGATTTATTCCGCCATTTTGCGCGTTACACTTTCTCCCATTCAAAACAATTCAAGTGACACGTTTTGTGTTATTCTATAGTCTTTGGTATTACATGTTCAATTTATAGTGTTTCATCGCCATCTAATGGCTTGACAGCAGAATACCGCATTTTTAGTCGTTTTCGTGGATCCGTGTGAATAGGGATCATTTTGACAATGGTGTCGTCTGTACACAGAAAACTGAAAAAAGGAAAACTCTGTTTTAAGCATATCGTTGTCATGTGAATGTACAATAAGTCACCATGAAATCAAAACTATTCTTGTTTTATATGGAATTTTGCAGTATTTATTATGATTTATCCGTGCACATTTTTTTAAAATTCATGTGCCCTGTAATATTTAATCTAAATAACTTCTCCTCCTTCTTGCAGTGACCTCTCTTTTCTTCTCTGATGATGCATTCAATGGCGTGAGGGCGAGGCAACCTGTCACTCACATGAGATCGACCAATAGCAAACCACAACCATCCAATCAATTCCCCATGGACAAAATCAAGTCCCGCCCTACATTTTTTCTTGTTTGAGAAGCAGTTTCACTCAGATATATGTCACAATAGGGAAGAAAAGACGATAAAAACTTAGGTTTCATGCCAATTTTAAGTACTCCTGTCTACTTCATATATAGAAATGTCAATATCTGGTTGGCCTTGCAGAACTTCTGTGAATACGGAAAAATCAATTTATGCTTGGAAACAAATTGAAATGACCAGGATACTGGGTTGACAAAAATAATTGTATGATTACAGTTTGTTCATTAGCTTAAATAGTTTAGTGCAGTTTAGAGCAACAATTCTCAACAAATCAGTTGGTTCTTTTAACAGAACTTTGTTTCTGCCGTTTTACTATTCTACATTTCAAACATTAATTTTCCTATAAATGGCTTGTATCCTTTTTCTGTCTCATTCTAGATGTAACTGTTGAATATTACATGCACAGCCATTAGCAGATCAATAGAACATATGTCCATCAATTGTCATGTCACTGTCTTCAAAATTACTACTGAAAAAATTATAGCAATTTAGTGAAAGATATTGGACAGTCATTGCTGACAATGCTATCTTCTGATTATTCATGAGGTTGCATGCTAATCATATTAACTCTGACAATCATTTCTCTCTAACAGCAGAGAGGCAGAAAGTAATACATTTGTTTTCATTATTACTGTGGCTGAAAGGCACTTCATCATTAACATTCATTCTGGGAGACGGGGAAGCAAATCTAATAAAGCTTATGTTTATCTTTCTTTGTTTACTTTTTTAAAACACAATTATTTATTCTTAGAGTGGATAATTGGTATATTTTCCTTCTAGAATATAGATTTTGTGGCAGAAGATTGTTTGAAGCGTTTGTATGATTATATTTAAAGGGATAGTTCACCCAAAAATGAAAATTCTGTCATTAATTACTCACCCTCATGTTGTTCCACACCCGTAAGACCTTCGTAGCTTTCTGGACATCTGAAACTGTTAACTATCTTGCTGTCAATTGAGACCTCACTGAGCCATTGGATTTTATCAAAAATATCTTAAACTGTGTTCCGAGGATGAACAAAGGTCTTACGGGTGTGAAACGACATGAGGGTAAGTAATTAATGACAAAAATTTCATTTTTTGGGTGAACTAACCTAACTTGAATTCTAGAGAGAGCAAATTTGGAAACTTTATTATCATCATTAACAAACACTATTTTGTTTGTTTGTTTTACCTTTGCAGGCCCACTTTGAATCTTAAAATTTGAAATTCATTAAGATATTAATGAATATAAATAATTTAATATTTACAACTATGATCATCTAAATCAAAACAAAGACAATGGTTAGCCTACTATGGTAAATATTCATAAGGAAAGTTTTCTTGTACTCGTAACCCATAAATATTTCCAAAAACTGCTTCACAGAGGTTAGATTTCATATTAGTTTCTCCCAATGTTTAATCTTCCTCCTCTTCTTGCTGTATTGCAATGCCAGTGTCTCATTTAACTTGCTCACTGGGGTTTTGGGATGGTATGCATGTCCAATAAGCAATATAGAATAAATTTAACTGGATAGGATTGCATGTGCTTATATATATAATGTGCTCTTTCAGCCAAATAAGCCAAGATTAAATGCCAAGCTTAATATCATAGAACAAATGCAATTCATTTGATTGAAATTAGAGTGTCATGTAATGCAATTTCTGGCTTGTTTTCAATTGTCTGCAGTAATGTGTAAAAATGAAACACTATTGTCTTCGATTGTAGCCACAGTGACGCTTAAGGCAAAGCCTGTTTAATAACTCCAGCTAAGCTAGGAAACCAAAAATGTGATGTAGTATGATAAAATAAATGCCATTACACTTTATCACTCGTGGCTTTTATGCATTGTTCCATATCTGTTATTTCACTCTGGGGTCTGACTCATACTTCATATCATATTTTTGCGTAACGCTTCACGTACGAGGGTCGATGACACACATTCTGATGTCAGTCAGATAAGCGTTAATTACAGTAATTTGAGCATGCATAATAAATCTGTCATTTTGATATGCAGAAACCCATTACACAGATTTCCAGCTAAAGGTAAGGGGGGAAAAAAGATTTTTTGATATGACGTCTAATTTCCGGCAGAGACATTTGGATCTGAATGGACAGAAAAACGAACAAATTGCAAGGCTAAAGTCAAGTAACGTGCAAATGCACGCATCCCCAGTGGATTATTTAGCAGCTAGCAATAAAAAAACATTAGACTAATGTAAGAGAATGTGGCATTTTGGCTTTATGATTCAGTAAACTGCTGTGGTTTGTGATTAGCGGCAGTGGCGGTAGTATGGTCCCAGTGCTCAGGAAGCTCTCAGGGCTCTGATGGAACGTTAGTGAAAGCCGTCTGCACCGTCAAAACCTAACGCTTATGGAGCGCAGCAGATAACAGGCCTGCATTGTCCACCAGGGTCTTTAGAGTCTCAGAATGAGCTGTCAAATGAGGCAGCACTAACTCTGCTAATCCGCCATCTGAGGAAAAGCCTCCACCAAAAGGAGTAAACAAATAAATAAAAACATTAAAAAAGAACCACGAGTGTGATTAATCGAGTCGAAAGTCGCCGGCACTCGGGTGTCTGCTTTGAAGTAATGTTTGCGCTCTCACGCAAGCATGACCACTTTTTAGCACTCGTCAACAGTCAACTCGGGAATCAGTAGAAAACAAAAACGCTGAATTCTAGTAGCACGCACTTTTTTCTCATCTCTTTCTATGCATACAAACAACCGTTAAGATGTTGATAGGTACATGAAAAGAGAAATGTTTTGCAGTTAATTATAACAGATTGCTAGTGATGTGTTTATAATGGTGTGCTTTGATGTGATAGCTGCAATGCCATTTAATTCAAAGCAACAAAAAATCCACCTCAAACGAGAAAGATGTTGATAACATATTGTTCAAAGCAAAATGCAGCTGCAGCCCTAATGTCTAAAAATAAAACTTGATCGTTATTCTTTGGTGGAAATTGGTGAAGTGGTGCTTGCTGTGCAAAAATAGCGTCCTAGTGATGATAGTAGGGTGTAATGAGTCAAAGCTGAAAAAAAAAAAAAAAAAGGGACAGTTCACCCAAAAATGGAAATTCTGTCATTATTTACTCACCCTCAAGTAGTTCCAAACCTGCGTGAATTTCTTTGTTCTGCTAAACACAAAGGAAGATTTTTGGGAAAATGTCAGTAACTAAACACATCTCACCCCCCCATTGACTACCATAGTATATATTTTTTCCTACTATGATAGTAAATGGGGGACAAGTTCTGTTTGGTTACTGACATTCTTCCAAATATCTTCCTTTGTGTTCAACAAAATAAAGAAATTCATACAGGTTTGGAACTACTTGAGGGTGAGTAAATGATGACAGAATTTTCATTTTTGGGTGAACTATCGCTTTAACACTCTGAGGTCTAAAAACGCACCGGCGAGTTTTGCAGGTTTTTTTTCACATTGCAGCAAAACAGACTTAAAATACTCCGTCATTTTTTTCATAGAGACATAAGTAATATATCAATTGAAACTATAGAATGTCTTCTTTTATTTATATACACTCAAAGTAAAAACATAATGTTGTGCTTTTTGTAAAATAAAGAAAACTAACATGATGCGTGATCTCTCCTCTCCCTCTGAACGAAGTCCAATCTGATAGTTCTCAGAAAATGAACTGTAACTTAGTGAATACTAATCACAGAAAAATTTAACTTATGTCTAAAAAAACTTTAAGATGTCATGTTTTAAATCATGTAAGTCAAATCGAAAACAAACCTTCTGTGTTTATGTAATCTGTATGAAAAGAGAGCCATGTCAGAAATCCGTGATTCAGCTCATTATCCGCTAATGCGGCCACGCCCACGGAGGGAGCGCTATTCAGAGGCAAATTCAGAGGCAGTACATGCATTCATCATCTCAATCGTGTATTTATTGTCTTGAAAAGTGTTTATCTGGATGTAAAAGTCATGGTTAGCGATCTCTAGAAGACATACAGTTAGTTCCTGTTTACTTTTCTTCTATGGATGAATTTTAGATGAGTTTTTGTTTCTTTAGCGCCCTCCTGCTGCTGTATGAATTGGAAACTCCATTCATGGAATAGCCTCTTCTTCCTTTAGATGAATTTGTGGACTAAAATGCACAGAGCGCCCTCCGACTTCAAGGATGAATTGAAAACACCAGCGCTTATAGTAATGACAGTGAATAATACATTAATATAACTCCTCTGTATAGAAAATTGACATAAGCATATGAGAATCCAATATTTCTCCAAATGTGCATGCTTTTAAACTAAAAGCCTATATTCAGACTCTTTGCATCACAGAAATACATTATATTTTAAAGTATAATATAAAATCATTACTTTATATTGTAATAATATTTTTCTGTATGTTTCATATATCATAATGAGCTTGAGACATCACATAAGGTTTTTTTCACAGCCTACCTGACTGAAATGCCTCATTAATATGCAAGTCATTTCAGCTCATTACTATCCAATTCTTTTGTCTTCTTAGGTGAGAATGGCCCATTTTCAGTGGTGATTCACGCCTCCTCGCATACTGTGTTTCTTGGCAAAACGTGTCTTACAAAAACTAAATCAATATATTGTTTTACATGAAGGAGTAGGCAGCATAATTTTTACATAATTTTGAAGCAAAAACTCTAGTTTACAACCTCCAATACCCTAAAGTCTTGTGAACACAGATTTACTATACTTTTTTTGGCCTTATTTCAGTGACTTAAGTTTTTTGTTTTTTCAATAACCACGCATAAATGTTATTCCTTCAAAAACACAAACATGTACGTACATGTTCCTCACATATTATTGTAGCCTAGTTTGTGCTGAATACAGTGTAATGACACTTTTGTCATTTATATGTTTATGAACAAATGAAAAAAGCACAAATGTCAGGGCATGTCAAAACTTCTCCAAGCCCCAAATCAGCCTCAGACTCCAGAGGGTTAAAAAACTGGTCTGTTTGCTGGCTTTACAATGGTTTGAAGATTTTTCATCTGGTCGGCTGGAAGACCAGCTGGCCCACAAGCTAAACCAACTAAAGACCAGCTTGGCCAGGATAAGAGACAAGCTAAGACCAGCTAAGGCCAGCTAAAACCAGCAAAAACCACTTTAAATCCCCTTTTTGGGGGGTAGGACAGCTGCTATTATTTCTTAGCATTTTGCTATGCAAAGGCTAAAGAGCTTTGGCTTGGTTTCTAGGGATGCTTGGTGGGTGCTACTGACCCAAGTCAAAGAAACCTAATGCAAAATCTCAATTGGATTTTCCCATTTTAGCATCTGCTAGCTGATCAAAAAGGAAAAGCACACCTCTCATCAATAATTTGAGATACAATTCATATCCAGAGTGTGAATGGTAGACTGGTTATCAGGACTAGTTATGAGAGTTGGGTGTAATGCACTACTAAGTAATTAATTACCATAATTTAAGTACTTTTCCTGTGAAAAGATTAAGTAAGGAATTACGGTTATTTTTTTTATTTATTTATTTAATTATAGTTACTTCTGATGTAATTGCATATACTGTATAGATTATAGAAAAATTCTATATAAAACTATAATGGGTTTAACATCAAAATGTTATAATTAATATTTTAGATTTCCAAAAAGAAAGGCAAAATAATGTTTGCATTTCCAGGGAAGATTCTTAGCTGTTATTAAAAGAAAAGGTCATAGCTAAAAATGGCACATTATTGAGTAAGACTGCAAACCGTTGCTGTACCATTACTAACATGAAATACGTATTAATATTGAAGCTGAAATTCAAATCAGTTCACAAGTGCAAAAAAATAGCATATAGTTTATTAAGTCACATTTGCACCTCACATAACACTCATGAAGTCACGGCCAAAAGTTTGCAAACACCTTATTTTGTTTGGGTTCTAATAAATATTCTCACTTACGTTTATTTGTCTTTCACACTACACTTCATAAAGGTGTTAGCATGTGAAATGCTTCAGTGAAAAAACTCTGCAACTAAGACATTATTACACTATTTAAAGAGCAAATGTTGTGATCTCAACAGCAAACAACTTCAACTCAACAACTTCAGGTTGGGTTAACATGACCAGAGTTATTTAATATAATTTTTACAGTAGTATTTACTCATATTTAGAATTAGCTTTTATTTTATTAGGTTTTTAGTAATTAGTTTAGTTTATTTTTAAATATTATACAGTTCATTATAGTAATCAAATTTATTTTTGCTGGCCAATTGTATTGATTTTTTTTTTTTTTTTATATATATATATTTCTATTAAGTATTATTTAATGTTTTAATTTGAATAATTTTAGTATTTAATTATTTTAATTCAGTTAGTTGTTAATGCAAGACTTCTAAGCTTTTTCAATTCAATTTTTCAACACGAAACAGAAAACACAGCAAAAGTGTAATTGTCTTTTAATAGCTTTTTCTTAGCATTCAAAGCATCTTTTTGTCTGTTCACTGTTCAAGGTCAGGCTCTGTAACCTCATCTCTCTGTGACTGCTATTTCACACCATTGTACGCCATACTGAAGCCCTCCTGTAAGTGAGGAAATGTCTCATCTGATAGGAGCCTGATTTAACTTCACTTTGTGGGTTTATAATATGGTGGCAGTGCTCTGGGAGAACAGTTCAGAAGACAAGTGAGGTGAGGGAAATATCATGCTCCAAATATGAAGCCTGCTTGTGCTTCCCTTGGGGTCGCAGGAACGGAAGTGCGCCTTTAATTTAACCAAACTGAGTGGTTGAAAGAAAATGAATCGCAGATCGTCATTTCAAGTTCAATTCAGATGCAAGCGAAAGACATGCAAGTCCAAGTGGGTGAGCAGTTTACTCTGTAATTAGTCTGTCCATTTCTTTTGGTTGTGAACATGAGTTTGTCACACTGAGAGGATAATCAACTCAAAAATCTTTCAACATGGGCTCATTGGAAAAATGTGTTTCAACCAACATTTTTGCAAAACTCCAAAAATGTGCCTTTACTGTACATACAATTCACTGCAGTTTCCAGCTAAAATAAACACTAGAGGCAGTACAACATCAACAACTTCTAATCATTTTCACACAAATTATGATTACAGGGCTCATTGGTGACTTATTTTTGCACAGTTTCCGAATCCCACTCAGAGTGATGCGAGTAGTACCGAAGGGGTAACATTGGTGCCGTGACCCAGATGGGAGTGAGGCCAGCTAGTAAGAGCTGTGCGAGTAAATCTTACTCCCTTTAAGGTAATAGCATACAATGTTATGACCTCAAAACACTTTTACCATAGTACATGATTTGTAAACTACTACATTTTGACATTTGTATCACATAACCAGTTCCATATGTTTGGCTTTTCTGATGTAGTAAACTTGCTCAGTGGCTCACCTGGTACAGTACTGCACTGTAAAATACTCAATGAGTTCAGACTTGTAGAAGCAAGCTGAAAACCTCCGGTTCTACTCACTCCACTCCGAGTGGGATTTGAACCAGCATTTCTAGCATGTGAGGCGAGCACGCTAACAAGGACACTCTAACGTCAGCTGCTAGCGCACCTCTTGAGGCCAAGGGAGTAAGATTTACTCGCACAACTCTTACTAGCTGGCCTTTACACTCACCCCCTAAACCTCGGTCCCATCCGGGTCACGGCAACAATGTTACCCCTCCTGTTCTACTCGCACCTCTCCGAACAGGATTTGAAAAGGTGTTTCCGGTGTTAGGCGGGCGCACTAACAAGGCATTAAAGACCGCAGCTTCTAGGGTCACTTGCTATTGCACCTCTTGAGGCCAGTGGAGTGAGGTTTACTCGAAGAACTCTTACTAGCTTACAGTTACATTCACCCCCCTAAACCTCATTCCCATCTGGGTCACGGCAACAATGTTACCCCTCCGGTTCTACTCTCACCTCTCCGAACAGGATTCAAATGGGTGTTTCCAGCATGTGAGGCGGGTGCACTAACAAAGACATTAAAGACCGCAGCTTCTAGGGTCAGTTGGTATTGCACCTCTTGAGGTCAAGGGAGTGAGCTTTACTTGCACAGCTTTCACTAGCTGGCCTCCGTTACATTCACCCCCCCTAAACTTCACTCCCATCTCAGTTACGGCACCAGCGTTACCCCTCCGGTTCTTCTCGCACTGCTCCAAGTGGGATTCAAACTGGCGTCTTTGTTAATAAGGATGCTAAAGACCGTAGCCTCTAACGTCAGTCGCTAATGCTTTACTAGCTGGCCTCTGTTACACTCACCCCCTAAACCTCACTCCCATCTGGGTCAAGGCACCAATGTTACCGCTCAGGTTCTACTTGCACCTCTCTGAACAGGATTCGAACTGGTATTTCTGGCATAGGAGGGCACTAAATACTGCAGCACTAACAAGGACGCTAAATACAGCAGCCTCTAGTGTCACTTGCTATTGCATCTCTTGAGGCCAGTGGAGTGAGGTTTACTCAAACAACTCTTACTAGCTTACAGTTACACTCACCCCCCCTAAACCTCATTCCCATCTTGGTCACGGCAACAATGTTACCCCTCCGGTTCTACTCTCACCTCTCCGAACAGGATTCAAATGGGCGTTTCCAGCATGTGAGGCGGGTGCACTAACAAGGACATTCAAGACCGCAGCTTCTAGGGTCAGTTGGTATTGCACCTCTTGAGGTCAAGGGAGTGAACTTTACTTGCACAGCTTTCACTAGCTGGCCTCCGTTACATTCACCCCCCTAAACTTCACTCCCATCTCAGTTACGGCACCAACATTACCCCTCCGGTTCTTCTCGCATCACTCCAAGTGGGATTCGAACTGGCGTCTCTGTTAATAAGGATGCTAAAGACCGTAGCCTCTAACGTCAGTCGCTAATGCTTCACTAGCTGGCCTCTGTTACACTCACCCCCTAAACCTCACTCCCATCTGGGTCAAGGCACCAATGTTACCACTCAGGTTCTACTTGCACCTCTCCGAACAGGATTCGAACTGGCATTTCTGGCATGGGAGGCAGGTGCGCTAACAAGGCACTAAATACTGCAGCACTAACAAGGACGCTAAATACAGCAGCCTCTAGTGTCACTTGCTATTGAGGCCAGTGGAGTGAGGTTTACTCGAACAACTCTTACTAGCTTACCGTTACACTCACCCCCCCTAAACCTCATTCCCATCTGGGTCACGGCAACAATGTTACCCCTCCGTTTTTTCTCGTACTGCTCCAAGTGGGATTTAAACTCAAATTCAATCTCTGTTAATAAGGATGCTAAAGACAAAGGCCTCTAATGTCAGTCGCTAACGCTTTACCAGCTTGCCTCCATAACATTACAACGGGATACTAGTAAACAAAGCAGTTAAACTAGCTAATAACTTGTTTTTTTTTTTCCTCAGGCCTTTTATAAGCTGAATGGACATCTTTGAAAATATATTGGTCAGTACATTCTTTGGTAATACCACGGTAAATTGATGTTTATGCATATGGTACAAAATGATTACCTTTTTCACATGCAAGCACATTTACGTGGTACGCCAAGGTAAATTACAATCGCACTTTATTTTAAAGTGTGTTGGGTGGGCACAGTCATCATCTTCCAAGCTCAATATCACCATGACATCCAAAACTAATTTACAACGAAATAATAATAAAAAAACAAAAAAACACCCAAGATAAACAATATACCCCCCTTGCTGCCAACCAAGCACGCTGTGCAAACCGTAATTATCAAGTCTGTGACAGATGCCCAATGGAGCAGCATACACACTATTAGCCAGATTGAAGCTGAGCATATTTTTTCGAAATGAGACAGATTTCATCATTAAATGCCCAAAATGAAAGACCAAAACTCATATCCCATGAAGAAGTAACTTTAACTGCTTGTCTGCTGATCTGAAAGTTACAGTGAGGCTATATAGTAGCACATTTGTCTCATTGTCAACATCCCCAATTACAGCAACACTGATCATTCCCCATGAGCCCCTCTTAACCTCAATCTTTCAGCAGTTCAAAAGCAGTTCAAAGTTTCCGGCGAGTTCTAAACCTCAGAAGTGACATCTTATACAGCCTCTGCAAAGAACCAATGCAGAGGCAGTTTCAGTCAAATTAACCAATTATAGCTTCTCTGCTTCAAACAAAAATAAGGGAGAGCGATTGTAGATTGTGCCGTGTGTGTACATCAAACTTCTTTTGTGATCTTCTGATCCCAAAATCAGAAGCCCTTCAAGTTTGTGCTGCCGTTTTCAAAGTACAACTGTCAATTTAGGATACACAAACAACTGCAAGACGACACGCAAAGCAAGAAACAAAGGCGGAAACGCTAATCCAACACTCCCAGGGTTCAGATTCTATTTCCCAAAAGCTCAACATGTGAGCTGAGCCCCATAACAGGCATTTACTCATGATCACATGGGAATATTATCAGTTATATGGGTCCCAGGGAAAAATGCTGACAGATAGCACCAGCTTAATCATGCATTAAAAAATACGTTACTGCCTCTAAGAAAATCATGCCACCTCACGGTACATTCTGTGTCTTTTAAACAATCATTATTATGACATTCAGAGGTAAATATTAAGAATAAGAATACATTATTATAATAACAACAACTCAACTATATCCTCCTACCCTAAGTGTTATTGGTCTTTTAGCAAGATAGTCTCTCAGCCAAAGCAGAATATTAACATTTTCATTAAAAGGAGAAGGATGTGGAGCAAAAAGAGGTCAAGGGCTTTGCTCCTGGCACATCAGTGTTATCAAATCCCAGTCATTTCTCCTTTAAGCAAACCACCCTTTCCAGGAGTTGAAATGTTAATTTTCAGATTTCTATCACATTATTTAACCACTACGCCACCACATCACCTTCAAAAATGAGCAATTGAAGAAATCGATTGAGTATGTCATTAAGATCAGCCCAAGATTGTAAACAAGTTTAGATATGACTATCACAGCCATTTTGAGCTGATGAATGTCCATTTATTTGCATTCGATTTACACTAACGACCCGAACTTCGAACGCCACGTATTATGTTACCATGTGATGTGGCCGTTGCTGAAAATATCCTGCTGATCAATGCAACCTCAGCTTTCCCTGTCGCCCATGTCGATCCACTGAACAAATAGTTCACAGTTTGATAAACGTGAAACTGCACATTGGTGTCTTTTTTGAAGCTCTATTCAGCCCTATTCAGTGTAATTGCATGGAAAAGAGCAACCAGCACATTCTTCAAAATATCTCCTTTTGTGTTTCATGCAAAAAAGAAAGCCATACAGGCTTGGAATGCCATAAGAGTACAATTTGGCTTAACTAATGCTTTAAATATGTGAATTTTTGAGTTGAATTAAAATTACAATGCTTGAAATGACCAGTATTCTGGTTTACTGCAAACAGAGAGTTGTGAGGTCCATTGCTTGTAGCACTTACAAATACCTATAAACCTCAGCCTGTGAAGGGTATGTGGGCTTCGATACAGTCGCACGTTGCCCCGAGCAGCCCTTACTGTATGTCTAGAATAAGGCTCGGCTTGCTGCTAAAAGATCAGCCTGTGCTCGATCAAAATGACTCAGCATTGGGCCTGACTGTTAGCGCCTAAGGAAAGCTGCTCAGACATGAGGGTCAGTCTAAGCAGGTTGTACAAACACACACAATTCCACAATCTATTTGATCTGTGCTACATGACAATGGATTATGCTATATCTAATGAATGTACCGTTGCCGAGATAAACAACACCATGTTTAACAGCGGAAAATGAAAGCTAATTGATAAATTAATCTGAGTGATTCTGAAATTCTCTTTATGTACCAAGACATTCCTCCGAATTTTTTTTTTTTTTTAATCCAATGAGCTCTAAAATCAATGGCAACGTGAAATAAGGAAAGCATTATTTATTTATTTACTTAATTGAATCTCAATCTGAACTAATGCTTTACAATTACTTAAATGGTGAAATCTCTTACATAAAAGTATTTTAATGTTGTATCTGAGGGTAACTGAATATTGAACAGTTACAACATTTGGTTACCCATATTATTCATCTCCTCTTTTGTGTTCAGCAGAAGAAAGAAATTAAAGATTTAAGGTGCTAAAATGACTAAAACTAAAAACATAGTAAAAATAAATTACAGTTAAATAGAACTATTAAAAAAAAAAAAAAAAAAAAAAAAAAAAATGGCAAAAGCACACACAATTACCAAAACAAAAACTTAAAATGAAAGTATGATAAAAGCTATTATGAATAAATACCAAATAATACTACAATAACACTGAATATTATCATATGACATATCCAAAAACCTTAAAACTTACATTTTAATTAATGTTAGCATAATGTTAAAGTGATAAAACACAACTAAGTTGGATAACTCAAATAGATTTCAGTTAACTTGCCATTTAAAATGAATATTACCACACATTACCTCAAAAAACTGTAAACGCAACTGACGTTTCTGCTTGGATGAACAGAATAAAAAGCAATTTTGAATTATGTCTGCTTTACAACAGTCAAACAGACGCCTAAAGCTGCGAATAAAGATATACACAGAGGGCATTTTCTTTTCACAGTCATCAAATCCAGTTTAACGCACATTTGGGTTGGCCTCACCTCGGCGTTTCACGATGTTCAGACAGACATATTCCATTTTCTTTTTAAGTCCATCACTGATGTCTATGCATAAAATGTGATGCAGCACAAAGGAACACCTCTGTCGTTTTAAATAAGAATCTAATAGCTAAAATGACGCAGGCTTCGGTACAAACAGACTATTTGTAGGCTTTCAGGGAGACTGTGGAGCAAAAGGCAATTAGTATTTCGCTGCCGGGTCCTTGATGTGTGATTTCTAAAGGCTGTTAGAGGCACTATCAGAGTTTGGCAGTGAATATGCATAAGGTAAATTGTAAACGAGAGCGTGATTAAGACCTAACTAGGCTGCGGATATAAAGAGTGCCAAACTCAAGTGCTTAAATGGTAAAAACCTTAAAGAAAGGCTTGTGATGTAACTATGGAGGAGGATATCTGCTAAATGTTTAAGGTCCAGACACTAAAGAACATTGCCAGGTGGTCAAAAGAGCCTCAAGTCTCAGTAACTATGTTTCCATCCACTTATTTTTATGTGCATTATGGGATATCACATAAACAACAAGAAAAAACGTTGGATGGAATGCCAAGATGTGCATAAATTCTAAAAACATGCATTAAAAGCGTTCAGTCGAGGTGAATACATTTTTATCTGATAAGAAGTTTAATTTAACTGAATAAATCCCTCGAAGGGCTTTGCCTCAGCTGATGTGATTGGATAACTAGCTTAACCAGCGGACCAATCGCATTGAGCAGCATCTCAAATGTTGGTTTGGTCATTCTGAAAATGCCTGAGCCAAAGTCTGTCATCAGAAGGATTTAAATAATGCCCATTTTTTATTACAGATATTTTTTTCTCCTAAACACGTGCAATGAGAATTCTACTTTATTCTCAAATGTTTTATGTGATATTCCAATTTTTGCGGCAAAAAACAACAAAAAAACAACAAACGAACAGTAAAATTTACAAAAATGTAATTGTAATAGTAACAGTTATGCTTGAAATAAATAAATAAATATATATGAAAAGATATATATCACTGTACTATTCAATTATTGAAGTTTAAATGTTAGCAAATATGTAATATACTACAAAAATATATATAATTTACTACAAGTTTACTGACCTTCCATTAAAAACAGTGGCTACATATATATGCTGATGTTTTTTTTTTTTTTGTTGTTGGTTTTTTTTACAAATTCCTCTGAAGTCTGTTAGTCAGCACAACTCAAAGGCCATTCGTGAAATATCATTTAACTGCAGTTTTCCAAAAGGTTAATTGTATTTTTCAACTTTAAGAGATGCTTATCCTGGTTTAATAAATGTTTAAGTCCTTAATGCATGAAATAAACAGCTAACATTTATATTTCCAATAGGAAGTTCATACTTCATATTTCATGCTGAGAATTCCCATATATTCCTGCATTTCTCTGGGCCGTTCCTCTTGCGTAATCAGGCCCTGCTCTTGACAAGTTTCACTGTGACACTGTCTCGGTACAATGTGACCTTCTATGCGAGCAAAGACACTCATTGGGCCCTTGGGGACCATTTGGAAGCACCAAGCTTGAGGAGGATGGATTCAGGATGGCTGCCTGCTCTGTTTAGGCCTCTAATCTCATCACAGAGCATCTGAACACTAGCTCCGACGTATAGACATGCCTTGGAGATTATTAATGAACAATGCAACATACATGGGTTTTATTGCAGTTACCATAAGGATAATTCATAAACATCCACTTATGCAAATGCTTGGTTAAGTAACTACAGTGCATGAATAAATAAAGAAAAAATAATTTATTCATAATCCAAAAATGCTACTTTTCTGGAAACAGAAAAACACTGTATTTCCTAAATAATTAAACGTTGTATTGCCAAAGTTGATATTGTGGGTTTATATATGGTCAAACACTTGGCTTGTATCATTATATTATAAATATTTTACCAAAATCAAGCTCAAATGGATTTCTGACCAGCAAATTTCTGAGAATTTTGGACTTTGTCAGTCATTAAAACAGCCACTTCTGAGGCAGGAAGTGCATTGCATTATGTTTTCATCAACTTGCAGGTTATAAAGTTCACTGTAGCTATGTGTGTGCTCAGTTTTATCTGTCATTTGACCAAAATCTCATTTTATTAAAAGATGAAGTGCTACACACAGGGTATTTATGATCATATTGGCTATGACTTGATGACAAATGCTAGACTAAAACACTCTTCTCCGCTCCTCAAATACATAAAACATTAGACTTTGTATATAAAGTTTTTCTTGAGTAGAGAAAATGCCATACTAATTCAAAGAACCAGTTCTTTATTTAGCCTTGCATTGCAAACAAGCAGATATGTTGCAAAATATGTGCCACACTTCATTCAAGATGGAGGAGGGTGGAGATAAGAGGTTTGACTGAGAGCTTGAGGATCCAATGGAGTTTAGTGACAAGCTCTTTTTAATATTTTTCATTGGTTAAATAGTTGCAAAACCCACAGACAGAGGTAAAGGGTGACCAATAGTAATGATTTATGGGGAAAAAAAAAAAAAAGAAAAAAAAATTTCACGATAAAACACAGCTATGAACGCTTCACCCAACGGTTCTGTGCATCACTACACAACACCCTTAGCAACCACTCTTAGCAATGTAAACTGTATGTTCTCAATTGATATTGTTCATTGAAGCTTACTGTATTATGTAGAAGAGTATTGTGAGAAAGAGATCGAGTGAGAGAGTTTATTACCTGCATTCAGATTTAGCATTTTCCTTCAGGTCAGTCCTATGTTCACAATAAAAAATCTGTTGGAATGTCCGATGTATTATCCTGTCCTTTTAACAGTTAAGGGGTTTTCCCGTGACTGACAGCGCTAGTCAAAGCATTTGCATCTTGTTCCTTCAGTTGTGTTGTTCCGTGTTCGCAACAATTCAGTCTTTTAAATGTAAAAGTTTTCGCTACTGACGCACTGATAAAGACAATCTTTGCCGCCATCTAATGGCGTAATAATGTAATTTCTGTTGCTGATCATGGTCAGGGACTATTTTTTCCGGCGGAAGGAAGGCTTTAGTGAAAGTTTAATTCATGAAAGTTGCATTGATACATATTTTTGGTTTTAATATTTGTATTATGTGGTAACCGTTTTATAAAAGTAATAAGGTACTCGAGGCTAGTGTTTTACCGTGAATAAGTTATAGCTGAAGGAGTTGCAGGCACTCTGCTTCGTGTCGTGCCTAACAATGCCCTTCAGCCGTGACTTATTCACAATATAGCACAGCCTCTTGTACCTTATTGCTTACATATACTTTATATATATATAGAATGCAGCAGAGACTCCCAAGCTTCATACTAGAATTACTGTATTAATAATGAATTAATCTCTATTCACAGCAGAAATAGTACGCATAATCCATCTGTAAATAAAACAGAGTACTGAATTAAATCCAAATTTGTGTAAGAAAGGTCACCAGATAATGAAATGAAAATTATTAGAATTGTCGAAGTCATGGCCTTGCAGAAAGTGCACGTGCTCCGACATGAGTCTCTTTTGTAGGCAACCTGAGTTTGAATCCAGCATTTGATTTTTAAGTTATTTAATCTACAAAAAATATCTAAAATCAAAGTTTAAAAAAGTAAATATTTCATTTACATCAATGGTTTTGCTTTTAATACTGATATTATTTTGATCCAAATGTGTCGGGGGGGAAAATACCATTGCTTTTAGTTTAGCTTTAAAGCACAAGCATTTCAAAAACCAAACTAGAATGTACCAAAATCTGCCTCTACAAACCACAAATCATTTCCATATCACACATTCAATCTGAACTGACATGGAGCTAAACTGGAGTCGTCCCTCTGTGCCTGGTGACCTAATCCTGCTCTCAGCCGAGCTGTGAAGAGACCGTACACACATTTGAACTCACCATTTTCTGTATTTTCATGCTCTGTGTCAGTAAGGGTGAGGTTAGAGTTGGCTCTGCTGGAAAGGCAGGAGCTGCGGCCGGATTTGGTGTTGCTACGGCCCCAGAGTCGGACAGCGTGCTCAGGGGACACAATGCCATCCGTTTCTGTGTCAGCGTCTGATCCCACACTCACGGAGTAGTCGCGGTGGGGAAGGCCCATTTCTGTCCGATATGCTACCATATGGGGCGGCACGGGATCTCCGAAGGCCATGTCTCTGAGAGAGAAGTCCGCCCCTGAAACAACACACAAGAACACAATGAGAGAAAATACAATCTGTGTTATGCATACAAGAACAGACTGCAACGGTAGGGGTCTGGAAGCATGGATTTTCTCCATCTCATATCATGATTTTAAACAATAACGTAAAAATATTTCTAGAAAAACCTACCGTGAGCTCCAAGACTGTTAACTGATGATAGAAATGTCTATTATTATAATAATAATTAAGTAGTAGTAGCAGCAACAGTAATATTATTAAAAAGACAGTAAAGTAAATTATTAACTAACAATTATTAATTATAAGTATAAAAACAATATCATTTAAATTTATTGCAAAATATTACCATACAAGTATATGTAATAAATGAATGTGATGTTTACTTCCAGAACTTGAGTGCTGCGAAATTCCAAGTTCCTAGTAGGAACTTTAAACTGGAATGCCTCTGACTTACAAAGTAAACAGAACAGTTTCAGAGTGAAAAGTTGTTTTTTAAACTACATTTCTCTTTCCCACCACTGTTTTTTTTTTTTTTTTTGTCATTTATGAGACAATGCTTCCCCGCCATTGATGTAATTTTCGGTCTTTCCGTGATTTCACTGTTATACGGTAGGGGGCGCCATTGCTCATCTTCTGAAAGAGTAAAGAATATCTGGATCAAAAAACAGGCAAAAAAGAGCAGAAACAAGCAATAAAAGCATTGCTTATGCACGTTCTAGTCTTTGAAGAAGAAAAAAAAATGATTTTCACAGCTTTTTGTTCAAAATGTTGCTTTTTTATGAAACTTACAGACATTCAAGTGTTGATAACAAAAGAATGCATGAAGCTTGTGTGAATTTCGATAAAATTCCACACATAGATTTCGCAACAGATTCAAACTGGCCACGCAAATTCATTGTGTTGATGAACAGAAAGCTGATTGGTTTGAAAGAACATGAATGAAGCTTTATAGTACGCATGTGTTGGCCGTTTGTGTTAGCGCACACTATTAAAAAACATCTCAGGTTATGTATGTAACCCTGGTTCCCTGAGAAGGGGAACGAGACACTGCGTCGACAATGATACTATGGGGAACGCCCATAGCGTCATTGTCAACACAGCGCTGAAGTGCCACTTTGAAAGGTAACTATGAAAGGCTATGTGTTTGGTTGTAAGTGTACTCCAAGTGTTTGCACCAAAACTGAAGTACAGAAATATATGAAACTAGCTGATATTTAATCAAATTGGAAAACCTAATGAAAATTTAATTCAAAACGGAACACTCAAACCCACAACCTCAATAAACATCACATTCAGAGTGTGCTCATGACTGGTGGAGGCCAAAGGTATGAGAAAAAGGAAGTCGTTTAGACAGAGCTAACAGCAAATTACAGATTTATGCCTGAGAGTAAGCGCAATAATAGTTAGCTTTCCTGAGAGCAACAATGCATTTAGTATTCATGGAGGGGAAGTGGATATTTTTTCAGGTCACCATCAACTGGACACATTAGAAGGTCATAAAAGACATCAGCGAATCAGCATTCACGACACCCCCCTCTCATTAAAGTCCCAGCACGCTAATGGCAAAGCTACAACACCGCATTTGGCTTTCCTGTTATCTCTCCGGTTTTAGATACTGCTTTTTCAAAACGGCTGGAATATATTAGCGACGGATCAAATCGTCACCGCAGTCTCTCTTAATTGCTTGAATACGATCGCTCTCTGAAGCATATCTGAAAGATGTGCTGCAGATCAGGAGGCTGTGAGATGAGCTCCCCCAAAGTGTGTGATAGTTTGTCTCATATTAACAAGTATGTGTAACAGATATGTGCTTTAAAATGAAGTGGGCAAGGAAAATGATCAAGGATGCAGTATTTCACACATCAAAAGAAAATAATAAGCACACAGGTCATGTATCAGGAATTATTACCATTTAATTGCATTCTTGTCATTAAAAGTTTTAATACAGTTCATTTAGGGGAATCTTCATGCCCAAAAATCTTTCATATTTTCTTTTTCTTTTTCAAGGCAAGACACCCTAGGTGAACAGGGTAAAAAACTAATAGATGTCATCATACTTCCCCAGTTCATTGATTACATTAAGAACTGCAAACATGTTTTTGTATTACAAGTTTTCTGAAATGTTGTTTAAATGTGCAAATGAGGCATTAAATATGTGTTAATTTGCATACAATTTGCAAACTAAAATCTGACCATTGGATAAAGCCAGATTCAAAATTTGTTTTTCTTTTTTTTTTTTTTTTCCTTCTTTTTTTTTTTTTTTTTGACAAAGGCCTATATGGTCAAATATTTTTTTTATGGAGGGGATTTTGGATATCTCTTTTTATTACTCCATAAATCAGAAAGTACTTTCAACAGCCAGAAAAATAAATTTTCGCATTTTTTTTAGGAAAAAAAAAAAAATGTATAAAATCAGGCAAATGATATATGATCAAACCCCTCTGTAAAACCTCCAGAACATATAGATAGGAAATAAACTGTAAAGTTTGGTGTAAATTCTGCTGAAGTGGCAATTTTTGACTCAGAAGAAAAAACTCATTTAGAGAAAACGGCTTTTAAAGAAATGTACTGTAATGGAAATCTGAAGACGCAAACAGATGAAGTGCTATAAAAGATACACTTAAAAGTGTATTTTGGATGTTTTCTTTCCACTAGTCTGAAAAAAAAAAAAAAAACACTTTATGAAAAGGCAAAAAGCCCAATATCTCAAAATTGACAGATGCATGAAAAACCGTATTTTTGCCATTAGTGTATCAGCATAAATCTTATTATTAGGCACTCACAAGCCAAATTTAAGCTCTAATGCTAAATTTTAATTCAACAAGACACCAATCTTAAACCTTTAAATCTCTTCACTTTGCTTTTTTACTCCAGGGATGCAAACTCTTCAGATGTGAGGCAAAGATTTGTGACCAAAAAAAAAAAAAAAAAAAAAAAGTGAGATTAAAAAATAAATAAATTAAAAGAAAAGATTCAAGCCCCCTAAGGTGGTTTGGGGCAAATATTAAAAATATCAACTTTAAAATGTGTATTTACTGTCAATTTCAGCAGGAGGATATATAATAATAATAAAAATAATACATACATACATATATACAGACACACACACATATATTTATATATATATATTTATTTTTATTTTTTTTTTTATTTTTTTTTTACGTGACAAATTTGCATTCTTGTACCTTTTTGGTTTTACTAAAACTTTAGCAAAAATAAAGGAATTAATAATTTAAAAAATAATTTATCATTTATTCACAGTCATGTCCAAATGGATGGGCTTTTATTTTTACAGTGGAAAAGAGTAGGAAAATGTATTCCGCACTATTCGTCACAAAGCTATTTTATTGCTTAGTAAATCTTGGAATACAGCACACCACATCTATCACTGTGCTTTAATAGTGTTTTTTGTAGCTGTTGTTTGTTTTTTGTAGTCTGACAGCCTCTGGTCATCAATAACTATCTTATGGAGAAGAGCAGCATGAACATGAAAACTCTGCATTTGTGTTCCACAGAAAAAACACCAGCATATGGTCTGGAATGAAATAAAGGTGAGTGAATAATGACAAAATTTTCAAATATGGGTGAACTGTTCCTGTGCAGAATGTCTTTTTTGTCTGTCTGCCGTAGAACAGATTTGAAAAATGCAGGCTGTTGGCCGAAGGTAAATTCTGTGGAGACATGCAGCAATCAGAAATGCATTATACTTTAATAGGCAAATTATAATGTCATCAATAACGGTACACTTCTGCAAATTAGGCCAGATTGCTTTCACGCCAAATGCAAACCATATTGGAATCCATGCAAACCGTAACGCAAGCCAAGTGCGATTCCACAGAAAACACAGACTAGAATATTCTGCTGTCATATTATGGAACTGCACAGTTTTCAGAGGCACTTGTGGTTTTATCCCTGCCATGGCGGTGAGAGATCAGACATGTGAAATCTTGCCCTGCTCACCTTGTCTGCTGAACTCATCGGCTTCGTGGTGCACCACGTCTTTGACTCGGCTGCCATAGGCCAATCTGGAGTCCTGATCAAAAGCTTTGAGGGTCTCGCTGGAGCTGTAGGACTTAGGGTTGAGCTTGCCGTCCTCGCTGTCAGCTGAGGAGCTGGTGTACCGGCGCTCCGCGTCCCGTCTGGAGGTCAGAGAGCGGTAGGGTCTGCGTTCTTTCACTTCCATGACAACCTTGTCTCTTGTCTCAACATCAAAGGGAGGGAAAGAAGCCAATTCAGTTCGTGTGATTCTACAAGAAGACACAGATGGGAAAAAAAAAAAAACAACAAAAAACATTAGAAGCAGTAATCATCTGTTTTTACAGCTAAAACCTAAAGGTTTGGAATTGGTAAAATAAATATCTTGTGCTCACCAAGGATGAATGTATTAGATCAAAAGTACATTAAAAACAGTAATATTTATGAAATATTACAGTTTAAAATAACTTTTCTATTTAAATGTAATTTATTCCTGTGAAGCTGAATTTTCAGCATCATTACTCCAGTCTTCAGTGTCACATTCTAATATGATGACTTGCTGTTTAGAAAACATTTATTATTATTATTATTATTATTATTATTATTATTATTATTATTATTATTATTATTATTATTATTATTATTATTAACACTGAAAACAGTGCTGAATAATATTTTTGTAGAAACAGTGATTTTTTTTTGTTAATATTCATTGCTAAATAGAAAGTGCAAAACAACATATATATATATATATATATATATATATATTTGTATGTAAAACTTACTGTCAATAAAAGTATTAATTTCTTAAAAAGATAAAATAATTGCAACATAAAAATACAAAAGAACACTCCATATTTAATCATATCTATTCATAGGATTCGACTACCCAGCTATTTTAGTGTGCCACTCACTCTGGCAGGATTTTTTTTATTTATTTATTTTTTTTTTTTTCCAGCTGGAACATTTTTTCATGTCAAGACCCTAAAGGACTATAGTTAAAAAAAGAAGATTTCTGGACAATCCTTTAAAATAGTTCTCCCAGTCGGGGTGACATTATGCAGCACTGCAGCAATTTAAAAAACAGGATCCATTTTGATAAAATATAGCACAACAAATCTTGTGGCCGTAAATGTTACGACTTGAATCCCCCTCCCTGCCTCTGTGATAAACGCTGCACTTCCAGCAGATTTTTAAGTGGCAGGTGTCCTTCTGTTTGGTCTGCGGTTTATACGCTGTGAGTCAACGCCCAATGCAACAATACACCCTTATGACTCCTTTCACCACTATCAAACTGCAGTAGCCAAGACTCAGATAAAGGGGTGACTACTCCTCAGAGAACACTGGGGGAAATATTAAATATAGTTCACCTAAAAAAGACAGTTTGGTCATCAATTACTCACCCTCATGTTTTTTTTAAACCTGCATGACTTTCATTGAGCACATAAGAAAATGTTTTGCAGAATGTTCAAGTTGCTCTTTTGTCTTTTCCATTCAACAAAAATGAGATACTACACTATAATGAGAATATATATATATATATATATATATATATATATATATACGTTCCAAACGGGATTCAAACTGGCGTCTCTGGCATGGGAGGCAGATGCGCTAACAAAGACAACTAAAGACCACAGCCTCTAGCGTTGGTCGCTAGTGCACATCTCCAGGTCAGGGGAGTGAGGTTCACTCGCACAGCTCTTACTAGCTGGCCTCCGTTACACTCAGCCCCCTAAACCCCACTCCCATCTGGGTCACGGCACCAATGTAACCCCTCCGGCTCTACTCACACCGCTCTGAGCGGGATTCAAACCAATATTTCTGGCATGGGTGGCCAGTGGGCTATCAAGGAGTGCTAAAGACCTAGTGCGCCTCAAGGCCAGTGGAGTCAGGTTTACTCGCACAGCTCTTACTAGCTGGCCTCCTTTACACTCACCCCCCTAAATTTCACTCCCATCTGGGTCACGGCACCAATGTAACTCATCCAGTTCTACTGGCACTGCTCCGAGAGGGATTCGAACTGGTGTTTCCGGCATTGGGTGGCAGGCACGCTAACAATAACGCTAAAGACCGCTGTCTCTAGCATCAGTCACTAGTTTGCCTCTTGAGGTTCACTCGCACAGCTCTTACTATAGCTGGCTTACGTTACACTCACCTCCTAAACCTCACTTCCATCTGGGTCATGGCACCAATGTAACCCCTCCGGTTCTATTTGCACCACTTCGAGCGGGATTCGAACCAACATTTCAGGCATAGGGAGCCAGTGGGCTATCAAGGATGCTAAAGACTGTAGCCTTTAGCATCAGTTGCTAGTGCGCTTCGAGGCCAGTGGAGTGAGGTTTACTTACAGCTCTTACTAGCTGGCCTCATTACACTCACCCCCCTAAATTTCACTCCCATCCAGGTCATTGCACCAATGTAACCCATCCAGTTCTACTCGCACCACTCCGAGAGGGATTTGTACCGGCGTTTCCAGCATTGTGAGGCGGGCATGCTAACAAGCATCAGTCACTAGTGCACCTCTTGAGGCCAGAGGAGTAAGGTTTACTCGCACAGCTCTTACTAGCTGGTCTCAATTACAAATGGAAAAGAGAAGATTGGACATTCTGCAAAATATCTAATTTTACCTTCTATAAAACAAAGAAATCCACACAGGCATGACATAAATGAGTAAATTTGCATTTTTGTTGCATTATTCACACAAGGAAAAGGAATCTACATCATCGTCTGCCTTATTAATATTCCAGCAACATCCCAAATCCTCATTTCAAAGCAAACAGCATGGTGAGAAACATTAGACCTTCGTAATGCCAGCTTGTCTGCAGTAATGCATGCCATCTCTGTAACTAAATGACACTTTGTAGCACAGTGTAAAAACAAAATGGCCGCGTGGAGATAAATATATTGGTGTAGGCGTCACTGTGAGATCACGCAACCTGACATCAATTTATAGGTCCCTTGATTTTCCCCGGACAGGATAATCGCACAGAACCGGAGCTGCGGAGGAGGTCTTAAACATGTCGATGTGGATTTATGAAGTTGATTAGAGGTTGGGTCATTGTTTTCTCTAAGGCTCACTTAAGATAGTGAGGTTTCCCTGCTTGATTCATTTCATTTCCTGGACTTCAGCTCAGATTCACATCAAGTGTTTCTGACAATACAATGTTTAGTATCTGTAATGGATTAAACCACAGGCTGTACAGTTATCAGACATTTTAGACCATAGAGCACTTTATTCATCCACTGCATCAGCCGACAGAGCATGCAATGTGGTGTTAAAAATAGAATACACAATAAAAATAATCTTACGGAAATTGTCATGAACACAGCTGGGTCACATCTCACCTCAAAATGAAAAAACAAACAAAAAAAAAGAAAAAAAAAAGAAAATGAAGTCAATTTTATGTAACATTATGACCAAGTAAAGAATGAAGAAAAACAATGAGATGTTGCTTAAATTGTAAAGTATATTTGTAAAATAGAACCAAGTATTGGTTGAAATAAATATTAATTAAATATTTACATTCCGTTTTAATTATAAAATAAAAGCTTTTACATCCAGTCAGGATGATTTTCATTAAAGTAATGTATGAAAAAAAAAAAAAAAAAAAAAATCATTCTCATTATAATAATGACAATTTGGGGAGAATAATGCTTAACGGTCATAAAAATGTGACAATAAAAAAAAAAAAATAGTAATTTTCTTTAGGCAAAATATAAATTATTATGTAGAATTGAAAACACTCACCATCATATTTTCATATTTTGTTGTACTGGATTTATTATTTTAATATAAATAATAAATATTACATTTAATGTTTTATTTCATTGATTTTTTTCAGTAATTGTCATGAAAGTAAAGTAGTGCTGAAAAAATCTTGTGAAAAAATATATTTCAATTATTAAAGTACATAGATAATGTTAGAATGCTGAACTAAATTAACATTTGTATTTTATCATAAATTAAAAAAGCTTTTAAGATCCAGATTTGCATAACTGCAATGAGATTTTATTTTTATTTTTTTCACATTACAATAATGACAAATATGCAAGATAATGTGCTTAACAGTCATGAAAACAATGTCATAATTAAAATATATATATATGAGATATGATATCAGAATATATATATATATATATATATATATATTATATATATATATATATATATATATATATATATATATATATATATATATATATATATATATATATATATATATATATATATATATATATATATATATATATATATATATATATATATATATATATATATCAGAATGGTCCTATAGGCTAAATCTTGTTATTATATTTATCTTTTGATTTTGAGCCTGGACATTGCTTTGTGAGTTAGTCTCTGTCTAAGCAGGTAAAAAGAAAAAAAAAAAATTATATATATATATATATATATATATATATATATATATATATAAATAAATAAATAAATAAATAAATAAAGAATCACAAGTCAACCCACGCATCAAAAATAGAAGGCTTAATCATAATGGAATTTGGTTCTAGATCCTCTTAAAAGCGAAAAACCCCAACAGTACGAGTGGGACAATATGGCCGACTCTCTCTCAGCATTTCCCAGCAGATAAGCTCTTTAAGACCACTGTAATATAAATGTGTGGCACTCCCACAATAATCCGCAGTAAACTATATCTAACCCCCCTTAAACAGCCTCTTTATTGCCAAGCCCATTGTGAAGTCGGGGTCACCTTTTGTATGGACTGGCAGCTGAAAAGATGGCCGTGATTAATGACTTGGAGACCTCTGCTCTGGGACCTCCGCTGTGGACAAAAACTGCTTTTCTCCTAAAGACCCGCAAGAGCACTTCAGCTGCCGGACCGGAATCTCCAAACTATTTGCTTTTAGGTTACTAATTTTTCAGCATTTAGAAAGAGTCTTCTAGCTTATGCTAATTCATACAGAGACAAAAGAGCCTTTATGGCAACACTTGAGGGGGTTTTGTTAAAGTGCATTGTCTTAATTTCCAAAAGCCTCGCTTCAATGAAATCACCACGTAATGTGGAGATTCTGCGCGTATGCCGTGCTCCCGAATATCCAAGGTCTCGCGTGCACAAGGGTGTACCTTTGGGGCCATGGGAACGCTTTCCGTCTTTTCAGCGAAGGAGCAGCCGTCACTTACGCTTTGACAGCTGATGTGTAGTGCAAATACATATCTGTGAAAAGGAAGATGCGTTTGACTGACGTTTCTCTGTGAAGAACTTATAGAGCAAAACTATTTTTGCTCTCTGTGTGTTTTTCTATGATAGTATGTTAAGCTGTATGAATAATCTGGAAAACAAGAATAAAAGTCAGAGACGTCGGCTCCTATCTAATCCCCAGAGCCCTGTGGTGGGCAAAAAAAGAAAGACAGATTTCTGCCCTTGGATTTGCTAAACTGGTGCTCAGAATGAAAAGGGAACACAATATATGTACGAGATGAACCAGAGAACAGCAGATGACGATTAATTGTGAACATATTTGAAAAACTTGAATAAATGTTAAGGCAAAAACACACTAAGGTTTTAAAAGTTTGGGATCGGTAAGATTTTTAAACGTTTTCTACAGAAGTCACACCATTTTGCGCACCAGACCTGCATTTATTTGATCAAAAACTACAGTAAACAGTATTGTAATATATGTATAAAATGTAATTTAATCCTGTGAAGGCAAAGCTGAATTTTCCGCATTATTATTACTCCTCACAATAATGTACTAAAAACGTTCACGTTTTTGAAAAGTTTCGCATAGACACAACAACATTGTCAAAACGATCCCTGTTCACACAGATCTGCGAAAACAACTAAAAAAAACTGTATTATTCATGCCAGGCCAGTAGATGGCGATGTCACTTTGACTAAGAAACTAGACTAAACACGTAATAAGCATGCTCATGATGTCACAAATTCGTGTTTTTGTAGTTTACATGGAGATGATAAAGGTATCGTTTTCAAAAAGTTCGCATTTTCAGGCCGCCAAAACGCCATTGTCGTGTAAATGAACTGAAAATGGTGTTGTGTAAACGACCCCTGAAAGTGATAATGCTGTGCAATGTGGCACAACAACAGCCAATCACAACATATTTGATGTTTAATGTATAATTACTTGGAGCAGTGGGTGGGACTATTCATAAAACAATCAATAATCTCTGACAGGACACAGTATTAGCCTGTGGCCCAGTTCTCTGAACTCATTCACTGATCAGTTTGCTTTTTTTTTTTTTTTTTTTTTTTTTTGAAATGATATTTATGCATATTTTTTATACTGTCAGTCTTATACATCGATCTTGGCAGCTTGACTTTGTAAGCTTCAATTGAACAAATAATAACCTATCCTGGAGTATTCAGGGCTTTAATGAAATGTTATTGAATTGTTTATTGAAAAAGCAATGAAGACAGCTCTGTTGTTCAGCTTTTGCTTTGTTTCCTTTGATTTCCTTTCATATTAAACACAGCTGCAGCAAAGCACTCTGGGGAAAGTAGCAAATAGCATATCTATAAAACAATCTGCTGCTCAGGTATCAGTTTCCTTATACATTCAATGATATCGATCAGTTAGTCTGTATTCACGCACTTTCACGCACACCCTGTTTCCTGGTTTGGAGCCAAAGGGGAAAAAAATGTATCTGAAATGTTTCTGATAAGGGAATTAGGTGATGTTCTGACACCTCAACATATGGATCAGAAAAACAATGCAAGCTTGAACATCTGCTCTGGAGGAAGCAGGGTCTTGGTTAATTCCTTTAAAGTGACATGAAATTTGCATTCAACATTCTTTTTACTGCTGTAATAGGACACATTTGAGTAAAAAAAGAGCATTAAAAGAGAAAAATGTAAGGAGGGAGTAAGCATTAAAAGTGTGCGTTTTAATGCCAGAGAGGAGTCAGATGTGTAATCTCCGCCTATGAGATAGATTATGTTGGTAATACTGTAGTACTTTGATATATGGGTGTTTCTTCAACTTTGTGCACTTTTATGTCCCAAAGGTTGTTTTTTATTAAAACCAACTGATTTCTTTTTTCTTTTCTTTTTTTTTTCTTCACGAAGGTTATATTAAAACTTTTTACCATGCCTTCAACATTCAAGTGTCTCAAGTATAGATTTTATCCTTGTTCCAGACTTTAAACCTTAAAATATGAAAATCCATTATAAAAATATATATTATTAAATGTTTAAAAATATAATATTCCTAATAAATGCACAGTGGATGACGACGGATTACAATAGATAACGATGAATTACGAGCATGCTGAATTAAATGACCAATTAGCCTGTGCTATCTAGAGTTTCATGACAGAACTTTGTATCTATATTGTTATTGTTATTATTATTATTATTATACTTTATTTTTAATTACTTCTGTCCCACAGTTGTAGCGTCATTGCCAATACACTGATCAATTTTACCCAAAAACAATTTTTCAAAAGTTTGTGTACTTGTTTAACAAGAAGAAAACAGTGAAGCTTGAGATGAATATGTGAAAATATGTGATAAAGAGAAATCAAGGTAAACATCTTTTGTGAACAGAATATTTGGTAACAATGGTATGTGGAACACATATTCACTATTAACTACACCTTTTGCCTCAAACTCTTAATTTACTGCTTATTAATAGTTAGTAAGGTAGTTGTTCTAGTGTTTAAGTTTAGGTATTGGGTAGGATTTAGGGATGTACTAGAATATGGTCATGCAGAATAAGGCATTAATATGTGCGTTATACATACTAATAAACAGTCAATATGCAAGCTAATAAGCAACTAATTAAAAGTGATGGTTACACTATTTTACATTGACGTAGTTATATTGTAATTACTCAATACTGATTACTATTAATTAAGTACATGTATAGAGTTACAGTTAGGGTTAGGGTTTGGCTAGACTTGTGCCGATATTCTGTAATGCGATAAATCACGATAATGAATATGCACGATATTGTAATCGTCTGCACTTCAGAATATCGTAAATAATAATTTATTACCAATTATTAATTTTTTATAAGGCAATTAAGAATACTTTACCCACCAATCGTATAAAATGCACAACACCGCTGTATTCTGTGTCAAAAGGACACGCGCTCAGATGTAAACAATCCCAGCATGCACGAGAAGCACATGGCGGAACCAGTGAAGGAGATGAGCTGAATGAAAGTGCGCGTTCACTCTCTGACAGCAGAGGGCGCTGATGGAACAGCAGCTGCAGCGGTTACCACGGAAACCGTGCAAACAAAGTAACTGCGCTAGTGAAGTTTTTAAAATGCTTCAAACAACCATTCATTTTTTTGTAATCTCAGTGTTGTTCATCACAGCACCAAATACTGAATACTTAAAAAGACTTAAATAGGATATTTATTTTCAAACCTAAACATTTTTATATTTTAATCTGGACTACAACATGCCCTAATGATTAGAAATGTTCTGATTATTTGTTATTGTTCAGTAAAACTTTGAAAACATACGGCTTCATTAGTTAACATGTTAATTCATTATCACTAAACTGACAATAAAAATACTTATAAAGTATTAATTATTATTAATTAATGTTAATTTCTTAGTTACTATTTAATAACATTACTGAAATCAAAATAACTTATTTAATGGACCTGAGATAAAACTAACAATGATCAGTTGTGTTTCTAAACTAACATTAACAAAAAATAACACTTTCTGTAACAAATGTAGCTATTGCTCAATCTTAGTTAATGCATTAAATAGAGTAAAGTGTTATCTGATTTTCTTTATAGCCTAATTCTTTTGCATTTTAATCTGTTTGAAAATTTCAGTCAGTTGTTTTTGTTTTATTACAAAAAGAGTTCTTAAACCTGTTAAACTATGACAAAAATGGTTTTGCAACTTATTTTAATATCGTGATAATACCGTATACCGTGATAAAAAGCTTCATCAATTAATCGCAACATGAAAATTTGATACAGTCACATGCCTAGGTTTGGTTTAGGGTTAGTTACTTGTAATTATGCATAATTTACTGTTATTACTATAGTAAGTACGTGTAGTAACGTGTAACTACAGCACTGTAAAATAGAGTGTTACCAAAGTGAAATTTGTTCCCCATACTAAAGTGTTACCATATATTTTGTGCATCATTTCCAATAAAACTGTAACTTTGTAAAATGCTAGTTATGATATTAGCCATAACAAAACAGTAGTCAACTACCAAACACAATATACATATTTTTGAGATGTGGTGGAAATGACCGTATATGTGACAATATTATTTAATAGTGTGCATTTATGATACGTACAAATTATGCCTTTGAAAATAGCCCTAGCAAGAAAAATAGTCTGTGATTTTATATATAAAATGTTATTGTCATTCCCAATACAATCATTTCCACCACAGAAAACTATCAAACACAACATGTCAGTTGAGATGTGGTGGAAATTTGCATAGCATAAAGAAAATTAATGCAATGGTGTATAATTTACCTCTCTGTAAACTAAAATGTGCTCACACCAGTATAGCAATTTAACATAAAAAAGCCCAAGACTTGGAGGGAAGGGTGTGTAAAGTCCCTACAGGGATCAGTCAGGGCGGTCCCAGTCCTGCTGTGGTATTATTAGAGCTCCATGTCCCAGACTGGTGGCTTATGGAGCCCTCCTACTACGCCTGAGATGAAAGGGTGCCATCTATATGCAAATGTTTTGGGTCTTTTCTTGCAACAATTAGTGTGTGTGACAGTGTGAAAGTGAAGCTATTGAGCTCTGAATGCCAGCTTGGTCATCTATCTGTTGGACTGTTGGCGCTTTGATTTGTCAACATTCGTAATACTTGTGGAGCTCAATTGTTTTTGGTGATTAAATGGCACTGCATATTACATGGAAACCTTTCAAAGGATTACGGCAATAAATATGGTTTGTTGAACTATAACACAGACACAAAAAAGAACATTTACAGACTTGTTTGGTGCAGATGGCAAACTAGCAAACAGGCTAATTTTGCCACTGATTTATGACACACGAGACAAAACAGGCTCCTTGTTTCAATCAATCAATCAATCAATCAATCAATCAATCAATCAATCAATCAATCAATCAATCAATCAATCAATCAATCAATCAATCAATCAATCAAAACAATCACTACAGTTCAAAAGTTTCAGAAGATATTTTGTTTTTGAAAGAATTATCTCTTATACAAATCAAGGGTGCATTTATTTGATAAATATACAGTAAAAAAATGTAAATGTAAAAATGCAAAATATGTTTTACAATATAAAATAACTGTTTACTATTTTAATACATTTTCAAAAATGTAGTTTATTTCTGTGATCAAAGCTGAATTTTCAGCATCATTACTCCAGTCTTCAGCGTCTTTAGAAATCAGTATAACATGCGGATTTGCTGCTTAAAAAACATTTCTTATTAGTATCATCAATGTTGAAAATGTTGTTTTGTGTGAACTGATGCATTCTTTTCAGGATTCTTTGATGAATAGAAAGTTCAAAAAGTGCTGTTCTTTTGAAAAAAGAAATATTTTGTATATAAGTGTCTTTACTGTAACTTTTGATAAGTTTAATATGTCCTTGCAGAATAAAAAGTATTAATTTCTTTAAAAAAAAATCTTACTGACCTTGAACTTTTGAATGGTAGTGTAAGTAGGTAAATAAATACATTTTCCTTCTTTTAAAGATAAAATTCACATTTCTTCTTTTTTTAATTAGCTCTGTGGAGAGGTCAATTAAATACAACAAAAGAGTGTGCATTCCTATACAAAGCATCCAAGTAATCATATAAGCCCAAACTAATGGCAGGTGAAAAGTGTTGCACATGTGTCCAATGTCTGAAGAATCAGAGCAGCATCTTAAAGACTATTAAATATCTTTTCTGTGGTTTGAGATCTCCATCCATCAGACAGAGAGAGCTAGCAGGTTTTCTCACAACTGACCCATCGGCACAGGGGTCAGATCGATCAGGAAATTCCACCTTGGGAAAATGAAATGAAAATAGATGCAGTATGTCCTGCTGAAATTTAAGAGGCTTATATGAAATCAACCAGTGTTATTCAGTGGGTCAATAACCACATGACATCCGTCATGTGCTAGAATTCAGAATTAATTCCGTTTATATTGTTTCTTCCTTCAGACAGTTACAAAAACAGACCAAAGTTCAAAAGCTTCCTGAAGAACTTAAGTTTAACCCCTCATGATGTGTTCAGGCCATTTTGACCTGGTGAGGATATTCTTTTTCCTGAAAATGTTAGTTAATGTTATCGCATTCAACTAAAACTTACTGACTTCTCTCACACTACTTCACAAAATTTGGGGGATTTTTTTTTTTTTTTTTTTACTTTTTGGGGGATTTTTTCCACCTTGTTACACTTGGTCAAAAAAAGAAAGAAAAAAAAATTGTGTAAATCTCTTTAAATCTCTTTTTTCATCTTTCGATTAGTACAGGTTTTGTACTTCTTTTTGAAACTGATTGATTGTAGGGCTCAAGATTGTAGGAAAAGATCGACAAAAAGACAATCAAATATTTGGTGATAATATAGCATAACAAGTGATTTACAAGCTATTTTTAAAATGCCAGTCATTTTTGACTGGGAACCCCAAAGGTTTTCAACAGCATAAGGGATAATTATAGGATGTTACAAAACTAGTCCAAAAGAGCAACAATGGCATGAGCTTGTGGTGGGTCTATCAGTTTGTCTAACCAATGACAGACAGGGGGTAGTGTTTGAGGAAACAGTTTAAAATGTATTTATTTATTCAATTCTAAAGTAAAAAAAAAAAAAAAAAAAAAATCCCAGTAAAATTTACGGTAAAAAAACGGCACCTGTGGTTGCCAGAACTTTACCGTAAAAATACAGTAGCAATGTAAAAAAAAAAAAAATCTGTTAAATTTACAGTAAAATAACATATTTCATTAACTGATATAATGTTAATTTACCAACCTAATGAAGTAGTAATATCTGTTTTGTACCTTTATAATACACCTATAGTCACCAAACACAGTGGTGATAAGAGTCACATGATGAATCAAAGTTCCTCACAAGCAGATTTTCCACAGGCTGAGAAGGACAACACTAACATATAGAAGGTGCACACAGTGTCATTCACACACACACACTAAACACCATCATGGTAACATGCATGACATTTTAAAAATGCCATAAACATTCATTCACCAACATTAGATGTAACATAAAACCCTAATGTACATAACTGAATAGAAAAAAAATGAGGAAAAACTAAGAAGAAACAGTTATTTCAACGATAATATATAAAAATTGAAGTGCCTGCACCGTATATAGTACGGAAACTTTCTGTAAACCAATTGACAGTTTTTCACTGCAGCATTTTTACAGTCTTTTACTGTTAAAATCATAGTCATTTTTTACCAGTGTAGCATAATATTGCAAATTTAACCTGAGAGGATCTTCAGAAATGTTTGAAGCTACAGTATGTAACATTTGGTCCACTTGTGGTTGAAGAATAAAACTACTAGTCTGGAGGAACTTGTGAATGAAAACTGTTTTTGTAATTATGCGAGTTGTGCTTCAGTTTCGCTATCCTGATGATCGTCTTATCAGTGCGTTATCAGAGTAACAACACTGAAACTCTCCCAATAATGAAAAATTGATATTTGAAAAGTAAATATTGTGAGCAGGTAAGTAGCTTATATGCCATTGATTTGACTTGTTGAAACTCGTTTTAACTTTCAAAAGTTTGGCGACACTGACAATACATAACAGTTGCAATTCATATCAGATAATGATGAAAATAATAACCTGGCAAGGATATTTACATGCAAATGGAAAGTAGTAACTGGTTTAGAAATTGTCATTTTTACCAACATAAGCATGGTTTTGTGACCCTAGTCAATGCACAGCAAATGTGATGCTGTGAAAACTTGTTAATTTGTGTTTTATTACATTACTGTAATTTTTTTTTTAGTTTTTGCTTGCAAGCTGCTTTCAGTTTGAGGTTCAGTTATTGTGGCTTCAAGCGTTTTCCACTGAATGTAGTAGTGGCATGACCATCTTTCCTTTATTTATGGATATGACAATCACAGACAGACCAATGACGAAAGTATGAAGTTTCACGGAAAATCCGTCCCGACAACTGTAAAATATAAATAATTACTATAGGCTAACCGTAGTGATTTGGGGTATAGCAAAAACACGGTTTGGAAGATGGTTTAATAAAGCACTCGCTCATTTAAATGTTGTTCATTTCAAACAAAAATACAGTGTAGTTTTAAAGGCCACAATATACTTCAAGCTAAATTGACGAACGAACTGGTGTGACATTACAAACAAAAATCAGACTAAAACAAAGTTCATTTCGGGAGTTCGAAACCTCCTTTGTTTCGGCTGGTAAATGCCTTTGAACTATTGGTCCATGGCGCTGATGGAAATGGTGGAAATCTCCTCCAGTTCAGTCATAGTAGAAATGGAAGTAATTCTAACTGAAAGACACTGTTTTCATGGTTAATACTGTAAAGCTGCTTGTTTTAAAGCAATCTATTGTATAAAGTGCTATATAAATAAACATGACTAGAGAACCAAATTGCAGAGCTGAAGCAAACATATCCACATTGCTATGATCAGATGCTTTCTTAATTGCCATTTCTTAACTTCTTTTTACCTCAAGCGAAGCTTTGCAGTGAGTATATCAAGGATTTCAGTTTTGTAAAACAAGAGCGAGGTGTTCTTATCAAAGCTTACCTTAAAAATTCACATTTTGGCATTTCACAAAGAAGAATAAACCAAGCTTAGAGTACCCTAAATTGATGTTCTGTAGATATCCTCCATTCTAGCGCTAGTTAACAAGCTTGTTTACAACCTGAGTTCAGTTTTTGAGGTCCTCCTACTCAACATCACTTACAGGCGAACAATAGCAGTGTTGGAGCCAGCGAGTAGGTTCACAATTGTGTCCCTGCAGGTTTTAAAGTGTGCTCAAAGCTGCAGGCGAGCACCCCTCACTCTTTTCGCCGAGCTTCATTCACATGCCTGTCCTGTGCTGAAAAGCCTGCTGGGTCAACAGAAAGGCTTGCTTTCAATGGGCGAGAGTGAGAAGTGTATTGGCGCGGGGGTTGTTATTGATGTGTGCATGCGTGTGCGTAAGAGACAGTCTCCTTCTGGGATCAGAAAGGGAACCCTTCTAGCATTTAGAGTGGAAGCGTAAAAGCTTCAAGGTGGAAGTAGCCCAGGAATCTTCCATTTGCGAATCGCTGGGAAGAGAAGGTTTCAGGGCAATGTGGCATTAATTTTGGTTCAGTAAATAACCAGCTTTCTGAAATGGGGTGGGAGGTTTAAATGCATTTATTTGCTTTCCTCGCCAACGTACATCCCCGACCTTGACCAGGATCTACGGAAATGTGCAAAAACGTCACTGCATCAGAGCGATCGTCAAAAACGCTGCTTATCCATTAATAGCGTGCCAGTGAAAGACACCCTAAATCATTTTCATGAGGTGACAAAGTAATAAAAACACCCGTGGAAGGGCATGCCAGTGGAAAGAGAGAGAACTGTCGAATGCGTGTGGGGTTATATACGGTAGTGTGTGCGTGAGAGATGCTCGAACATCACGCAACATCACAGATCGTGTCTATGACCATAGGACATACATCATCTTGACTGGATCTGCCTCTCTAAATCCTTGAAGAGCAAATGAGCCAAGAAGTGAAATAGGGGCAAAATAAATAAGGAGTATGAGAGCATGAGGGGATGGAGACCAACCTTAAGTCTGGAAGAACAAGAACATTTTCTAAAGGAAATGTGAGTGGTGCTTGTACGATCAATTCAAAGACCCAATAACACGTTAAAGGCGTTCTCATGTCGTTACCATGTCAGTGAGGTTGTTGGGGTGTTCTGGGTGGAAAACATTGGGTTGTAATGGATTGCAGAAAAAGAAAGTGATTTGGTATTTTGGTATTATTTTATTTATTTACTTATTTATTTATTTATTTATTTATTTATTTTAAATTTAACTAATATTTTAAATGATGGAGGGAGGGATGGAGGGAGGGAGGAAGGAATGAAGAAAGAAAGAAAGAAAATAAAAAAGGAAGAAAGGAAGAAAGGAAGGAAGGAAGGAAGAAAGGAAGGAAAAAGGGAAGGAAGAAAGGAAGGAGTAAGAATGGAAGGGATGGAGGGAGGGAAGAAAGGAAGGAGGAAGGAAGAGATGAAGGGAGGGAAGAAAGGAAGAAATAAAGGAAGGAAGAAAGGAAAAAGGGAAGGAAGTAAGGAAGGAGGAAGGGAAGGAAGGAAGGAAGGAAGGAAAAGGGGAAGGAGGAAGGGAAGGAATGAAAAAATGAAGGAAGGAAGAAGCAAAGAAAGGAAAGAAGGGAGGGAAGAAGGGAAGAAAGAAAGAAAGAAAGAAAGAAAGAAAGAAAGAAAGAAAGAAAGAAAGAAAGAAAGAAAGAAAGAAAGAAAGAAAGAAAGAAAGAAAGAAAGAAAGAAATGAAGAAAGGAAAAAAGGAAGGAATGAAGGAAAGAGGGAGAGAGGGAGGGAAGGAAGGAAAAAGGGAAGGAAGTAAGTAAGGAGAAAGGGAAGGAAGGAAAAGAGGAAGGAAGAAAGGAAGGAGGAAGGGAAGGAATGAAAAAAATGAAGGAAGGAAGAAGCAAAGAAAGGAAAGAAGGGAAGAAAGAAAGAAAGAAAGAAAGAAAGAAAGAAAGAAAGAAAGAAAGAAAGAAAGAAAGAAAGAAAGAAAGAAAGAAAGAAAGAAAGAAAGAAAGAAAGAAAGAAAGAAAGGAGCAATAAATACATTTCTTTAAAGCTGTATATTTAATTAATGTTTAAAAATGTAGTTAAATACAGTAATAAATAATACATTAATATTTAAAATCAACATCTGGCCTTTTTGGCAATTTTCTGCAATTTAAAAACCATTCTTTTAAAAATAAATAATGGAAGTTATTTAATGTATTGTTACATTTCATATTTCATACATGAGGTATATAAACTTTTTTAAATGTCTATTAGTCAATTTTATATTTTATAGTGGCACTCCTAGTACAAAAAAAAGCTCGTCCTCAATCATATTGTGTGCTAGGATCTAGGATATGGCTCAATCCTTCCTTCAGAGCAAATCTATGGGATTTGATCCTGTTTTATTGTATGCCAGGTGAATATCATTCATACGCAATCATAGGTTACAGTGATATCTGCCTCAGCCTGCACCCCGACTGAAGAACAGAAAATAAATGTTAATGTTGCCGTGGATGTGGGGACAGGTGGGTGTTCTGCACCACTCCGGCTCATTAGCGAGCGATTACTACTCATTACGCCCCTATGGCCAGGCTTGGCTTGATTTATAACCCCGGAAGGGTT
Organism: Chanodichthys erythropterus; assembly: GCF_024489055.1. Classification (NCBI taxonomy): domain Eukaryota; kingdom Metazoa; phylum Chordata; class Actinopteri; order Cypriniformes; family Xenocyprididae; genus Chanodichthys; species Chanodichthys erythropterus. The sequence continues at coordinate 7,238,175 of NC_090237.1, read as the reverse complement.
GAGAGCAATCTTAATACTCGCTTAAGCAATAATCAACTGCTTATAATCCCTCAGCACTAAGCCCAGAATCCCTAAACTCCAAACGTGTTGACTTAACGCAGCCGGAGCGATGAGGAGAGAATGTGGCCGTCGCTGCACGAGTCTCAGAAAGATCAGGAAAGCAGACAAGCTCTCTCTGACGCTCCCTTCTCGGGATCTTAAACAGAGGCAGATCACTCATGACAGACCTCGTACAGGGCAACGAAAGTGTTTTACGCTAAAGGGACATAGCACTGAATATTTTTGCTTCGCACTAGCGAGGTTTAAAAATACTTCACTCTTTCCTTGAGGTGTGAATGATGGCAGTGATGGGCTGCATGGCACGGCAAGGCAAGGCCTGTTCTTGTGTTGCACGGTATTATTTGTTTTGCAGTGCAGCATCATGTGTTTTGTTGTGCATCGCTGGCAGCTGGAGGGTTGTGCGTGGTTGTGGATGCGTGTGTGTGACAGGATGTAGCTGATGAAAAGACCTGCCGTTACACTTAACGCAAGCGGCCATCACAAATCTAAAAAGACATACTGCATGTTCCTTGCTCACATAACATAAAATGTTAAATGTTAATTCAAGCTAAATAATGCTAGCAAAATGTTAATTCATGCTAGCAACATGCTAATTCATGTTAGCAATATGTTAAATCATGCTATAAACAGGTTCAATCCGTTTTTCATGCTAAACGTATTAAAACATGCCAGCAACATGCTAAATCTATCTGTTTTTTTTGTTCCAACATCATATTAAAACATGCTAACAACATGTTAAATCTTTCTGTCTGTTTTGCTGTTTATCGTGCTTACAACGTATTAAAACATGCTAGCAACATGTTAAATCATCTGTATGTTTTTCTGTTTTTTGTACTAACAACATATTAAAACAAGCTACCAACATGCTAAATCTGTTTTTCGTGCTAAAAACATTAAAACATGCTAGCAACATGTTAAATCTGTCTGTTTTTCTGTTTTTTTGTACTAACAACATATTAAAACAAGCTAGCAACATGCTAAATCTATCTGTTTGTCATGCTAAAAACATTAAAACATGCTAGCAACATTTTAAATCTGTCCGTTTGTCTGTTTTTTGTGCTAACAACATTAAAACATGATAGCAACATGTTAAATCTGTCTGTTTTTCTGTTTTTTTGTGCTAACAACATATTAAAACAAGCTAGCAACATGCTAAATCAATCTGTTTTTCATGCTAAAAACATTAAAACATGCTAGCAACATTTTAAATCTGTCCGTTTGTCTGTTTTTTGTGCTAAAAACATTAAAACATGCTAGCAACATTTTAAATCTGTCTGTTTTTCTGTTTTACATGCTAACAACATATTAAAACATGCTAGCAACATGTTAAATTGGTCTGTATTTCTGTTTTTCATGCTAACAACATATTAAAACAAGCTAGCAAAATGCTAAATCTGTTTTTCGTGCTAAAAACATTAAAACATGCTAGCAACATTTTAAATCTGTCTGTTTTTGTTTTTCGTTCTAACAACATTAAAACATGCTAGCAACATGTTAAATCTGTCTTTTTCTGTTTTTCGTGCTAACAACATATTAAAACAAGCTAGTAACATGCTAAATCTATCTGTTTTTCATGCTAAAAACATTAAAACATGCTAGCAACATGTTAAATCTGTCTGTTTTTCTGTTTTTCGTGCTAACAACATATTAAAACATGCTAAATCATCTGTCTGTCTGATAGAATTGTCTTCAAAACATTCAAACGTTAAACATCAATCTACTTCAAGGCTTTCTCAAGCCAAAGTTTGTCATCAAATTTTACTTGTCTAGTTAATTATTAGATTAATATTGTATAGTCATTTTATTTTAAATATTACTTATTTTATTAAAATTTCCATATATAAAACAGTTTTGATAAGTCATGTCATAAATAAATCAAATGTTGGTAACACTTTAGTTTAGGGCCCAATTCTCACTATGAACTAGTTGCTTATTAGCATACATGTTACTAAGATATTGGCTGTTTATTAGTACTTATAAAGCACATATCAATGCCTTATTCTGCATGACCATATCTACATCCCAAAAGTCAGTGTTAATAGTTTGTTAATAGTGAGAATTGGACCCTAATCTAAAGTGTGACCCAAATGTTTTTATTTAATTTTATAAAATATATTTAAGACAGTAATATATCATTTAATATATGTATATCAAACATTACTGCAAAGAATTTGTCATTTTATGACAATTTTATTACAAAAATACTGTTTATCCAGCCCACTAGAGAGTTTATTATTTACGTCTTTCCAACTTAAGTTTTTGGCACTTTGTTTCAGAATATGACAGCTGGTTAATTCACAGTCAAACATCTCTCAGTGACGCCTATTTTCGAACAAAGAAACGCTGCAAATATTTACGACCATCAAGATCATCTCATGGGAATCTGGCATACACTGCAAAAATAGCAACAAAAAAAAATTACAACCAAATAGCTTTATTTAGATTATCATTAATAATACTGACCTCGTTAGGGCAAAAATAACTTTTCTGACTTCCAAATGTCTGTCTGTTTTCCAAAAGAAAGCTGATTGGAATGAGTCCCTAGAAAGAGGGTCATAATTTTGTTTTCTGTGAATTATCTTTGCTGAGTAATTCTTTGTACTCAGTGATGCAGAACCCAGATCTGTCAAGCAGTCGGCTAAAGATGCTCTGCCTGCCAGGATAAGCGTTAAGTACATCTAAAGCCAACCTAGCTTGAATACTAATGTTTGCGTGTGGTTACATTTGCGTGGATTAGCCAATATATCAACAAATTACTTGTGTCTTATTTTGAACAACTGCGTGCCATTTCAGAGTACAAAAACATGCTTTTCAGAGTAATCTTTCATCAAAATGTAATAACTAGCTTCGCCTCTTAAACAGCTTTCTATTTCTGCTGACATCATCAAGGCCTCTATCACAGAGGCCACGCCCCGCTAGCTGCACTGGTTGGCAGGTTCAGTCTAGTTCATACTTTTCACTATTCATTCATTTCAACGGTTAAATCACATCCTGCATTTTCTTCTTGTAATGTATTTCTGAGTGCAACAGACTATTCAACATTACGGAAGTGAAATGGGTTGCAAATGCAGTTTCATGTACTGTCACTATTACAATATGTATATAAACAACCCAGGCTGAAGTCCCCATCCAGCATCCTAAATAACACATGATTGCACTACAATCTGAACCATGTGAGCAAACATCCTCCCCCCGTGACACTCGGCAGGATTCAGTCCGATTTAAGGTGGGGATAAAACATCAAATCTCTACCCGGCTTACCCCGACCGCTGGGCGACAATTTCAAACCCTGCCAGCCAGAAAGCTCTTTATGGAGATCTTTTCAACCACTGCATGCACCCACACACATTTACAGACACACGCCGTTCGGAAGAAATACTGCTTTGATAGCCAGGGGTGTCATGCAACATTTTCTGAGGGAGCACTCAGTGCTGGTCCTGCCTACCTTGGTGCTCTGCATGAGGAAATAAAAAGAAAAAAAGAAGAAAAAAAGTCCTTTTTGTAAAACAAACAAAAACAGAGGAAAGAAAGAGAAAAAATGGGGGGTGGGGGTCAAAAGAGAAAAGAGTAAAAAAAAAATATATATATATATATAACCCATAATATTTATTATAATATAACCCATAATATTTTCAACCAGACACTCTGTTCAAGTCATCTGAGGTCAAATGAGCAGAACTAGTTTTCCAGAAGTTTTGGGGTAATAACGGGTAGTACTTTCTTGAGAATACAGTGTGTTCGACGACAACAACACAGCGTCAGTTTTCACTACTCTCTCTTTCATCACAATGATAAAATAAGGGCCAGGAGCTCTGCTCCAAATTTTCTCAACTGCATCTGCCCTGAAAGCAGACAGGCAAACAGACGCGTCTCAGTGACAGGTTGATATACTACCCAGCGTCAGGTTTCCCCAAGTAATGAAAAGGCAAGCTGAAAATTGAGTCTGTACACCTGTATTTTCATGTCTATTCTGCCAACTATCCCCAGCACAAAGAAAAAAATAACATTTTTACCACATTTAGGGCTCTCCAGTGAATGTTTTTTTTTTTTTTTTTTTCCCAAATACAACATGAGGATGTGTGCTGATATGTTTTGTGATCCTGATATTTGTAATATACACTTACCGGACAAAAAAAAAAAAAAAAAAAAAAAAAAGGGTCGCTGTTTTATTAGGCAAATACTTAAGAGTCTATAGATGGATCATTATAACAGTCACTATTGTGTTTCTAGCTTGTTATATGTTTGACAATGATTCCTTTAACCCTAAAAAAAGAAGTGTGTTTTAATTTCTTAAATAACCAGTTATGGAAGATCTTGACCAAACATTGATGTACCTCTTTATGGAAATAAATGTTGTAATGTTATTTCCATCAAGAGGTGCATCAATTTTTGGTCAAGATCTTGTATTGACAATGTAAGAGGTGAGCACTCTGTAAAGTCTACTCCAGCACAAGACTTTCAATGAATTTAAGGTCTGGAATCAGAAGTGCCAAATCATGTGTGAAAATGATTCTTCATGAAGTATTAACAATCAAAAGTGTGTGGTCTGTGAGATTTAAGTCTATCCTCCGGTTTCACAGACAAAGCTTAGGCTGGTCCTAGACTAAAATGCATGTTTGAGCTGTTTTAACTGAAAACAACTTGTACTGACAGATCTTAAAATATGTCAATGTTTTTTTTTCTAGTGTACATTTATAAAAGATACTTAAATATCCTAACTGAATTAAGGCCTAATCCCTGTCTGTGAAACCGGGCCTAAGTCTTTTATTATCATCAATGCTGCATTACAGTATAATTTACACACACACACTTTTTTGTTTTTATTTATTTATTTATTTTACACAATATTTGCAATTCCTTTATGAATATCTTGAAATGTAAAGCTTATCACAGCATAACTAACAGTGGATCAAAGTATTAAACTGCAATATAAAAACTGTGCTTGGATGGAAATGTGCAAAATCTTAAGCACACAACACCCAATATTTGCTGAGCTTGATAAATTAAGAGCCCTGCCTTGTCTGTGAAACTATTACTGCGCCAGCTCAGATGGAACATCAGAAATAGGAAAAAGCAGCATTCCTAGTCCTCTGTACACTCATCTTCCTCAAAGGGGCTGCTGAAGTCATTTCCCCGTTTCAGTCGAAACACAGATTCCTTCAATGCAGCTCATTTTTGGAAGGGCCAAATCTATCAACACCACCATGCATGCACAACAAAATTAATTTAGAAATAAAATAGAAAATAGAATAAAAATAATAAAAGAAAAAAAAAATATAAGTAATTTACGTTGTGAATATGCCATCGTAAGTACATGTAGTAATATTACTCAGTATTGTTTGAGAAAGTACTATATAACTACATCACCTTAAAATAGTCTAACCAACATTTCTTATGATTATCAATGTTGAAAACAGTAGTGCTGCCTTTATTTGATTAATATAAATTTCAAAAGAAACGTATTACATTACAAAATATATCTAAAACTTGATTGATATAATGAATGTCTTTGACCAAACCTGAATGGCTTACTTCCTGGATTAATTTCTTGTAGTTGCAATTTTTTGTCATATTAAGTTGCAATTTTATATTTAAAAAGTTGCAATTACAAGAAATAAGATCACAAGTACAATCAATAACAATATAATTACAAGAAACATTCACAATTACGAAAATTAAGTGTTTATTTCTTGTAATTGTGATTTCATTTATTAAAATTAAGTCACAATTACCTAGAAACAAAGTTAAGAAATAAAGTCAATTACAAGTAGCTGCAATTGTGAAAAATAGTCAAGACTGTGAGATGTAAATGCTTAATTATGAGAAATAGTCAAAACTACAAGAAACGGTCACAATTACAAGAAATAAAATCCAAATTACAAGAAATAGTCACAATTACAAGTAGTTGCAATTTTGACAGTCACGACTGTGAGATGTACATGCTTAATTATGAAAAATATAGTCAAAACTACAAGAAATAAAGTGATTGCTAACAATAAGGATGTAAGTAAAAGAAACATTCACAATTAAAAAAAAGTCACAATTACAAAAAACAGTCACAGTTGTGAGATATTAAGTTGTAATTATGAGAAATATAGTTACAATTACTTGAAATAAAGTTGTATTTCCAAGAAATTAAATTAAAATTGATATATGAAGTCAAAATTGCAAGATATTATTACAAGAAATAGACACAATGATGTTTATTTTTGATAGGTAAGTGATCACCTAATTGCAATGGTAAGATTATCACTTACCAATGAAACTGGTGCTATGTCATTTTTGAAGAACTATTTTCGTTCTTTCAATGAAAGTCAATGGGGTCCAAAAGAAATCCAGTGACTTTCATTGTATTAAAAAAAAAAAAAAAAAAAAAAAAAAGTTTGGTATAAATTTGAGCTCTTACAGCTTTACACATCATTATCAATGAACATTTAATTTTTATTGACTAAAACTAAGCCATCTAGTTCATCATAAAATCTACAAAAATGAATGACTATGACATGACAAAACATTGCCTAAATGGACATTTTTAAAATATTAGCTGACGTATGCGGTCTTTGTAAAAAAAAAAAAAAAGAAAGAAAGAAAAAAAAAAAACGCTTAGCAAGATGGTCTTGGAACTGAATTATGGATGCCAAAGACAGAGGAAGCACATATGCTGCTTTCATCCTTTTATACCGGGCATCTGCTTTAACTAAAATAAGATTTTAACACAATAACAAGATATGACAAGTGACGTTACACGTCTGAAAATCTAACGAGTCCACGGTGAAGCTGTTCAATGGAACGAGCTAATGTCTTTCCAATTGCCCAGCTATGACATCACAATGGAAAACAAACAGATTATGGTATTAAGTGCCGCCCAGGATGATTGGCAGGCGAGCGCACTCTCGATTTAATAACAACCATCATTACCGCCGTAAAGAGCATGGTTGTTCAACCACTCCGGCAAAAACAAGACAGAGATTGTCCTGTGCGCCTCTTTCTTTAGGGCTTCATTATGGATCCTTGACAGCGAGACGTCCTTTCAACCGCCAGGTCAGCACACTGTATCTTTTATATATTAATCTAATTCCACCGGCAAATTAGGATTGATCACTGCAGCTCTGGGCCACAGTCATCATCCAGGATCTAATCAGAGTGTAGAGGTTTGGAGTGGGGCACTGGCTGGGGCCAGAATGCTCCATAAATATAAAACATATGAAAAGCGTAACACCGAGAGGGAAATCCGATTAGCCCCCCCTCTCTCCACAGGTGTGCTTTCAGCCCGCCGCTTAACAGCCTGGCAGCAGCCTGCAAGCACGCCAAACCAACGCTTTCCCCATCTATTGTTCGTCTCCAGCAGGGGCTACAAGCTCCATACGCACCCCTGACGGATGTGAGCGAGAGGTCTCGCTTAGAGGGCTTTTGGGATTATTGGACAGGAGGATCAACTGGGAGCATGAGCTTTCTTCAGCGTTTTAGTCAGAAATTATTCTGTATTACACAACACACCACAATCTCACTTTCTTAACCGGAAGGACGCGACCTAAATAAGAAACAAATGAGTGAAATGAACCATACACAATAATAAAGAATGTTTCAACTATTTTTGTCCATACAATGAAATTCAATGGGGTCCAACCAATTTCATTGTCTGGTGGGAGAGAGACATTTCTTGCAAGTTTCTTCTTTTGTGTTCTGAAGAAGAACTAAAGTCTTACAGGTTTGGAATGACATGAGGATGAGTAAATGACAGAATTTACATTTTTAAGTGAGTCATCCATTTAAGATGAAAAAAAAAAAAAGGCTTTTCAAGTTTTATAATAGTAAAGAAAACACTGGTTGAAGAGGTCATCTGGTCAATGTTTCGCAAGGGTGCGGGGTGTGACCATTTTATTGTTATCGTGTGTGCATCTGAAAGTTAATAGAGCAGAAAATGATTGAAAATAAAATGATTGGAGGACTCCTAAAGGGACAAGTAAAGTGAGATGGATAGGGTGTTAATGATAAACACACACTAATTTATCTTCAGTGTTGTATTGCTGAAGTCCAACTCTAATTAATCAGTGCCGATCTGTGCCAGTTTCCAGCTATGGGAAGCAGTTGTGTCAACCTTCAATCTGTAAACACATTTACAATAAAGTCTCCTAGAGTATTACCGTTAAGAGGGATCAAGTATAATGCACATCAGATCTCTGTGACCTGAGAGAGGCCTGTGAAACTGTGGCAGGTGGGAATTCACTGCTGTCTTTGAGATGAAAATCTCACTCTCTCTTCGATGTCTGTAAGCGATAGTGAACTGGGCCTGCTAAATGCAGGATCTCTATGCCTGCTAAAAGCAGGATCTCTACGCCTGCTAAAAGCATCTTGAAAACCTGCTGTCAACTCATACACTTATGTGATAAGCTGACAACGGAGCATAAACCTCTTTAAATAGCCTAGCGCATCAACTAATTTCCTTACAATCCAAAAGCTACTGAAGGTCGAAATTAAAATCCAGTCCAGTGGCTGTAGTTATTGTCTGTATACATGATACAACAAATAATTCTTATGTCTGTCTGTGTCTGTGTGTCTGTCTGTCTGTGTGTGTCCACAGTTGAAAACAGTTGGTTAAGAAGCACTTATATGATTGTGACTTCATTTCTTGTAGTTGTAGCTTTTGTCGTATTAGGTTGCCATTTTATATTTAAAGTTGCAATTACAAAATCATAATTACAAACAACAAGAATGTAATTACAAGAAACATTTCACATTCTCAATTAAGAATATTGAAGTAGCAATTCCGATAAACGAAGTCACAATTACAAGAAATAGTCACAATTACAAGTAGTTGCAATTGTGAGAAATAGTCACAGCTGAAATATAAATGCATAAAAATATAGTCAAAACTAAACTACAAGAAATAGTGATTACAAACAATGAGACAAGAAACATTCAAGATTACAAGAAAGTCAATTACAAAAACAAAGTCGCAGTTGTGAGATAAGCTGTAATTATGATTAATAGTTACAATTACAAGAAATAAAGTTGTATTTACAAGAAATGAAGTTGTATCTACAAGAAATGAAGTATCTACGAGAAAAGTCAAAATGACAAGAAATAAAGTCACAATTACAAGTAGTTGCAATTGTGAGAAATAGTCACAGCTGTGAGATGTAAATGTATAATTATGAGAAATATGGTCAAAACTACAAAAAATAAAGTTGTGATTACAAACAATAAGGACGTAATTACAATAAACTTTCACGATTACAAGAAAGTCATAATTACAAAAACAAAGTTGCAAATGTGAGATATTAAGTTACAATTACAATTACAAGAAATTAAGTCAAAATTCAAACATGAAGTCAAAATTGCAGGATAGTATTACAAGAAATAGTCCCAATTACGTTTATTTTTTATAGGTAAGTGGGCACTAATTGCAATGGTAAGATACTAATGAAACTGGTAGACTTGTGCTATTTCATTTTTACTACAAAAATTCTCTTAAAAACTATTATAAATTACATAAACAAGTGAGTGTTTGTATGCCCCTGGCTATCAAAGTATTGCAGCTTTCTGATTTACATCGCCCACCTCGGTTTAATATCTTTACATTACATGGTGGGGATCAAGTCTAACATGAGGACATCTGAGAGGATTGTGTAAATCAGTATAAAGACTAAAAGACTCTTTCTCAGCAGAAAGACTCTCTGGGGATGATTCACACCTAAACATAGCATGCTGTAACTAAAGAACCTGCATATATTTACATAGCGGAAGACAGAAGCAAACAAAACCCAAGCTGTCTATCAGTTTACCAATTCAGCGTAAAAACGGACCTCCAACACCCATTTCCCTCCTCTCTGAGCAATTTGAGCTCCACGTAGTTGTAAAATTAATTTGGTCAAAGTGTATTAATCAATTCCAGCAGAACTGTGCCGACTCAGTCCATAAATGAGTATGCAAGGTGCAAATATAGAGGTTCATTTATACGCAGCAAAGCATAACTCACTCGTGGCACGCCAAGTTATTAAGTAGGGGGGCCCCGCTCTAACTCCTAAGGGTGTCCTTTCTCTACACCCCCCAAAGCCGACTGATTACTACCGAGCAGAAGAAGCCAGTTATGAGCCTGAATCCCATGGTTGTACTTTGCATTAATTAGCTCGTTCACTATAGCCCTTGAAGACCCTCTAGCCCCTTCACGCTCTTTAGACACATTTACTGTTTTAAAAAATTGCTTTGCGCAGTGTAGGGGCCCGTTAAGATTTCAGTTCTCGTAAACGGTGTAATTGCAATGCAACCAATTATACACCAGCTGAAGCAAAACTTGTAGGTTTCAATTTGTATTTAGGCCTGGGAAATTAAAACGAGAACTTCTTTAGGGCCCGGATTTTAATATAATCTAGTAAATGAAAATTCAAAGAACCCTTAAAGAACCACAATGCCGCTAAAATCATAAGGTTCTACTTCACCAGAGGCGCAGATAGAGGACTTACAAAGGTAAGCTCCTCTTATACGGGGACAAAGAGAAGAGAACGTAGGAAGGAAGGACAAAAAGGCTTTTCAAGGGTGTTCATTGTCTTGCCCAAAGTGGGGTCATGAGAGGGCCATGTTGAGCACGGAAGGCACGGTTGCTCTCTCAGAGGGCTTCACTCAACATACTACACCAACATCTCTTCCACAAAAAGACTTCATCTGTCCAACATTCATATGCACCTCCAACATGCTACCTTTACAAACTGTTTTGGAGATCTCCGAAAGCAACATTAAACAAGTAGATCTATACATCAACACTTCACAGCGTCCATGTTTGTCAAGCTCCAAAAAGGACAAATGTACTATAAAAGTAGCTCATAAGACTTTCACACTATATTCCAAGTCATATAGTAGCTTTGGAAATGGACTGAATCATTAAAGCCTAACATTCTTCATTTTTTCTGTCTAAATCTATACATTTATAAAAGAAAAAATGTTATGGATGTGATGTAAATGAGATGTATATATATATAAAAAATGTAAAATTCTAAGTTACGGCTGTAATTATGAGAATTCAAACTGTAATCATGAAAAACAGTGACATGTGAAAAAGTAATGACAGTTAAAGTGGCTAAAGTGGCACTTATGACAAAAAAGTTGCAACTAAAAAGTCACAATTATGGGATATTATGTTGCAATTATATTTTTGACCAAAAATAAGGTTACAAATATGTATAACAAAATATAATTACGAGAAATGTTGCAGACAATCTTTTTGTCCTTATCCATTTAAAATAATAAAATAAAATAAAATAAAATAAATAAAATAAATAAAATAAAATAAAATAAAATAAAATAAAAATAAAATAAAAATAAAATAAAATAAAATAAAATAAAATAAAATAAAATAAAATAAAATAAAATAAAATAAAATAAAATAAAATAAAATAAAATAAAATAATTTGAATGACTCTACTTAGCATGTTTTTAAATTCAGATTTTTTATTTTATTTTTGAGGGTCATAAATTCCAAATTCGAAGGGTGGTACTTGGATAATGAACTGTCAGGACATCATAATGAAGAAAAAAAGCAAAAAAAAAAAATAAATAAATAATAATAATAATAATAATAAAGAAAAGCAATTTTGGTAGAATATTATTAATATAAAAAATGTTCATCAAATCAAAGTGGCGTGACAGACAGACTTTTAATATTTTTCATTGACCCAGTTCTCGTATCATGTTGAATGGATCTCTTTCAGAATAAAATTTGCCAAAAATGGTTAGGATAAAGTAAGGGAAAGGGAAACGAAGGAAAATAAACAATGATATTTTTTTTTTTTCTCCGCAGAACTATTCTTTTACAATCACCAAAAGCACTTTGTTGAGAGGCTCATTATCAGCAAAGTGAATTTCTTTGCATGTAAACAATGAACCCAAGTGGGATGGATGGGCTTAGGTGTAAGAAGTGTCTAAAAAAGGTAGAGGCCTGTACAAACAACTCTTAATTAAGGTGTGTGCAATCGGGAGTCTGCGCGGGGTCTGGCCGGGCGTTCCAGATGGCAGGTTGTTATTTCACCGTGCCCTGCTAATGCAGCAGGATGCGACGGCGGTAACCTGAGCCGTCCCAGGAGGCCCTCCGCTTCTCAGCACAGCTCAGTAATCAGGGCCAGCGTTGCCGCCATTGTCACGGGAGCACACCCTCCCGCCGCAGAACGTCGCCCACCGCTGGCCTGGTGTTAGCGAAGGGCAACACAGGAATACATAATGTTAACAGCAGTGCTTCTGTTAACAAGTTGCTCAAGCTCACTAGCGGTTTGAATAGAAGGGGGATGGAGGGGGCTGTACACATCCCTGAGGAAAGGGGAGAGAGAGCTACTAATCATCCTGACACGGGATAACACACCTCACGCTAGCTACATGCACTTGTGCTAGTTAACGGTGCGGAAAAAAATTAGGCAATTCAATGTTCGGAATGGTTGCTAGGTTGACTGATTGATGATATTAGCATCATGATTACACAGTTTTCTAAAACAACATATGTGGATGTGAAGTCATCATTCTGGATTACAATAAATAACAAATGTTTCCGCTATAAAGGGATAGAAACATTTTTGTTATTGCTGTTTTTAATGCAAAAGGGAAAAATGAAAGTCATGAATTTTCAGTGCTGTTGTACATCACATTAGTTATGAAAATTTTAGATATTAGTCTTGAAAATAGCACAGTTTCCACTTTGAAATAGATCTGAGTGACACTTTATTTTGACAGTCTACTTTAGACATTCTACTAACTTTAAGTACCTTTGCAATCACATGTCAAATAGAGTTTTAGTAGACATTCTGATTAATTATCTGCTAACACTTTATTTTGATTGTCCACCAACAGACATATTACTAGCTATAAGTAACTTTGCAAGCATGTCAACTTGTTCTACTAAGCCAAACCCTAAAACCTAACCTAAGTGTCTACCAGTACTCTAAGAGATAGTTAACATATTGTTTCTGATCTAGTTTACACTTTATTTCGGTAGTTCACTTTAGACGTTTTACTTACTATAAGAAACTATAACTAGAATGTTCTTAAATAATTTTGATGAAGCAGATTATATCAAATGAAACAATTCATTTATTTTACCAGTATCCTTCAATACTTCAGACAGATTGAAATAAAGAATGTCTTTTCTTTAAATCAAATGAATGACATAAAATTCTGGTTAATTAACCAAATTAAATCCCAAATAATCATATATATGAATATTTGCCAAATGTAGAATATTATTGCAGCAGATTATTAAAGGTGCCCTAGAATCAAAAATTGAATTTACCTTGGCATAGTTGAATAACAAGAGTTCAGTACATGGAAATGACATACAGTGAGTCTCAAACACCATTGTTTCCTTCTTCTTGTGTAAATCTCATTTGTTTAAAAGACCTCAGAAGAACAGGCGAATCTCAACATAACACTGACTGTTACGTAACTGTCGAGATCATTAATATGTACGCCCCCAATATTTGCATATGCCAGCTCATGTTCAAGGCATTACACCAGGGCAGCCAGTATTAAAATCTGGATCTGTGCACAGCTGAATCATCAGACTAGGTAAGCAAGCAAGAACAATAGCGAAAAATGGCAGATGGAGCAATAATAACTGACATGATCCATGATAACATGATATTTTTAGTGATATTTGTAAATTATCTTTCTAAATGTTTCGTTAACATGTTGCTAATGTACTGTTAAATGTTGTTAAAGTTACCATCATGTCTTACTGTATTCACAGAGACAAGAGCCATCACTATTTTCATTTTTAAACACTTGCAGTCTGTATAATTCATAAACACAACGTCATTCTTTATAAATCTCTCCAACAGTGTGTAATGTTAGCCGTTAGCCACGGACCACTATCAAACTCATTCAGAATCAAAATGTAAACATCCAAATAAATACTATACTCGCATGATCCGACGCATGCATGCAGCATGCATGACGAACATTTTGTAAAGATCCATTTGAGGGTTATATTAGCTGTGTGAACTTTGTTTATTTAACACTGTTTTATAGTCGAGAGCTCGGGGGTGGGGCAGGGAGCGCGAGATTTAAAGGGGCCGCAGCCTAATTCGGTGCATAGTTAATGATGCCCCAAAATAGGCAGTTAAAAAAATTTAACACATTCAGGGGACACCTTAGACTTATATTACATCTTGTGAAAGAACGTTCTAGGGCACCTTGAAAGCTTTAGAAGTCAATATATAGGTTGTTTAATTTCAATACCAATGAATACTGGAGCATATCAGAAGATTATTTGTCATTTTCATCAACCGACAGAACTTACAGTCAGTCTGAAATCATCCTGTGTTTGCAATTTATTCTTTATTCTAGCTGAACGCTAGACAATATTATAATAATTATTTGACGTGTATAAAAGAACAATATGTCTGACCCATATTTGAGTGATAAGCAAGAAAAACACATTTCGTAAGAAGCTTGCAGAACGAAAACAAACACTATGGAGATTCAAAATAACTCCTCAGTACAACTTTTTTTTTTAAATAAATATTTTTTTAAAAATCGAATGTGCCAACTGCTGGATTTATATGTTTTTAAAAACATTTATACAATTACTACGAAAGTTGACACTAAAAGTGTCATGAAGTGAAACGGTACCAGTGCTGATACTGGGAGAATATCACATGGCTCTCAGCCAATCAGTTTCAAGAAACAGAAAGATATGCTGTATAAAATAAAATATAATTATTTTACTTTATTTAAAAAAAAACAAAAACAAAAACATGCTCATCATAGAAGAGGTGTATAGAAGTCACTGTATGAAGTCCATTTTTAAATATATTTTGAATAATTAATAGATCTGAATGAAAAAAAAAATGGTTTAAAGAGTTTAAGTTAAAGTGAAGCTAAGATGTCCCTATATTATGAATGTCTTCGCAGACCAACTGTATTTCTTATATAGCATATTTACTGGAAGAAAAAAAAAAATCCTATTGTGCAACACTAAGAATTACATAACCATTATGGTGCTAAAATAAATGTACACAGACTTATTTTGTTGTGCCAATTCTGAATAATGCTTGAAGAATATGTTTCCCTCATCAGCATTCATAGACTGACCTTGAATGCTTGTTTTCTACTGAGAGCGTTACTTGCGCATTCATCCACGTGTCAGATCTACTAAAGACCGTACAGCTCGCATGCTAGAAAACCCACAAGCAAAGAATACGCAGTTAAATGAAGTCTTATTTTACAAAGTTAAATGTCTGCAGAATACTGGCCACAAATATTCTTCATAATATATTTCATAATCCCAATGGCCAGTGGAAAATAAATTTACAATTATGATTCCCAGTTTCTTCAGTGAACAAAAGACGCAAGGAAAAAATTAAATTAATTCAAACCAGAAATGCGAAATGCGCTGAGCCAGGAAATGCAAATTAGCCTTTCATTGCGTAAAGTGAAAACGAGCATCGGTATTCACTTTTAGAGTAAACCCATCCATTTCTCCCTGATTATCTTGTCTCTCTGCCCTTCTGGTCAGATATCCTCAAAACAGTCAATGGAGATTATTGTGCATTTTGGGCAATTATCCCACTACTGCAAAATGTCAGATAGTTGTGTGTCTGCAGACGTGCTGAGCAGAGCACTGCTGCAGTAATAATCACCTAGGGTGCAAGTGAAGCTTGTCTCTTTCATCTTAATGCTTTAGAATTTGCCATGGTTACCTTGTTTTTTTTCTTCTAAGAGTTACAGTAAGTCTGTTCTTTAAGTAGCTCCCCAGAGAGCGAGGCGCAGTATGCATGCCACAGTTAAATGTTTAGACTGTTTATTGTAAAGTTCAGTGAACTTTAGGTAGCACTATGTGATATTGCTATAATAAAGCACCCCCTGAATTTGTGCAAACAGCAAAATATTGAATATAAACACATCTGTTCTGAAAAGGAGTGAAACGTTATTTTAGTGGTTGGAAAATGTAGTCATAGTATGACCAAAGAAAACATCACTGACACTAAATAAAAATCAAAATTGCTTCCAGTAGTGACAGACTTCAACTGTTCTGCACAATAAAACTAATATTTAATTTTCCAGCAGATACATATATCACACAATCAGATTATCAGAAGACTTCACAGGTCAGGCTTTTGATCATCTGGCAATGCCCTAGCAACCACATAGCAACACAGTGTACACACCAAAAATTACTCCTTGACAACTGCATGGCAACGCCTTGGCAACCACCTACAACTGTGTAGCATTGGGGCAGCATGTTTAAAACTTGAAATTGCTTCCAAAAATGATAGACTTTTATTTGTTTTACTGTAATCCCCTGGCAATGCCCTAGAAACCATGTAGCAACATAGTGAACACACCAAAAATTACTCCTTAGCAACGCATTGGCAACCACCTACAACACTGTAGCATTGTGGCAGCATATTTAAAACTTGAAACTTATTCTAATAATGGCAGACTTTTACTTTTCATTTTAATCCCCTAGCAACCACATAGCAACACATCAAAAACGGCACCTTAGCAACACCTTGACAACCACCTACAACACTGTAGCATTGTGGAAGCATGTTTAAAACATGAAATTGCTTCCAATAATGACAGACCTTTACTTTTCATTTCATTTAAATGCCCTGGCAATGTCTTAGCAACCACATAGCAAAAAAAAAAAAAAAAAAAAAAAACTCCTGCATAACAACACCTTGGCTACCCCCCAGAAACCTGTTGGATTGTGGCAGCATGTTTAAAACATGACATTTCTATCAATAATGACAGACTTTTCCTTTTCATTTCAATCCCCTGGCAATGCCCTAGCAACCACATAGCAACATACCAAAAATGACTCCTAAGCAACTGCATAGCAAAGCCGTGGCAACCACCTACAACAGTGTAGCATTGGGGCAGCATGTTTAAAACTTGAAATTGCTTCCAATAATGACAGACTTTTATTTTTTTTACTGTAATCCCCTGGCAATGCCCTAGAAACCATGTAGCAACATAGTGAACACACCAAAAATTACTCCTTAGCAACGCATTGGCAACCACCTACAACACTGTAGCATTGTGGCAGCATATTTAAAACTTGAAACTTATTCTAATAATGGCAGACTTTTACTTTTCATTTTAATCCCCTAGCAACCACATAGCAACACATCAAAAACGGCACCTTAGCAACACCTTGACAACCACCTACAACACTGTAGCATTGTGGAAGCATGTTTAAAACATGAAATTGCTTCCAATAATGACAGACCTTTACTTTTCATTTCATTTAAATGCCCTGGCAATGTCTTAGCAACCACATAGCAAAAAAAAAAAAAAAAAAAAAAAAAAAAAACACCTGCATAACAACACCTTGGCTACCCCCCAGAAACCTGTTGGATTGTGGCAGCATGTTTAAAACATGACATTTCTATCAATAATGACAGACTTTTCCTTTTCATTTCAATCCCCTGGCAATGCCCTAGCAACCACATAGCAACATACCAAAAATGACTCCTAAGCAACTGCATAGCAAAGCCGTGGCAACCACCTACAACAGTGTAGCATTGGGGCAGCATGTTTAAAACTTGAAATTGCTTCCAATAATGACAGACTTTTATTTTTCATTTTAATCCCCTGGCAATGTCCTAGCACCCACAACTCACCAAAAATGACTCCTTGGCTACAGCATAGCAACACCTTGGAAATTTAAAGAAATTTAAAGCATGTCTTTAAATTGTATAATGTAAATAATTGACATTAAATCAGCCATCTTTTTCTCTAGATATCGAGCCAATGAAAAACCCATACCGGTCAGCTACCAACATCCAAATCTTGTCAAAAAGCCTGAAATAAATCCAACTTGTTTGATCGATGTAGCAGTAGCACATACATGACCAGAAAACTACAAGCCTTCCAGTTTTGTCAAATCAAGATTATCGACATCATTAACACATAACAAGATCCCAACAGACCACATATCTGTCATGTCATCAAGCTTCAACAATGAAGATCAATATTCCATCTACATGCGTGCATTTACAGTAGAAACTGGCACATAAAGCAATGAAAAGTCAGCGTCCGTGTACACAGGATGCTGAATGCTCTATAATTAAAGGAATGCTATGTGAAGAGCAGATGTATTTGTTCACATCTCCATGGAGGACATCAACCGAGTCAGCTTCAAAGAGAAATGAAACATTACTCCCACAGAGAGCCCTAGAAAAACTCTTTTACTGTGCTTAACATACCATGTATCGGTGTCTATAATAATTGTTAATGCAAAAGTCACTGCATATCATTATTGTCCAGAAACATCAAAGCATTTGATAAAATCACTGGTGTGGCCTTCAAAGGCACATTATAATTTACAGATTCCACATGATTATGGCTCTATTGTAAAACCTAGCCTTGCCATCGACAAACCTGCATACGTAGCATGTTAACCAAAATTAAAACTTTAAGTGACTGTACTGAAACGCTTTGCATGCGCAGCAGGTCTATTTAGAATCACTTTTTTCCTCTTTATAGAATCCAAAACAGACTTGGAACTGTTTATTATTTCAATACAGTCTGCCGTTAGCATGTTGCTAAGCTAACACTAATAGGCGCAAATAAACAAAACCGATGATGCACAACATTTCAAATTAGACTGAATTTTTTAGCAGTACTTCTAAAAATAGTTTAATTTTAATGAGCTTATCTTGGATTTTTTTTTTTTTCACTAAACAATCCTGTTACTGCATTATTATCCACAAAAGATATAATTCTGCTTTTAAATCCAATCAAACCGAGTTATCTAAAAAGGATCAACATACTTTTGCTGCATTCCTTTTGGAACAGCCTTCGTTTGGGAGCGCATCTTTGATACTTTAAAATGTTGTCTAGGTAGGCAGCTTATGTCGGCAGTCTCACAACAATATGATGCTTATTTTGCAAGAAACGTCAGCATTCGTCTAGGACCACAATAGTATTGAAGTCATACATTTGTTATATGATTTTTTGTTGCTAACGTTTAAAATGAGTCGCAGCATGCAAATGCTGATGTCAATGTCAGATGACTTTAAAATACATGAAATGTGTAGGCAAGCATGTTAAACTGCTTAGCCATTTAAAATGAATCTGTCTCTTTCAGCTTACTGTGTTGGCACTCAACACATGGTGTCCAAATTTAACTTTTCCAGCACATGTCAATAGAAAGTGATGTTAGAAAATCATGACTACAGGCATTTCCTACTGGCCATTAATTTGTATTTTGCATAATTTCATTAAAACTATGTTTGTTTTTCCTACATGACACAGTTAAAATGAGACACTGCATCTCCTTTGTTGGTGTTCGACATTAATCCAATACTACTCATTTCAAAATCCAAGCATATGTTTATTATTGACCATAAACGTCTGGAAAACAAAATATTTTAATGAGCCATTTTATTGTTATCCTCATTACAAATTAAAACCTAGATCTCTGTAAACATATAAATATCAATAAAAACTACTATAACTATAACAACTATGACTACTATAACTATAAATGACTTTAATATTTAGATAGCATCAGGAAGATCAAGTGTTCTGAGGTGGAACAGGCCAAAACCACCATTTTAAAAAGGATACAGTCAGCAATTGACGTTCAAATATCAAATACTAAGTACACAACTTCAGCAAGACATAGATCAGAGCTGTTCAAGTGATTCAAGCACAGGTAAGGTATATTTTACAAAACTATGAGGTACAGTCATTCCCAGTTTTCAAAAAAACATGATCTAACCACAAAGCAGACTGAAGTCTACATGCCTCATATTAAAGACCCCTGTCAGTACAAGACAAAAAGAAAAGGTCAGGTAAGAGATATGGTGTATCAGAGAGGACAGTCGTGAAGCGAAAGCTAAAATACCTTTAGGCTTTTTCCCATTTATTTTCCTTTAAGATCAGCCACATGGATTCAAAAAGGCAGTCTGAGTGCTTACTATTAGTGATTTTACTGCAAATTTTCACCTTTCACACTCCTACAGAGCATTACTTAACACATTCGACTTTCAGAGACATTAAAACTAAATGATCTTACTAAGACAAGTGTATACTGCATGCTTGCATTCGAGAATTAGGGATTTCAACTAGCCACTGACCCCAAGTATTAAACTGCAGTATGTAACTCAACCCACGCCATTTGCGCTAAAGATTTCAAATCAGCTATTAGACTTACATTATCAGATAAAATCAGATGATAAAACAGACAAAAAGTTCTCAAAGAAAGATAATGCGAATAACCTACACCATAAAATTTTGTGAGTGTTCTGGACACC
The DNA here is from genome assembly GCF_024489055.1 of Chanodichthys erythropterus. Taxonomy (NCBI): domain Eukaryota; kingdom Metazoa; phylum Chordata; class Actinopteri; order Cypriniformes; family Xenocyprididae; genus Chanodichthys; species Chanodichthys erythropterus. The sequence goes on along the minus strand of NC_090237.1, from coordinate 7,217,866 downwards.
CTTAAGGCACAACGTGTCTTACTGATACAAACTGAAATACCGCTGAAAATACTGCATGTTACTACAGATTTGGATTCACTAATTCAAGCCATGCCGAAAAGGGCAAATCTTGCCTACGGATACTGCCAGACTGTATTAAAATCAAACATGTTACAGCTCTACAATGGATAATCCATTTAATAATAATAATGCTCCTAACTTTTGTTTTCATTTACAGTTTCAATTTGCAGTGAGATGCACACATGCCTTTAGCACTAACAATTTTCACACCGAAATTGAAGGGGGGGGGGGGGGGGGCGATTATGGGTGAAGAAGAAAAGGCCTAATTTCTGGCACTTCCTATAAATAGCATACAAAATAATGGCTGAAATGCTTTAAGAATGGTCAGTGAAAGAATATAGCATAACATTCAGAAAATGTTGACCATCAACATCAGGAGGCCAAACAAAACATTATAATGAGCCAATTCTTTTTTTATATGTTTATATAAAAAATTTAATCAGATTTGTGTAAACATAATACAAATGGATGAGTCAAAAACCTTTTCTCATGAGAAAACATAACTATTTTATGAGATGATGATTTCGTATGAATTCGACGACGTGATTTGTAAAAGTTTTAGAAAAAACAAGCATGAAGGTCCATCCCTAACCCAATCAGTAAGTGAATAAGCAAATCTGAATGAAAACATTGTATAAATTGTACAAATTCATACAAATGAATTAGCGCAGATTTGCCAAAACATAAAATAGTTACAAATTGGATTGAGTACAATATATTGGTAACAGAGTTGCAAACTACAAAATATTGTAGTTATTGATAAACCTAGAAATTAAAGAAAAATATGTTTGATTTTTTATTTGTTCCTGTGACTTGAGTAAAAGGGTTGAAGGTTGAGCTCGACAAACACATTAATACAACAATATTTGTAAAATTTGAGAAACTAAATGAAATTATGCTTGTAAAAACAGGCCAAATGTTGTGGTAACAGAGTTTTGAACAGAATGTATAGGACATTTATTACATTTTTGTTAATAAAAACACATTTTTTTTAGAATGATATATTGAACATCAATTTGGTTCAAGATCTCTAGGTAGAACAGGCCAAAATGCTATTTTAACTCTTTAAAATACTGATGGAACTTTCCGACAGTCCATGTTTTACTGTTATATGGTAGGAGGTGCTATTACACATCTTCGGAAAGAGTACAGAATCTCTGGATCAAAACACCGGCGAAAAAGAAGAAGAAACAAGTGATAGAATCACTGCAACAATTTTCTCTGCTTTTTTGTTCAAAATGTAGCTTTTGTAATGAAACTTACCAACATTTAAATGTTGAAAAAGAATGCATAAGAATAAAGACTAGAATAAAACAAAAGAAAATTTCATTTGTTAAAAAAAGGGGCTCTGTTATTTATTTTGATTTATTGCATGTTCAGGTAATCAAGTAATAAAATATTATGGGAGCCATTAAAGTTTTGTGAAAATGATCAAAAATGCTGGTGGCATCTGGAAAATATAAAAAAAAAAATAATAATAATAATAAATAAATAAATAAATACATAAATACAATAAAATATAAAACACTGACTGGGGGAAGAGTTCATTAGAATATAGTCATTTGAAGTATTTAAAACTAGCTACTATTTATGATAGCTTAATTTTATGTTAAATAAGAACTTGCACAACACCTTTCACAAAGTAAAACAGTGTCTAGAATTAATAATTTTTTTGTCATCTCATTGTCAAATAATGCTCAGTGAACTGTATTTCTGGATTATGCAATAAAATCCCATTCTCTTCCAATAGACGAGTCTGCTGCATGACACTGTAGGTGGGCGGCAGGTCATGAGCCGGGAGATGAGGACTCGAACTGACACACTCTCTTTCATCAGAACTGCGGGAAGATGATCCGTTGCAACAAGAAGCATTCTGAGCAGGAACTGCAGCAGAGAAGGTTCCGTCCTACTCTAGAGCTCCAGGCTTTATGGTCTTCTACAGGAGAACGAGCTTCTGACTCACAGATATCACCGTTTACACAACAGCACCGCAAACATACACACTACACATTTAAAGTCGGCATGAGAGCAGAACTGGCATTATTTATTTTCTTAATTCGTGTTATTGGTCTTATTATTCCTCTTTTCACAATCTAAGCAGCAACCAACTGATTCAATTAAGTCCAACTCTACATTTTTTCTTGTTAAATTAGCACTTTCAGTTGAAAATGTGCAAAAAATGGTAAATTTGTAACATTTTCACTGCAGTTCTCACGTTAGAGAATTCAGTGTATTAGTGGTGACCACAACAGCATCATGGGAGAACGAATTGCTTTACATTCTGTGCATCTCCGCAGACTTGAGTGCATTCGGTGAACTGTAAGAAATGAAATCGGACATGCTCCGCTCTAATAACAGACAAAGCTTTTACAAACCTTCCCTAATTCTGTTCTTCTGGAATTCTGTCAGATTCAATATTCTTTTCATGAAGCTAACCAACATTCAGCATACAACCTTGCAGAATGAATAATTTCTACTTGTGCTCAGACACTAAATAACACTTTAATTCAATGGTCCACTCAAGTAACTTTGCAAATACATGTCAACTAACTCTCATTAGAGTATTAGTCTGCTTAATATCTGTCTCCTTAACACTTTTTTTTTTTTTTGATGGCTCCCCATCAGACTAGAATTTGCAGACTAGAAGTTTCTTGCTTAACAAATGATCCTGGAATGTGTCTATAGGTGAAATGAAGTGACTAAACGGTCAACTTCACGTTGTTTCCCTTAGTAGGATGAAAATAATCTGTTATTTAAACTGTGATTAAACGATATATAGAAAGCGATCAAAGAACGCTCCCTTTACAATCGCTAGAGTTGTCAATCAAACAGCGCTCGAGTTGCAATGATGAGATCACTGCTTTCATGCTCTCAACATCATGTCTGTGATCGGCTACATGTTCATCACTGCAACCTTTCATGCCACGATCTAAATATAATGCCATAGATTTAAGTGTAATGCTATAATCAACACTTCTCACGATTAGTGAACCTTGAAAGCTGCAATAGTGAAAACACGCTAAAAGATTTTGAGAGAGTAATACTTAGCAATTTCAAATTGCAAAGATGTTAGCCAATCACAGCAGTGGGCGTTTACACTTTAGTAACAGCAGACACGCCCCTTAAAGGGTTAGTTCACCCAAAAATAAAAATTCTGTCATTAATTACTCACCCTTATGTCATTCCACACCTGTAAGACCTTTGTTCATCTTCAGAACACAAATTAAGATATTTTTGATGAAATCCAATGGCTCAGTGAGCCTCCATTGACAGCAAGATAATGAACACTTTCAGATGCCCAGAGAAGTACTAAAGATGAATTTAAAACAGTTCATGTGACTAATGTGACTACAGTGGTTCAAGCTTAATATTATAAAGCGACGAGAATACTTTTTGTGACATTTCAACAAAAACACTGCTTCGAAGCTTTATGAATCTTTTGTTTCAAATCAGTAGTTCGGAGCGCCAAAGTCACGTGATTTCAGCAAACAAGGCTTAGTTACATCATTACGTCATGAGTGTTTTGAAATGTCAATAGTTCACGTGACTTTGGCAGTTTGATATGCAATCTGAACCACTGATTCAAAACAAAAGATTCGTAAAGCTTCGAAGCAGTGTTTTCGAAATTGGCCATCACTAGATATTGTAGAATTAAGTCGTTATTTAGTTTTTTTGGTGCACAAAAAGTATTTTCGTCGTTTTATAATATTAAGGTTGAAATACTGTAGTCACATGAACTGTTTTAAATATGTCTTTAGCAGCTTTCTGGGCATCTGAAAGTGTAAATTATCTTGCTGTCAATGGAGGCCTCACTGAGCCATCGGATTTCATCAAAAATATCTTAATTTGTGTTCTGAAGATGAACGAAGGTCTTATGGGTGTGGAACGACATGAGGGTGAGTAATTAATGACTGAATTTTCATTTTTGGGTGAACCAACCCTTTAAAACAGCGTTCAAATCAGAGGGTTAAAATCAGGGTAGGAACAATGCCTTTTATTTCTATATCAAATTATTTATTATACTAACATTGTAAGTGCACCCCAAAAAACATTATACAGCAAAGTTTCTAAAAGTGTGACTAGCTGCAGATTCTGTACAAAATATTTATGAATCACCCAAATCTAGGGTTTGAACCAACAACCTTTGGGTTATGAATCCAGATCCTTATTCACTAAGCCACAAGGCTCTGTGCACCTCACTAGATATCAAATTCATTCATAATCTGTGTTTGGTCCCATCTACTAGCAGTCAGTAAAATGTCAAGACGGCCCAGGATTGGCAGTGTACTACCACAGGCGTCGTTTTAGTATTTGATGGATCTAACCTGTTCTTTAAACGCGGAAAGAGGCTCAGATGATTTAAGCGATTTCAATCTCCCTTTCAGTCCAGAAGCAGGAGAAAAATATTTAAAGATGCTTAATATTTTATTTGCAAACACGAAAAAGTGCCTGAGGGCTTTAGATAATGCGTTTCACTTTCCTGTGATTTAAACCTGATTTATGCCAAGGTCAGACTGCGGCGTGTTTGTATCCAGTGACACGGCACCGCCGCTCGCAACACAAAGCGGCCTGCCACTCATCAATGCCATCAGTCGGATCAAAAGAGTCGCCAGAGATAAATGAAAAACGATATCAAAACAAGTGGAGAGACAGAAAATGAACAAGAGATTTGAGCCGGCTCTTCATAAACCTACAACGAGGGGAATGCATAAGACGAATCAGGCCTCGGGAAACAAGGATAAAAGGTTTATCACGTTCCAACTGGGTTCAATTTAAATCTGCTTTTCTGAGGAGATGGAAGAACAACTTCCATGTGGATATTCATAAGATTGAGCTATTACAATTGAGCTCATTTTGTATTTGTGTAATCTATTAGCAGAAGTTTCGCTCAGGTACGAATGCCATGTATGTCATTACTTACATTCACATCTGCAGAGCCATGATCGTTCACACCCTGGTATATATTTTTAGCAGCTTGAAATAAAAAGAATGAATATGAATGAATGCGAATGAATATTAATGAATATTAATAACCCCATTACTAACCCCATTTTGTGTCTGGCATTTTTATTAGTCAATTTTAGAAAGTTTCATGGTAATGGATTTTGACACAAATCTACTGACACTTACCCATTCCGTAATTTTTCTGATCCTGGTGCGACCGGGTTTAGGTGTCAGATAATGAGTGTCAAAATGAAAGTGGGTCAGAGAGAGGCAATACATTTGAATTCATGGCACGATATTATTTTATAATTCACCATAAGATTGTTCTTGGCAGTATGATGATGTCTGGCAGCAGAACTCAGAAATGGCATTTACTACCATTATCTTAAAATTAGGGCTGTCAATTTAACTTGACAAAAGAAATTATACACTATTATACTCAATATTGTTCAATATTATTACAATTTAAATTAACTTTTCTATTTTAACACTTTAAAAAGTTATTCTTGTGATGCAAAGCTGAATTTTTTTTATCATCATTACTCCAGTCTTTAATGTCACATGATCCTTCAGAAATCATTCCAAAATGCTATTTCTTATTGTTATAAATGCTGAAAAATGTGCTGCTTGATATTTTTGTATTCTTTGATAAAAAGAACATTCATGTGAACAGCATTTATTTGAAATGGAAATCTTTTGTAACATATTTATGTCTTTACTGACCAATTTAATGTCTGTGCTGAATATGTGTATTATTTTTTAATTTATTTATTTGTTGATTCTTACAAATGTACTTGTTGCATTCATGTTGGTTTCTTGTGGTTACAAAGAACTTTTATACCATTTTCAAGAAAATATTTAATGACTTTAAAAAGGTCATGTGGTGTAACCAAGCAAAAAGTTATAACATTTTCCTAATATATATACACTTTCAAATACCGTGAATGAATAATTCATGCATATTATACAAGCTAATGGGAAGTTGCACCAAATGACATTTTACAATACAAACAATTTCTCAAAAAAAAGGTCAAATTATTTGAAATGTTATGACGTTTATTGACCTTGAAACTGCAGGTATCTGATCTGGAAGTATGAAGTTCAAACCTACAGTGTGTAAAATGATTTTGTGCACCTTAAAACAGTTGGAAGCAGTCTATTTCATTAAGTAAATGCACCATTAAATGCTTTCCATTTGTATTCAGAAACTGACAAATCAGCTCAGGAATGTGTTTTGAGTTTCTCCAATTCAGAGTTGCAAGGTTAATTGATAATATCTTCAGATAATCTCCTTCAAGTCGATTGCCAACTAACTGCTTTAGATTTGCACACGGTTCTGCATGTCAATTTAATTATACATGTTGAACACAAATAGGTGCCATTTCATTTGTTCTGTTTACTTATGAGTCAATTTCATTTAATGAAGTGAAGGTTATCCCAATCTAATCATAGTCATACATTCTCCTTTATGTCTACAAAGAGAAAAGACCAGAAGATCAATCATCCATAGACCCACAGAGTCACTATGTCCAGTATCTGTCTCTTCTCTGTATTGGTGAAGATACTGCACAGAAATGAGTTTGAGATATTATACCTTTAGCGCGTTAGAACTAACCAATCAAGAGCTCTCAACATATTTATGTTGAGAAAACCTGATAATTTTAAGTTAAATGTAAAATGTAAAAGTATAGTGTACTCAAATATTTCAAGTTAAGAACAATAAAAATGGATGAGTACAAAAGACTCAAACTTTGAGTTTCTTAAAAAAAAAAAAATCGAATTCAACTTTTTTTTTTAATTCTGACAACTTTTGGGTTTAAAAGGGTTTAAAGTGAAGTAAATAATTTACTCAAAAAAATTAACTAAATCTTTTATGTTAATTGATATCAAAATATATGAGTTTGCTAACTCAGTAGTTCAAGTTAGGAGCAATTCATGAGAACTACAAACTCAAAACTTGATAGTTCTGCTTACTTAAAATTGGGAACATCATAACTCAAAAAAACTGATGTAACCGATTACCTCAAATTTTTGAGGTTTACTATCTATCCATCCATCCATCCATCTTTCTTTCTTCTTGGTTTTGCATTAAGCTATAGAAAGTATGCATAACCAAATTAAGTGGAGTCAGTACAAAATTATATATATATCAACACTCAAGGTGCAATCTGAAGTCTAAGGGGATAGAAAAAAAATTCCTTCAGCCTTTAAGATTTGTCAACTAATTAACACCTTCCTCTTGAATCTTAAGTAAAGGCTTTACATGGAAGAGGTACGATTTTACACACAGGAGTTATCTTCTCTCCACAGCTGGTGGGGAAACATTAAAACAAAGAACTCAGAATAGAACGCAGCCATATAACAGTTTCAGCCATGATGGGCTAAATCGGTTCCACTTCAGGTCTCTACAACCTTTATAATATGCAAGCATTCACTGCATGTCTACACACAGTAGTGTTTCGAAATGTAAATTCCAGATATATAATCAAGATCAGATGCAACATTTGATGGCTGTAAACACCTAGCAGCTCATGCAAAGCAGGGCTGAAGCTGCCTGAAGTAATAACGACAGATCGTTCTGCATAGCGGGGTTATTTGATGGAAAATGCATGCTAATGTTTTTGCATTGCTGATCCAGCATGGCAGGAAAATGACTCTTTCAACACTGGTTCCGCTGTTTGAACACAAAACACAGAAACACAAGAAGAAACCTTGTAGCTTGTATACGGTTGACTTACAAGACTGATCCTGTGACAGAGCAAGAAGCAAGGGAACAAAGAGAAGAAACAAACAAACAACGAAACATCTCACAAGTCAGCAGATGTTATTATTCACCAACAGCCTTAGGAATATTTCACAATGAAAATGCATGAATCATTTACTCACCTTCATGTCACTCCAAACTCATATGACTTTCTTTCTTCCATTGAACACACAAAGAGAAAAGGATTAAAGTGTTAAAGGGTTAGTTCACCCAAAAATGAAAATTCTGTCATTAATTACTCACCCTCATGTCGTTTCAAACCCGTCAGACCTTCGTTCATCTTCAGAACACAAATTAAGATATTTTTGATGAAATCCCATGGCTCAGTGAAGCCTTCATTGCCAGCTAGATAGATAATTTACACTTTCAGATGCCCAGAAAGCTACTAAAGACGCATTTAAAACAGTTCATGTGACTACAGTGTTTCAACTGTAATGTTTTGAAGCAACAAGAACACTTTTTGTGCGCAAAAAACAACAAAATAATAGCCTGGGTGCCAGCCCGAACCCCGCCCACAACATTTTTTGGACGGGAAGTTCGGTCTGGACTCGATCCATTGTGGAGTAATTATGCTCGGCTCCCAGAAGGCCGAGCCAATCAAATTGCCAGGGCGGGCTTTAATCGATGATGGACAGGCTATCTGCGGTTACATAACCACCCATGCCATCAAAGAGCGCTTGGGTTGAATTGGTTTTCACCAACGATGACTGCAGCTGGAGAAGTAAGATGTTTAGATTCCGCTATCACGTCTGTAATAATAGAAATCGACAGCGCATTAATTTTAAAAGACGAACAAAGAACCGCAATCAAGGCATTTGTCGATGGGAAAGATGTGTTTGCCGTCCTTCCAACGGGATTCGGCAAAAGTTTAAGTACAAGTTCAACATACGTCACAACATACGTTACTGCGTTGCTCTGATTGGTTGTAGGTCTATCCAATTGAGTGCAGAGTTTGTTTTTGTTTTTCTGGTTCGGTTAAGACACGCCCCATAATTCAAGTGCAGTGGAGCAGTATCAGACTCACATTCTGCCTAGAATATGAGTCTGACGAAGTCAGGCTAACAAAATAATGACTTTATTCAAAAATATCTAGTGATGGCCGATTGCAAAACACTGCTTCGAAGCTTTACAAATCTTTTGTTTGAATCAGTGGATATTGTTGAAAAGTAGCTTTCTGGGCATCTGAAAGTGTTAATTTTCAATACAGGCCTCACCGAGCCATCGGATTTTATCAAAAATATCTTAATTTGTGTTCTGAAGATGAATGAAGGTCTTACGGGTGTGGAACGAAATGAGGGGGAGTAATTAATGACAGAATTTTCATTTTTGGGTGAACTAACCCTTTAAAGCTTCAAAAAAAATATGAAAAAAGCACCATAAACAACTATATTCCAAGTTCTCAAACTTGCAGTGTCTTAATTCGAAAGCTCATGTATCCGGCAATATTATTTACTTGAATGCACTGACACTATTAGATGAGAACTAAACTGAGCTAATAGTTATTGAACCAAACTGAATCAACACTGATTTCAAATGAATAATGAGCGATTACTATTGATGCTTCACAACAGACATGAATGTCCATTAAGGGACAATATTTGCCCCCAAAATTGATTTTCCAGTGCATATTTTTACGTTTATGAATAACTTTATAAAATAAATAATGTTTTAAATAAAAAATGTTTTATAGAGAAATATGCAATGATGGTAAAAACGAAGTGATGCTTTTAAATATTAAGCTAAAACTGCCAGTAGGTGGCAGCAAGTCACCATTTTTATTAGTGAGTCATCGAGTCATTCATTCAGTAACGAAGCAAGTGGCTGTGAATGAATCATTGAATCACTGACTCTCACGATTTGTTCAAAGCCGCATTTGTGTGTTGTAGTTCTGCTCTGGTTTTCGTTAGAAATATTTTTTTGTTGCAAAGTAGAGTAAATACTGACAGTACTGTGTTTAAAATGTACGTTTTGTTTTTTGACCTGTTGTATAATAATGCACGTTTGCAGTCATGTGGATATTTGGGTACAATTGCATTCTTGCTCGTTATCAACATTAAATACAAGAACTCACACAAGGTATGTTTTTGTATCGAAGAAAGTTTGAGTCTTAAATTGATATAAATCCACTATCTGTGTCTATATTTGTTCTTCATGCAAGTGCTAAATCTCTACTTTTACAAAGGTGCATTGTCGAGAACGACAGTAATTTAGCGCGATTTAAGGCAACAGATTCTGCACGTAATCTATCATATGCATGCTGCTTGTGTGGATGCAGTCATTTTAAACTGCAAAACATGAGGTAATTTGATTAAATGTAATGGATTTACGGCATTTTGCCAGTTAGAAATACATGCTCGGTTTTAATATTATTTTAAGGTATGGTAGAGTTAAATTAACTACTCCGCATTTTGTTCGCGTACCCCCTTTTGTCACCTCGCGTACCCCAGTTTGAGAAACACTGATCTAGCTCACAAAATCACTCTGAATGATTTATTCATAAATTCAACTGATCCGACTACTTCTATGATACGTCTTTGCATTCTTTTTGAAGCTTGAAAGATTCAGTTTCTCATTCATTGTATTGTTAATTGTATTAACAAGAAAGGTCAGCACACTCTTTAGAATTTTTACTTTGCATTTCACAGAAAAAGAAAGCCATATGGGCTCGGAATGACATGAAGGTCATAAAACGATGACAGAACTTTTTTCTTTTTTTTTTTTTTTTTGAATGAGCTACTCCTTTAAGATAAGATTTCCTTTCTTTTTGGGTCAAGTCGAAGATTCTTTTAAAAAGACAGACAGAGTAGCATTACACCGCAAGGAAAAAAGGAAGCTCCAAACGCAGAGTGCTTCTCTTCTAAAGGTCATTCTTCCTCACTGGTGTCATCCTCTTCGTATGGGGAAAAAGTGAAAGGATAAACTCTTCTGACAGCCAACTATACATTATGTATGGCTAAGCTTTTTATAGGCCTAACTGTGCCACTGAAACATAATTACATATCTCTATTCATTTGTGCATGGGCCAGAAGAATACCAGTTTTAAGAGAGATTTTAGATGCTTCGCTAACTTTCCCATTGCTGCTTGTTAGGCAAAGTTTTTTTTACAGATAATAACTAAGACCAGTTTTTCTGGAAAGAGATGCAAGCCTAATAAAGGGCTCATTTAGTACTGTCAAGCAATTTGTCCACAATACCTTTAAACTAATGTGAGATTATTCTAACAAGTATACTAGCAAGTTTAAATTGGAACAAGGACAAATTTTATAAACATTGTCATTGTAACATTTTTTAACATAATCAGTGACAAACACAAAAAAAAGGTCACACTTTCTATTAAGTTTCTTTATCTGCAAATCAGTTTTGCTGCTATTGACATGGGATACAGGTAGGACCTTTAAGGCTTTTCAGTAAACGGCCACTGTTATGACTGCCTAATGTCATTCCATAGGAAACAGTATCAATGCCCACAAGCCAGTTGAAAACATTATCCATATAAATCCGTCATTTACAGACAAAGCATTATGAAATCAATTACTTTACTGCTGTCAGATCCAATACAGCTGGCTGCTTATTCTGTCAACAAAAATTTCTTTGCAAACTTTCATTTGCAAAATGCTCCCAACAAACAAATACAAACAACAAACAAGCTGGTTAAACTGTGTGTCAAAGTGAACGCTCTTTCACTTTTTGTTCGTTCACTTTCTCCATTTGTCCTGTTGTCTGCAATATGTCAGAAACTGAACGAGAATCTGTATACCGTCTCCAATGTAGACAGCATCAGCGATTATAATGGTTTCTATTTGCTTTTGACCCAACGTGGCGCTCACATCCAGTGTAGGCAAATGTCAGCAGTTAAGCGGCTGAATGCCATTGGGCGGGGCCTATGGTGCGATGATGTATTCGTTGATGTCCTGCTTGAGGGCAGTCATACGCAAATGTATTTTCCCATGTGACATCACAGATTCCGCAATATCAAAAACAAGCTTTTTTGGACCTTGATTAAATAAATTATTTGTTTATATTGAGGAGGACATTTTAGGCTATGAAATTTGCAGGATTTTGTAATGGTAAAAAGACCTCTTACCTGTATGTGTCAAAAGATCAAGGCACATTTAATTTCTCATTTTATGACAACTTTAAAGGTGGGTTAGGGTGTAAAAGATGGGTCAACAGTGTAATTATAAATGTAATTACAGAAATTAATTACAGATGTAATATGCAGAAATTCTTAAAATATAAGTAAAATGTAGAAACATACATAATAAGTGCATTGTATAAAATTCTTAATTTTAAATATTAACATAGTAGTTAAAGATGCTTAATATAAAGTTGGATTGTGAAAACATAGCATGGCTGAAACGGCATACTTTTTGCATACTCATTTAGCAAGGACTAAAAAAAAAAAAGAAGGAAGGAAGGAAGAAAGAAATGAACACAGGAAAGCCCTTATTAAAAAAAAAAAAAAAAAAAAATCTAAATCTAAAGTAGTTTGGAACAGCACTTTACTGAACTAACAGTAGTTAGTTGAACCTGTCTGTTTACAAAGCAGCTGCAAATTAGAGATCATCAGCAGACGTTATAACCCAGACATGCTGAACTGCACCACTGCCCCCTGGGATTTCATTTAGACATAGATTAATAGCATAGCTTTGCTGTAGTACACATGTGTGGGGTCAAGCAGGGAAATGCATTGCGGCAAATGTGGACTGAACTTTTAACCTACAGTAAATAAAATGACTTATATAGCCTGGAGGGTCACTCATACTATGAAGTACATTTTCATGTACATTTGTGTCTTGGGGGAAAAATATATAAAACTCACTAATTTAGTTAAACCATATTTGTTAACCATATTAGGTAATCATATTATTTAAACTGATTTACAAAGTTGTAAACAAAACAGATTACTGGACTGGAGTACGTTTTACCAAAAAATACCATTACAGACTTTACATTTCATGTTTAAAATTCAATGTGTTATTTAGCATTTCTTTGTAATTAGTCGTGAACAGTGAAAACTAAACTAAATATGAGAGTGAATTTAAGATGTTGTCATTTTTGCCATATCTTTGCACCCAATTCTAAAACCCAGTATTAAGAAATATTTGTTAACATTGATTATTACTATATAAATTAATTAAAAAAAAAAAATGCAATATTATAATACTGTGATACTAAAACATTCAAATGGTACTTTCTGTTTCTTAAAACAAAAACATATTCAACAGATGAAAACATTATTTAGCAATACAGATAGCTAGTGCTACTTGATTTTGATCAGTTGGGGTGCCATAATCTGGATTATGAAATTAAGACAGAAATGTGAGGTGTCACTATGGGTTTATATGGCAACAATGTACTAAAAACTAAAGTTTTTCAGTTTTCTGTCAGGTTTTTGAAAAGTTTTGTGTACAGACGGCAACATTGTCAAAATGATTCCCATTCACGGATCCACGAAAAACATTAAAAACGCTGCATTATTCATGCCAGGCCAGTAGTTGGCAATGTCACTTTGTAAAGAAACACTACATGCTTATATACTGAACACGTAATACGCATGTGCATGCTGTCTCCATTTTCACAAATTCACATTTCTGTAGTTCACACGGAGACAATAACTTGCACTTTATCAGAAGTTATTTTTTTAGACTCCCAAAACGCATAGTTGTGTAAATGAACAGTCAAAGCGCATAAAAAAGCTTTCCGTTTTGTAGTTAAAATTGGTGTCGCCCCCTAAGTGTCATCCCATCTATCTCTTCATAGCTTGTCACACTGAAGCACAGTCAATGACACAAGCCAAAAGCGCTGAGCCACCTTCCAGGCAGGCTTGTGGGGCTGATTAATATTTATAGAAAAACAGCTTAAGGGCAGTCCCCTTGAGAGCTATCATTCCACTTTGCTGCCTAACACTCGCAAAATATATTGACAAGTCCCTCTCAGAGCTGGGCCCTGCCCTTTGAAAACCTTTCTAGCCGAGTACGCACTAGGCCTTGAACCGAAGCCAGTTCGCTCAGGAAACAAAGTGATGAGCGAGAGACTCTGCCTCTGGCTAGCCATACTAGGCCAATTTACCAATTCCCTCTACATTCCCATTTAATAAAGTTTCTTCATTGAACATGTCAGAGACCATTTTATTGCTAAAAATTGATCTTCATGCCTAGTTCAGCAAAAAGAGAAACATACGTGTTTTCTTATTAGTGAGGTTTGCTAAGGCAAGCATCCCCGTTACTTCTGATCATAAAGTACTTGCAGTTAAGCATTTTTCAAAATCCTTAAGGCTAAGTATTAAACTTTAGCACAGGACACTTTATTCTTAAAAGGAGACCTATTATGCAAAATTCACTTTTACATGGTGTTTGAACATAAATATGTGTTGGCAGTGTGTTTACGCAACCACTCTATAATGATAAAAATCCACCCACTCCTTTATTTTAATCCCCAACAATCATAAGCAGAGTCCTAGAACAAGCCGTTTACAGATTCTGTACAAAGTGACGTCAGTTTGTACCCCGCCCTGAGGGAGTTGTACACCGTCTGCAATTTTCTCCAGAATGTCTCGTAAGCAACTGAGGTGTTTTGTTATTGGATGTAAGAGAGAACATAACAGTCTTCATGTACTCCCGACATCTGAGCCGCTAAAGACACAGTGATGGGAATGCGCCCGGACAGGGATCGCTACAACAGGCTTGTACTAATAGTGGATAAAAGCAAGATGACAACATAAGTTATAACCGTAATTAAACTAAACTATACTTTTTCTATCTCCATGAAGCATATATTCTCTGGCTCTGTATCATTGTCCGACTCCGGTTCGAACTGAACACCTTTACTGACAATTTCTGACATTTTCAGTGCGTGAGATTGTCCTGTTTTGTTGTTGTCTGCACGTTTTTGCTGAAGTGGCAATATTAACATGCTATAAAAAATGATCTGTGGGGTGTTTTGAGCTAAAACTTCACATACACACTCTGGGGACATCAGAGACGTAATTTACTTCTTGTAAAAAAGGAACAGAACATGTGTCCCCTTGCATTTAAGAGCGGGCACGGCCATTGAAACTCGATTGTGTCAAGGCTTGTCCGTGTGACTACTCGCCAATATTGATCACATTTTTGCTTAAAGGGTTAGTTCACCCAAAAATGAAAATTATGTTATTAATGACTCACCCTCATGTCGTTCCAAAACCGTAAGACCTCCGTTCATCTTCGGAACACAGTTTAAGATATTCTAGATTTAGTCCGAGAGCTTTCTGTCCCTCTATTGAAAATGTATGTACGGTAGACTGTCCATGTCTAGAAAGGTAATAAAAACATCAAAGTAGTCCATGGGACATCAGTGGGTCAGTTAGAATTTGTTGAAGCATCAAAAATACATTTTGGTCCAAAAATAACAAAAACTACAACTTTATTTAGCATTGTCTTCTTTTCCGGAATCCTTTCCATTGAATTGATTCCACTGAATCCTTTCATCTGCCTGCGCTGGTAATGCACTTTTACGTCGCCGTGGTTATTTTTGGCGATTAGGACATCCACGACATGCACACTTACGCACCATTTTAAAAAATATAGCAATACCAAAATACAAACAATGTAGAATAGCTTGAATACAGCGTGCGTCTCCTTCAGACTGTAAACGAAGCTCGGGCGCACCGGATAACACGTCAGCAGCGTCTTACTTCGACAGCGTCACTGCGGAGTCGTGAACCACACTCCGGAGCAGAAGGGGGCAGTAATGCACCAATAAGCTGGATGCCAACCGCCGTAAAACAGGAAAGAAGAAGAAGCGGAGTCGTGAATGTGGATTGACAACAGACCCGGAAGAGAATACAATGCTGAATAAAGTCGTAGTTTTTATTTTTGGACCAAAATGTATTTTCGATGCTTCAAAATGTCGCGGATGTTTTAATCACCAAAAACAACCACGGCGACGTAAAAGTGCATTACCAGCGCCGACAGATGAAAGGATTCAATGGAATCAGTTCAATTGAATCAGTTCAATGGAATCAATTCAATGGAATCAATTCAATGGAATCAATTCAATGGAATCAATTCAATGGAATCAATTCAATGGAAAGGATTCCGGAAGAGAAGACAATGCTGAATAAAGTCGTAGTTTTTGTTATTTTTGGACCAAAATATATTTTCGATGCTTCAACAAATTCTTACTAACCCACTGATGTCACATGGACTACTTTGATGATGTTTTTATTACCTTTCTGGACATGGACAGTCTACCGTACATACATTTTCAATGGAGGGACAGAAAGCTCTCGGACTAAATCTAAAATATCTTAAACTGTGTTCCGAAGATGAATGAAGGTCTTACGGGTTTGGAACGACATGAGGGTGAGTCATTAATGACATAATTTTCATTTTTGGGTGAACTAACCCTTTAAATGATCCTGTGTTGTGACATATGATGACAAAGTAGTGCACAGTCTTTCAATTACTGTGCTCATAAAAAAACTGCATGCAAAATATACAAGCAAGAAGTATACCAAACACATACATGCATGCTTAAAAATCTGCATACGGTGGACAGTGTATACTGCATACAGCAAAAATAAAGTACCATGGTATAGTACGCCATTCCAAATATACTCAGTAGTGGAGAGAGTTATAGCGAGAGGAGTAAGGAAAGAGCGTGGGAGGTTTAAAAGCAAATTAGAGTGGATCAATATTTCTGTCTGACTGGCTCAAGACTTAGTGAATTGACCTTAAAGTGCTGATATTCTCTAGCCTTGTGTTAAGACTGACACATGATTACGAATAAACAAACAGAAGAACATAACTTGTAAGGCCACTGCCAATCTAGTCTCGCATAGCCAGACCTTCAGACTGACAGCAGAAGGTCTGGACTCCATCGCAGCTTTCATCTGACAAGGACCGCCCAGAGGCCATATGACTGACATGTCCAACAACCAATCGCAGTTCGTTTTGTTCAGAGGCGTGAAAATGTAAAGTCGATGTCCCTACGATAACAGACCAGCATACAAATCCTGTAGAATTCAAGCAATCAGATGATGACTTGGAAACTCCTTATGCATCAGACGTTCAACCAGTGGTCCGTCAATGTGACATCTGAGACTACTGCCAATCAAACAAGACTCATTCTCTGTATATTCTTCTTATTTAACATTTTGAGTGAAACAAAGTAAAGCGACTTTAAGTAGATACCATGATTTCATCGTTATTGAAACACCAATATTTTTAGCATAGCTATTTTTGGAACAAACACTTCAGGACAAAAATGATAAAAGGTTTGCACAGAAATTCATTGTGCTTTGGGGGGGAAAGGCTCATTGCATCAGTTTCTGTCTTTGGAGCCAGATACAAAGCTTCTTTCCAGCGTACAGTCACCCAAACGACTATGATACAAATGCTGCATTTCACTATTTGATCATTCAGTCCACCAAACAGAGACTGTACAGTATTAGGTCATATAAGCGGCTCTGTTCCTTTACTGTAGCTGATCATTTCTATTGTACAGTTTCATTTCTCACTCATAAAGCTGATTCAATTTTCTCAAACGGCCACCCATAATTATCTGCAGTGTCTGCATGGCGTTTCTGCATGACCGCACCCCCTTTATGAGAACGGGCCCATGCGCGGGGGCCAAATTCCTTAGTAAGCCTTTTAATTGTGTGACCGTAATTGCTGTTGTATTAGATGGCTTAGCATATCTTTCATTTCAGAATCAGAGCTGATTTTGCCTTAAGACCCTCCGTCTTTGAAACACGTACTATATATGATGTTCGTCTCTTTCGTTTGTGTGCTGAGCAAGATGTTCGAAAGCACTGAAGGCAAACAATCGATGGAGGAGTTTTGCAGACTAAAATAAAGGCACATTTTCACAGTGGGATGGAGCTGTTTCTAAAATTATGTAATATATTTAACAGTACAGAAAATCCTATTATGATGCTTTTACCTTCTTTGTGAACGTGTTTAAGTTATGTCAGAATGATCACATTTATGAGCTAATATATGATATCAATGGGAAATTATCTTGTCACTGAGCACAATAATTTTTTATTGAGCACAATAAAGTGTAATTATGAATGTTATAGTAAAAATTAGGTTTGTTGATGGAAATTGGCAGAAAATACTTGTTTAGCTGGTTTGAGGAGACTTGTGCAACTCCAACTAAACCAACTAAAACCATAAAAAGTTAATACTTGAAATAAAATAAACATTTAATTACAGATATTTTATTCCAGCTAGTTGCAAGGGAACATTTCTCATTTCTGTTTACTTCAAGTTAGTTTTAGTACTTAAACTAAAATGAAAATGAGAAAAATTCCCTGGCAACTAGCTGGAATAAAATATGCTTAAGTTTAGGTATATTGAATTATATTCAATATTTTTAATATAATTCAAAATATTAACACAAACTATTATAGTATATAAATGATAGTAAAATAACAATGGTTTAAAATAAGCACCCAAGCTAAATTTCCCATTATTTACTCTGGTTACACAGGAATTATTAATAAAATAAAATAAAATAAAATAAAATAAAATAAAATAAAATAAAATAAAATAAAATAAAATAAAATAAAATAAAATAAAATAAAATAAAATAAAATAAAATAAAATAAAATAAAATAAAATAAAATAAAATAAAATAAAAAATAAAATAAAATAAAATAAAATAAAAAATAAAATAAAATAAAATAAAATAAAATAAAATAAAGATAAGGCATCAGCATCACACCTATAATGTGCATCTTTTGCTCTTTATTATGTTACATTAGTGATAAAAAAAAAACTTCCCGTTTTAGTTGGGAAGTGAAAAAGAAATGAAACTTCGTTGAGTCCATTTTATTCCAATCAATGAATCCACATTATTTCATAATTATGATTTACAAACTAATAAGTAGGAACACAAAAGTAGGGGAAAAATGCAAGCAATTTAAATCACACCAAATACACACACAATTCTTCCATATCTCAATGAATTATTTGGTATCCAAAAATAAAAAAACAGCCTAGCCATATTTACAAAAATACAGTATATACATATAAAAAAAAAAATAAAAAAAAATACCATCATATTATGGCAGTGTAATATTTTGGGTTCAGTTTGAAGGGTTCATAAACATTTCATTTCACAGTCGATCAGTGCTCCAAATGTGATTTAAAAAAAAAAAAGAAGAAAAAAAAAACTAATTTAATACAGTCAAAAAGAGATGTTTTTACATTATTCAGACAAAATATTCACTAGCAAGTTTTGCACTAAAACATAACAGATGAATTATTTTTCTATAAAATCTTTATATTATATATATATAAAATACATTTACTTATTTCATTTAGGCCATCATAAAAGTAAATTGGAATAGGCCTTAAAAGGTAACATGCAATGGCCTGCTTATAGTTGTCTATGCATATTAAGTACTGAACTATTTTAAAGATAATTTATATTTAACATTGGACCGAATCAGTTAAGCGCAACAGGGAAATTATGATTCAGGCCATTTTTCTGCATTTCCTCCTCACACTTACAATGTGAAACCATTTCTCAATGAGTAACTGCCGCCCAATCGTCCAGAAATGACTCCAGACCTAATGTACTTTATCTAACGTAATATTATATGACTTTCAGTGATTAACGCTTTGGAACATTACATAGCAGTTATTCCAACAAAAACATTCCTAACGTAATGAGTGCCGCAGCCTGCATGACATTCAAACACAGTCCTCACTTCTGGTGTCCTTTCAATGGCAAATCACTAGGGTCTAATTACCTGCAAATTAACTGCCATTTCACCATCTTGCATAAGATTATGTGCCACATGATGAAACGCCACTGGGGAGTCTAATCTGAAGAGAGGAATCCATACATGCAGAAAATGTGGGCGCCACTTTGTTAGTCTGATAGCAGGAAAATATGTGACGGCTGTCACAAGAAGTGCCCGGATAATGCAACTCTCAAACACCGTAAGTACATCTTATTATTTACATGTCACTTTGTTCTCTGTTCCCACAGCTTTGTGTAGTGGCCTGCTCTCTCATTTCTGCCTTGTATTTGTCGTGCATGCACAAAACACACACACATGCTCTCTCTTCCTCCGTTTCGCTCTCGCTCACATACACACTCAATCCCTAGAGTCTTTCTCGACAGAAGAGGCAGATCTGCCACAGGACAGAGTGGGTTTCGTCAGCGGCCCAGGCTGAGTCACTACCTTTATTTTCCCTCTCTCTAGAGCTAAGGTTGCAGCATGGCCACAGGAGTTCAACGCTGCCCGGCAAAATGACTGAATCACTCTCCATAACAAACACAAAATGTGTCACTTCTTTGTTTTATGATGCAACCTTCGACACACGATCCAGCCGAAAATATAGCGCTGCTTACAACAATCTTTATGAAACCAAAAATCAAGTTTAATTCTACGAACGATTTGAACCAAATTTTTTTGGTTTCAGGAAGAGTCGTGTTACACATAATCATTGTTTAGGCTCAACCATTAGTGCCTTTTCAGATTTCTCATGCATGTCCATATGCATTTTAAATCTAGTTCTGTCATGAAACTCTAGAGGGCACAGGCTGAGAGGTCCTTTACATGGATTCTGTAGCCAATGAGATTGCCTACTCAACATTTAAATAGTCTGGTTCAATGGTCGCTGTAGGCTAGTTTCTCCACCTCCCCAGCTCCACCTGCCTAAATCTGTTACAGGATACATGTATGTCAATTCTGAAACAGCAATGTAGCAGATCTAGTTCGTCAAGACCAAAAACATGAACACTGTCATATTCATTAACATGCCACAACTACTTTCAGAGTTGACATGATTGAAATGTAGTTAGTATTATTTTGTAATGCTTAAAAAAATCTAATAAATTCAGTAGGCGGTCTGGCGGAAGCTAGATATTTTACTTCATAACTTGTTAAATATGGGTATTCTTTTTCACAAATACATCGCTTCGCTTCAGAAGACCTTTATTTAAAGTGAACTAATCCTTTAATTACACAGTCGTGGTCTTTTTATCCAATTTCCACCTAATGTTTTCTTCAAACCAATGTTTGTAATTTTGTAATTCACATTGTAGCTGCTAGATTTTGGCTTATAATGCTTTAAGGACATTTTAAAAATCCGTATGGGAACAATACTTCTTGAACCATGCCTGCTGAAAAAGTGGGCGAAAATTTGCTCATCTGAAACAACTTTTCTTTCCCGCTGAAATCATTTAGCCTAGACTGCACAGGCTATTAGATTATATTACCCAATAGCTGAATAGCTACTTCAGCAAACATGCCTTCGGTCTGGCTCCATTCTTACTTTACTTTATAATTTGTCACATTACAGAAATAAAATGGTTTGTAAATGGCATTTTATGTTGACTTCATCGGTAAAGAGTGTGATTTCTTGGCCGCTAGTGGAATCAAAAGGAACATAAATACTAAACACCCCCCCCATCTGCCATTGGTCAGATACAAAGTTAGCCCCACCCCAATTTCACACCATTGGTTGAGCCAACTTTTTGTGCCACTGATGAATACTACCCACCTTTTTTCAACACAGAAGTGGTTTCCTGAGAATGTGTGAGACCGATTCCAATTCATTAGCCGCTATAGTAAATAGTAGGAGTAATATATTAAAATAATATGAAAAGTAAACAAATACCAGTTTGCAATATCAAGCAGCATAATGTAAAATTCAAGTAAAAATGGCTATGCTTGCTCTTACATTAAAAATAAGGTGGACACATTTAGACCATGAATGTGCATTAAGAAATGAAAATATAAAGGGCCATTTTTAATTTAATTTTTTATTTTAAAAAAACACTATATTTCCAGAAAATATTGAAGAATAAGCATCACAGCTCAATACGTGCAACATTTTCCCATGCAACTACTACAATGTGGCTACACTAGATGAATTTATTTATTTAGATTGACAAAATTATCATGAAGGGGATGGAGCTGGATTCAATCCTGCATTCTCCACATGAGCACCACAGCTCAACTGCTGTCCCACAGCTCCGACTAATGGTTTTTAAATTGAGGATTTTTTTGCAGTACTACCATACTTTTGCATCTGTTCTCTAAATGTAACATCATAAATCTCTTTGCATTGTCATTAACGGGGTCTAGATTTAGAGAAGGGCTTTTATGAGTCTTAAGCCTGAAAAGCCTCAGCAATCTTATAATGGCTCCAATTTCCTCTATTAGTCCTGGAAAGAAGCTTTAATAATTGCCAAGCACACATAATACTCAGTTGCAAAAAAACAACTTGTAAGATCTACGGCCGACATACTTCAGACAGACAGGCCGTCCTAGTAGGTGTTTTTCCAGACACCTGAGCGGAAACGTATGAGGTGCATTCAAGTTTGTGACAGTAAATTAAGCTCCAGCGACAAAAGCTGAAATCCAAAACTCACGCAAGGAGATTGCGATTAGCTTTCAGTGACTTACGTGAATCATCATAGAAATTGCTACATGTGTAGCGTGAAATGCGGGACACAATGGATGCACTGTTTCTTTCAGCACAAGAGAGGTAACATGAAACTCCAGCCTCTCTGGAAAGTGGCTCAAGTGCACATATTAAGGCCTCCTCCTTTCACACGAAGCCCCCTCTCCAAAGACCACTTCAAGAGCAGATTCTGCCAGATATGAACAATGAGATCCTCCAGCAAGAACAAGGAAAAAGCTACTATTAAGAGGCAACATCAGGCAGGCCTTTCAGGGAAGAGAAAATAATTCAATATCATACAAAGATCTTCATTAACAGTGTCTGCTAAGGCAAGAATCACTGTTACTATTGCTCATATTTAGGGTCAAGGACTGAACAACCTCCTGACCTGAAGCATTAAACTTTGGCACATGGGTCAACGACAAACAAGAGTGTCCAAAATTAAGAAAAGCACACAAAATACAAGTATTAATATGATGTTTTATTCAGAAATGCTCATTATAGTAAAGACATAAAGCATTTATATATTGATTTTTTTAGGCATTTCCTAAAAATTAAAAGATCTGGACAAAAAATATGAGCGTAATGTCACTGTCCCTCGTAACTCTGGTTCTGTTAGTACTAAAAATCTTTGGAAGCATAAAAAAAAAATATTCTTTGGTTTATAACACATGCCAAGTTCTATAGAAATCTATAGAATATTTCTTCTGAAGAAAAAAATAAAAAATAAAAAGATTCTGCCTAACTTCTAGGCTAACTAAAAAGTAACAAAATATGTCATTGCCTAACTACAAATAAGATTCTCTTTTCAAAACTTTAATTATTTTAATGAAGCATTGCCGTTATTATGAAGACAAGTTGTATAAATCACACTGATTTGCCCTCCAAAAAATATTTAAATTTTTTTAAATTTGCTCATAGTAGAGTTGCTAAGTCATAATGTATTAATGCATTTCTGAAAAATTAAGGGATCAGAACAAAAAATATGAACATTAATTCTTTGCACCATTAACTCTATGATTTTGGAAGAAAAGTAAACAAAACAAAAAAAACTTTTATACCTACACTGTAAAAAAGAATTGTTGATTTAACTTTAAAAAGTAAGTTACCTGGTTGCCTTAAAATTTTGAGTTCATTGAAATTAAACATTTGAGTTAATACAATGAAGGCGATTGGTTTAATCAACAGAAACTCAAATTATTATGTTATCTGAACCACATTAATTATTGAAGTTTATTTGACAAAAGAAAATGTTGTGATAAATCGTGAAAATTTTTTTTACAGCGAAGTTCAAAGTTTAAATATCTAGTTTAAAACACGTGCGGCACGAAAAAATCCTTTAAAAAAATGTAATCTTTGTATTGTTCCTGAAAATATAGCTTTTGTGTGTTAGCTTAAAAATATTTAATACCTAAAGATTATGCCTAATTAATAAAGTTTTGTTTTTAGGAATTTCACTCTTTTAACAAAACTTTCTTCACCCAATCATAAATTCATCAATTAAAACATGCCCACCATAGCTGAGTTGTCAAGTCATTGTATGAAATGCATTACGCATTTATAAAAATAAATAATAGATCCAGTCATTGTGATTTTTAGCACAAATGGTTATGTGGGTCATAGACTTACATAGGACTGGTCCCTACGTAGAAAACAATATTCAACTGCAGACATCTACAGGCAAACACCCACAACAGGTTTTCATATGGACAAGCAGCATCCACATATTTTATGAGAATGTAAAACCTACTTCAGTTTTCTCTGCATCCAAACATCACCACAAAGGTGAGTAAACGCAGGAGGCAACGACCCCGCAGGATTGTGGGAGGCAGATGTTTTAGGCTCCAACACAAAAGGCCCTGGGGTCGAAAAGCCGAGTGTCGACTGTTATCAAAACACAACGGCGTGAACAGCATTCATCACCTAACTATTCAACCAATTGGCCAACAAAGAAAAACAGTTAGTATTAAACACATCCATGTGAATCTTTTTCTTTCCTGAGATGAGTAATAAGGTCATTTACAGGCCATGAGGTGCATTAGCATTACTCAAACAAAACAGACAATGCCACAGTATACAAGGATAAATGGAGAAAGCTCAAGTCTGACCTCACTCTGGCACAGTACTGCTGCTGATGGCAAATAGCCAGTAATTGATTAATTACCCAGCGTTCAAAGGCGGCATTTCGTTCGCATGTCAACTGAAGCAAACCCATCATTAGTTTTACCATTTCAATGTTGCAAAATGCTATTTTTCAAAGCGACTTCAACTTTCGATGGCGTGGTGAACTGCATTTGTGGGATTTTTCCATGGGTAACAAATAACTTCCCAGAGGTAAATTCAATGTATTGCTCAGAGGTTTCTCTTTCAAATCTCATGAGATTTCATTGGAGTTTTTCAGGATTCATCTACCCACCTTTTTAAATCACCAAAAATTCCAAAATTCCTTCAGGGTATTAAAAATTGCTAAGCTAATAATTAATTCCATGCTATGGCCAATGAGTATATTAAAAAACTAAAAAAGATAATTTTAATGCTATGTGAATTTAGGCATCAGCACATTATAATGTACTGTATGAAAAATGTATATTGATTTTGAGATTTGCTAAAGATTACATATAAAAGTGTTATTAAACTATCAAGGTTTTTTAAAGATTAACTATAAGTGAGCATTAGATTAAGTCAAAGGTAATCTAACTGTAAAAATAAATTAAGTCAACACGCAAAAATAGGGGAAATGAGCATTGACCAATGATAACAAAATACAGATAAGATACCAACAATATATTTACATTTATGCATTTGGCAGATGCTTTTTTTTTTTTTTTTTGCAAAGTGACTTACATTGTATCTAGGTACACATTTTCAACAGAGTTTGCTTTCCTTGGGAATCGAACCCATGACCTTGGCCTTTCGAAAGTCGCAAAAATACGTACCAATATGAACATATCACTGCAGTTTCCAACAGAAATGAACACTACAGGCAGTGAGACAGGCTTCCCCAAGGCTTCCTAATCCTAAGTCCAACTCCGTATCATCTGAGCTACCGAGCAAGCTTATGTCGGAAAAGCGAAACATATGGAGCTGGTTAACCAACGCAAAGTCCAAAATATATTTGTTTACAAATCATGCACTTTGGAAAAAAGTGTTTTGAAGTCATAACGGCACAAATATGAATGTTTTTATGTCACATTTGCTTTTGTTAACACTATCGGGTAGGTTTAGGTGTAGCGTTGGTGGTACGTTATTTTAAAAATTATGGAGCACTACACTTTTAGCGGCACTCACCGGGCAAAATGTCAAATCAGAATTGCGGCGATTCATATAAAAACCAACATCATAAAAACATACTATATTCACGTTTATCTGTTCCAGCAAAAAAATAAACAAAATGACCGTGCTTTTAGCGCCACTTAGTGGACATTTCACATTGAATCTGCAGTGATATGTATGTATTGGTAAGTATTTTTGCCCACAGGTACGTTTTTCTAATGAGACCAGGCTCAGAAAAGCGGAAAAGCAATATATCGTCCATGTCTGGCAGAAACCTTGCTTCACTGTATTTCTTCCTTTTCTTTTCATGAAGCATCACTATTGATCACCCTTTACATCTGTCTGTGGGTTTTACAAATACTTAACCAATGAAAAGGTTTAAAAAGATTGGTTCCTCAAGCTGTCGGTAAACCTCATAACTCTGCCTCGCCTCAAGCTTGAATGAAGTGCCGCACACCTTTTGGAACATCTCTGCTTGTTTGCAATGCAAGGGTAAATAACTGGTTGTTTGAATAAACACAGCTTTATACTTAAAGGCTAAAGTTTTATGTATTTGAGGAGCGGAGAAGAGTGTCTTAGTCTAGCATTTGTTGTCGAGTCATAGCCAATAATGTCTTAAATAGCCTATGCGAAGCACTTAATCTTCTATAACATCATGTCTTGGTCAAATGACAGAAAAAAAACTGAGTGCCCACATAGTTACAGTAAACTTTATAACCTGTAAGTTGATGAAAATGTAATGCGATGCACTTACTGCCTCAGCTGCAGCCATTCTAATAATGGACAAAACACATACGTCCATAAATTTACTGACCATAAGGCCCCAATATCAGCTTTGACAACACTGTTCTTTCTGTTTCCTGAAAAGCAGCGGACATGCAAGGTTTCTGTCCGACAGCAACAATATATGATATTTATGAAGATCTCCAGAGGAAGCATGAGCTTACTGGGAGCTTTTTCTCTGTAGAAACATCTGAGAAACTAAAGACTTAAGCAATAGTCCCCGTGTAATCTCAGTGCTGCCAAGGAGAAACAATTGAGATTTTCTTTCCTAGGGGTTTACAAGCAACGCTGCCTCTCTTGATTCTCTAGGAAAAATCAAAACCTTCAAAAAAAAAAAAAAAAGAGACACTTCTAAGCAAAATATGGAGTTTAATTTTTTTCATTCTTGGAGCAAAATTGCTTGGCAGTCGGCATCCCAGATTGGAGGGAGTATACCTGGAGAAATTGCATGGGAATAGGTGCCCAGACTACGAAGTAGGATCTCTTGAAAGTCATTTGAATGTAAATGTGGCAGCTGTTGTTCCTGATCCCACTTTTAGAATACACAATGTCCAAGCCCACTGGAGTGTAGAAAAAGCTTTTCTTTCCCCCAACACACAGAAAAGCTAGAGTCACATTTCATAAAAACACCCAGCTACACTTCACATTTAAAAAGTAATGCCGCAAAGCCCTGACAGCTGCGTAGCCATACCAAGAATGCGTCTCCTTCAATGAGAATTTTCCCAAGATTAACCAAGTTTCACTAAAGAAAAAAAGAGGAGAGAAAATTCCCTCATTCAGCAACTTGCAGCCCTCATTCAGCAAATCTCAACTGCTCAGTTGACCAGTCACCGTTCAGTGATTCTGGAAATTAAGGGGGCTACGGATTTTTTTCTTCCAACTTTCAAGTCCAATAAAACGTTGTTATCTTGACAGGCTGCCATTAGCCTTATGTACGATAAATCACAGCATGACAGACTGCAGTTTCGACTAAACATAATGCTGCGGGGCAAGCAAATACGCCCCCTGCACCCTTTGCACTCATCATCGCCATTAATAGCGTTCATGTTGAGAAGGTGAACGGGAAGGCTGCGTTCATAAAGCCCGGCTAATGCACCAACTGTACAGAATGACAGTGATTTATACGCCATCTGAGAGGGACAAAGTAAAGCTCTGGTCGTTTGAGCGTGCGGAAATTAGCGGATTCCTCCCAAAACAAGTGACCGTGACAATGAGCTTCATTTACAGCAAGATCTTCTCTTCCTGTCAGAGCAACACACCATTTATACAAACAGAGGTGGAAAATAATGATGTATTGTTTTGATTGAGGCATTGTAGAGTCGCGAGTAAGACCTTTTTGAGTGCTAATTACCGGATGCCACGGAAGCTGTTGGTTGTTTGTCTTTGCAGGATTTCAGGAGAAGGTGTTATTTCTGGCAATTATCTTTAATTAAAAAAAAAAAAAAAAAAAGCCATGGTAAGGACTTTTGCTTAAATTGCAATTTAAGGCATTTCTATTTCTTTTGAAGGGTTTTTGAAGGGTACGGATAGAATAGAACTGAAATATATTCTAAACATATATATATTTTATATTATATTATATTATATTATATTATATTATATTATATTATATTATATTATATTATATTATATTATATTATATTATATTATATTATATTATATTATATTATATATATATAAACTGGAAAATCATTAGAAATGCTAATAATTAACATTTCTGCATTTATAAAGATTTACATATCTTGCATTTCTACAGATTTTGTATTCTAAAACAGTTCAGGCCTTTTTGTACTACAAAAAAAAACAAAAAAAAAAAAAACAATACTTACATTAAAAGTGAGGCATCTTTTAGGCATCTTTTCACATTTTTTGCATTTATATATAAAATAGTTTAGAGTTTTTAGAGTTTTGTGAACTAAAACCCATGCTAACATTAAATAACAGAACAAAATAAAGATGTCAAATTTTTTACATTATAATTTGCATGTCAAAGAAATTTCCTATCGCTAAGTACAAAAAAAAAGTTTGGACTTCTGCAAACTGAACCCGATACTAATATTTCATTTAAAAAAAAAAAAAAAAAGCCTAAATAATTTTACAAAACATATATATATATATTTTTTTTTTTTTTTTTTTTTTTTTTTTGTCACATTAGGCATCTTTTTTTTTTTTTTTTTTAAGATTTCACTTTTTTTTTTCTTGCATCTCTAAGCATAAACCTTAAGACTTCTATTAAATGATACCCAAATATATATTATATATGTATGGGTCAATGACAGGTCATTTTTTTGTCCAAAGGCCTTAATATAATAATAAAAAAACAAGGCTATGACATCCAAAGTATGTAAGGTAGTACAACTACATCTATTTTATTGAATCCAAAAGGTTTTAAATATATTTTGCTACATATAAAAGTATTTTAATGATTTTGAAGTGTCAAGAGGTCATTCAGTTTAACCGTCCAAAAGCCAATACAACCAGTTCATTTGTGATTAAAATATCTTCAAATGTAATAAATGTATATATTTTTTTTTATTCTGGCATGATTTTATAACATTGTGTATCAACACAGTGCAAAATGGTATTAAAATTATGTGTATAAGTCGTTGCTTTGTTATGAGAAAGAATGTCCAAAAAAATTACTTTCATTGATGTCATTCGGAGTGACCAATATAAAGGGATCCATTTTGGATCAAGTCATGCAGTCAATATCATGTGACAGGATGTGACATCATTCAGACACCTGCTTTTGCATTGTCCTCACTGACTGTGTGCAAAAACAAATATACACTCTAAAAAATGATGGGTTAAAAACAACCCAAGTTGGGTTGAAAATGGACAAACCCAGCGATTGGGTTGTTTTAACCCAACTGTTGTTTGCCCAACCTGCTGGGTAGTTTTATTTAACCCAACTATTGTTTGAAAATGACTATATGGCTGACTTAAAATGAATCTAAAATGAAATTAAAATGTTCATTTATTAAACATATTAATAAATGTTAATTTTCAAGATATTTTGGGTTCATTTTAAGTAAGCAATACTGTAATTTTTAAACAATAGTTAAATAAAACTACCCAGTAGGTTGGGCAAACATTTGACCCAACTGCTGGGTTAAAACAACCCAATCGCTGGGTCTGTCCATTTTCAACCCACCTTGGGTTGTTTTTAACCCAGCATTTTTTAGAGTGTACAAAGTAACATGCTATCACATTCACAAATTAAACATTTTGAAAAAAAAAAAAAAAGAAAAAAAAAGAAATCCAGTAGGAGACAAATGACTCTCGCATTTAGTTTTCAACAAACTATCTTACAAACTGACAAGTGGCCATTAGGACAAATTGGCGTTTATGGTAGCCATTGCTTTTAATCTTGGTGAATAACAGGGGTGGTGGTATTTACAGCACTATAAACTGACACACAATAAAACCCTAATTGCATTAGCAGTCAGTGAGGGTCACACAAGTTTCACATTGATCTCAAATGGACTGAGCACATAGTAGGTCACCGCTATAATGTAGTTCATTGATCTGATTTTGCGTACATGTTTGTTCATAACCACCCCTATGCACCACAATTTATTCCCCTTACTTTCCTTACTACGCAGCAATGCACTTAACTTTAGCTTATGGAAACACTACAACACCGTGTTGTCGAAAGGATCTGGCACAGTATTACAGTTCTAAATACCTTTTTCATAATCTGATGACAGACCTCTGCTTTCTGCTTCAGAAAACTAATGCCTTGATATCAAAAACAAATGTGTCTAGGTTGATACTTCTTGGTAGGTTTGTTTATCCCTTTAAAGCTTCCTTTTGAGCCTCTACTGGAGTGCAAACAGCATACACTAAAAACTTATTTTTCGAAGTTGTAAATAAAACAAAGATTATTGGAGTATGTTTTACAAGAAAATACTATTTCAGTCTTTCTACTTGAAAAATTCACTTTTAATTCAATGCGTTACTTGCCATATCTTTGTAATCATCAGTGAAATTTAATTTAAAAGTGAATTTGAAATAAATTTAAAAGTGAAAACAGTTTCAAAGTAAATCCTACACCAATTTTTTTCAGTGTAAGCAACATTTTAACGCATATAACAGGAGGACGATTGGCTGTTTAAAAGAAATAGCAAAAAATAATGACGTTTGTTTTCAAAAACACACTCTTACGGCAACTCGTAAGTTTTAAGTTTCGCCGAATTACTAGGGAATACATATGAATTTTTGTACAATCTGCTTACACCCCACTGAGGGTTAGGTTTAGAGGTGGACATTCATGCTACGTTTTTGTAAACATTCTATATTTTATGTACTAATTCAAACAAAGTCACCAACTTGTAAAACAAATGTTCCAACAACAATTTCAATTAAAAGGTCACGTTCTTCGTGATCCCATGTTTCAAACTTTAGTTAGTGTGTAATGTTGTTGTTAGAGTATAAATAAAATCTGTAAAATTTTAAAGCTCAAAGTTCAATGCCAAGCGAGATATTTTATTTAACAGAAGTTGCCTACATCGAACGGCCAGTTTGGACTACATCCCTCTACTTCCTTCTTTAATGATGTCACTAAAACAGTTTTTTGACTAACCTCTGCCCACAGGAATACACAAAAAAGGGGGCGTGGTCTTGTTGCGCTTCCACAGAGAAGAGCAAGAGTTGCGTTTGTAGAGTGTGTTTGTCGCCATGTCGTCAAAACGGTGTTATTTTCATCCCGCAGTCCAATCACCTTTGTTTAGCCTTCCCAGGGACGCTGTACTTACAGATCAATGGTTACAATTTATGTTTAACTCGGTTCCCGAAAATAATAATTGTGGTATCCTTACTGCAATAGTTAATGTTGGACTGCAGTGCACATAATGGCCACAAGAGGGGACTATGTTTATGTATATGGCTGTTTTCCGTATGAGGTACTCTTCTGAGTGAGTGGTTACGTACATTTTCTGTCGCTGTTTGTGGAGATTAAAGAGTTCAGTCTCTCGGGAATTATTGTCTTTTGTGTTCATTCGGCACAACACCACAATAATCCACATGTAAAACTATGTGCAGCACACGTTATGGTAAGAGGCGTGACCATTCCGGGCAAGGAGCGCTAAGCTGCTGTCGAATCACAACACAGGAACCGCTGGCACAATCAGAACTCGTTACGTATTTCTGAAGGAGGGACTTCATAGAACAAGGAAGTCGTCAGCCCATTTTTATGACAGTGGAAACAGCGGTATACAGATAAGTAAATTATGTGAAAAATACTGTGTTTTTTAACACGCGAAACATGAAAACATGTTATATTGCACACTATAAACACAATCAAAGCTTAAAAAAAAAAAAAAACACGAAAAACGGGACCTTTAACCAATGTCAACAACACTTTCTCTTGACATTGGGTTGGTTTTCAAACTGTTTTCCACAAAAACACCCCTTATCTGCCATTGGTTGGGCAAACAGATACCCACGCCCCTAAACTCGTACCATTGGTTGAGCCAATGTTGCTTTGTTTGGCTGGTTGCTCAAATAAACAGAGCAACATTTTGATAGTAGGAAGTAGAAACCTACAAATGGTTTCAGTTGCCTCTGCATTTAATTACAAATAACCATTAAAAAGGAAAATTGAATAATCATAGACTTGCTGAAACAGTCTCAAGTCCCAAAAGTAGGCAAATGGCCAAAAAACCAGTCCAACGTTTTGTGTTTTTTTTCTCACTACAGGTGTATCAGATTGTATTTCTGAGCAGTGGTTGAGCAGGAAAAATGGCTCACTGCACAAGAGTCTTGTGAAGACAGTGATAAGATGTTTGTAGCACTGCAGGGATAAAGAGACCTGGCAGGGGTGCAATTCTGGGGCTCCTTAATAAGAGGAAGGTGCAATGAGCAACACTTCACACGGTGTGTCCACCTTCCATTGATGTCTACACTCCTTCACAATAGCTCAGCTATGAAGCGTTATTACATGAGAGACTCCACATCCCTACTGGAAGAAGTGTCACTGGGGAGCTCAAGCAATTCATTGGTCTGTTTCCATCATTGTTTCGTCTCATTGCGGTTCCTCAGATGGCTTAAACAAGTCAGTAGTTTATGAAACCAAACCAAACCCACAGGAAACAGCTTGGACTATTAGAAAATGGGCATTTTGGTGAATCCATTAGCAAAATATCCAAATTATGTTATATTATCCATCATAAAGTCCACGTACAAGTTAATTTCCATAAAGATCACTCTTGAGAAGTAAATGAACATTGCATAATGTAAAAAGAGAAACAATTAGAAGAAGGTAAAAGAGAGAAGAAATTAGCCTGATGTTTTTCTTCGTTCTCTTTGTAAGGGCGAACAAAGGGAGAGTTGCCTGAGCTTTTCTTTTCATGGAAATCGCTTGTGCGGACCATCCCAGAGTCCTCATCAACTTGGACCATGACAACCGGGAGAAAACAGGGCCGTCCTCGAAAGGTCAAACCCATGGGACCCACCAACTTCAGACTCATTTAGTCCCGCTGAACAACACCTCACGCCACACTACAGAAATTTGGGTCTCTTGAATTTAACCCCATGAAGCTTATTACCTTCAACAGGCACAAAAAACACAGGATTACAAAAATTTAAGCCACGATAAAGTTTACGTGGTAACATTTCAATAAGGTCTCATTTGTTAATCTTAGTCAGTACATTTACTCATCTTTGTTAATGTTAGTTAATAAAAGAATGCAATTATTCATTGTTCATGCAAGCTCACAGTGCATTAACTACTGTTAACAGAACATTTAATTTAAAAAAATGTATTAGTAAATGTTGAAAATAAACATTAAGATTAATAAATGCTGTAAAAGTATTCTTCATTGTTAGTTCATGTTAACTAATGTAGTTAAAGAGTTAGTTCACCCAAAAATGAAAATTCTTTCGTTAATCTTCTGATCACAAATGAAGATCTTTTTGATAAAATCCAAGAGCTTTCTGTCCCTCCATTGACAGAGACTACGCAACTACCACTTTCAAGCCTCAGAAAGGTAGTAAATACATCATAAAAGTAATCCATGTGACTCCAGTGGTTTATCCTCAATTTTATGAATCGACATGAGTGCTTTGTTTTGCGCAAAAAAAAAAAAACACAATTTACCACAAAATATGAATCTCCAACATGCGTTCACGAGAACACCACGACGCATGCGTGTTGTGTTGACTCAAGAGCAGACATTGTTGCGTGAACCCATGTTGGAGACTAATATTTTGTAAATAAAGTGGTAAATTCGTTTCTTCGTAAAATTGAGGTTAAACCACTGGACTCACATGGATTATTTAATGATGTCTTTAATACGTTTCTGGGACTTGAAAGTGGTAGTTGCATAGTCTGTCAGAGACAGAAAGCTCTAAGATATCATTAAAAAGATCTTCATTTGTGTTTCGAAGATGAACAAAAGTCTTACGGATTTGGAACGACATGATGGTGAGTAATTAATGACAGAATTTTGGGTGACCAATCCTTTTAAGGTAGTCTTCATCTGTACATCTGTATTAGTGCAGAGCCAATGGAGCTTTGCTTTGGGTCTTTTTTCATTGGCAGAGAAAAAGCTACCTGGTCATATTTTGTTAGAAACATAAGCTACATGATGTCAAAAGATGAAACCTTATTGTAAAGTGTTACTATATCCTGCTGAAAATGAATAACTGATTAAATGTTTATTCATCTGGTACTGTTCCAAGTACAGTGGCCCCCAAAAATATTTGCATGCACTTAAAAAATATCCAAAATATCAAACCAACTTCAATTTTCTGAGCAATTCTGCAGATGCTTGATCATTTCAGTAGATGTATGAAGCCAGTTCTCCACTAGTTCACACAGGTGTTCTAGCAGAGTAACCAAAGATCAAGTTAGTCACTTTAACTATGAACGTTTGACAACCACAAAGGGTTCAAACACAATATCTTGTTTTACAATTTAAAACCCAACCAATTTCTTCTGTTAAATAATTGGCTTGAAAGTGTGCTTGTGCCATCCTCCTTTAGAATAAATATCATTTTGCCTGATTTTTTGTTATCTAATGCAATGCCATACCCCATTTTAAGTGCATCCAAAGAGATTTTGTCTATCTTTTATGTATATTGTATAAGATGAAACATCTCTTCTATCAATCTACTACAGTATTAATTTTTCAACTGCCCTGCTGTTATGAGGAACGCACATGTGTGCTGCTGAATAAAAATGAGATTTAACATCTGAAAGTTTTTTTTTTTTTTTTTTTCCCACTCTCCATTAAAATTACCATTAAAAAGAAACACGCTGGTTGCAGTTCACATTTGAACTATGTTAAAATGCACCTACCGTAGTACTGTCAGTCCACACATATTCTGCCAATATTTGCCATTATTTCCATAAAATACAACAGCATTAGCCATGAATGATCATCACGCAAACCCTCAAAACCCTAATAGGAAAACAGGAGGTAAAACAAGAGCTGTAAATACCCATTTGCTTCACAGGATCAACACAGCATCCCACTGCCAGAAAACAACGCTAACAAAACTACCCTAGAAAGTCGAACACTATCTTCTCTATATCCCTAAACTATAGCCATCCATACATATTACACCCTTAAAGTGAAGGATCATACAGGAGTGAAACATGCAGCAGTAAGCAGGTACACCCTCGGCCCATTAATATGGGATGGACGTTGAGTTCGAAAGCTGGAAAATGCCCAAAAATGCCCTAGTTAATGAGAACAAACTTCTATTTAGAAGGTTAGAAGGAGGCTTAAAACACACTGAGATATGAATCATTTATCCTTAAGCAATAATTAATGGTTTTACATGGTAACAGAGTGCAGCCAAGCCCTCTTTACTTTGCACTGCCCTTCCATGCTGCAAGTTTACAAGCTGCTCCATAATAAATAACAGAGGAGGCTGTGCGTAATAGTATCGAGCATCCTCGCGCACAGCCCAAACCAAACGCTCCAGCTGTTTCTGCAACAACACGCACTTTTCTCTGGAACACGCATCTCACTCACCATTGCTGAAGAACCAGGCGTCTATCCAGCGTCTTGGAGGTCGTTTTTCCGGAAGGTGTTACGCTCTTAATATCGTTGTCTCATCATCTTGATCTCCCGATTGGAAAATGAATAGGAGGAAAAAATGTCCAGGGCGCCGCATAGAGAGAGAACGAGAGAGCGCGCGTGTGAGAGAGCAGTGCGCATGAATAAGACGAGCCGTGTGTTTTACTGCGGAGAGCTGGAGGGCGAGTAGCGTCCGTGTGCTGTAGTGCTGAGTCCGTGAGCGCTCGCAGTGGAAAGCAGTGCAGCAGGCTGGAGGCTGGAGGGAATGCCGAGGAATGACAAGCGGCTTCCACCATCCACAGTCGGCTCGTACCATGTGTGCGCACGGGAGGGGGGTGCGCGCGTGATAGATCGCGAGCGCTTTTTACGCGGGCTGGTAGCGCTACACTTGAAACATTTTAGTAAATTATGTAAAACAATACTACATTAAAATCTTTTTTTTGTTTCCGTTACCGTATACGGTAAATACGAGGCTGTACCTGAAAATTACATCTATTTAAATTCGCTTACAATTTACGAAGAACAATTACGAAAATTATAATAGGCCTACACAAGGCAATTACATTTAAAATTATGTTTTTTGTAAATGAAAATAATGTATAGTTTATAAAGAAATTGTCATTTCCCCAAATCCATGCATGATTTTGATTTTTGTTTTGTGTTTGACTTTGACTGGAGGACTTTTATTACACTGTGCCACCTGTTATTTTCAATATATTTTGCATTAAGCCTATGAAACATATTTAAACATTTAAAAGAGATTGCCGTATTAAAAATGATTCTTGCCCTCAGCAAATACTGCTCATTTAAATAATCAGATTTTGCTTTTAAACAAAATGTTTTGTACTCTATTGAGAAATGAAACATTTGGGTATGGTCAGCTGAGGTTTATTCAAATTCAATTTGAAAAATGCCCCAAAAATAATGAATTTTTAATTAAATTAAATACAACATGTAATTTTAAAGTGCATAAGTTACTAAGCCATTCAGTGTTTGTTTGTTTGTTTGTTTTGAATTTGGCAAAAGAAAGATAGCCCTTGCAATATTTATGTGAAAAATAAAATCACACTGGCATATATACAGGCAAGTTAGATTTTTACTAAAAAAAGAAATAAATAAAGGTATGTTCTTTTTCATGTTTTCACATAGAGTATGATATAAATGTATACATTTTATTAATTACAATATTTATTGGCCAAAACAATGGTTGATTTTATATATGTTACCTTATATATGTTTTTTTTTTTTTTCATAATTGTTTTACTGTTTAAATTTTGCTAAAAGCCTATAATAGGCTGTTTAATGGCAGGTATAACAATTTTCCCGATATAGTGTGACAATAGGCCTAATCACTATATTAGGGCATTGTTTGCTTATTATCATGTGTTCAGTGAACTGCATCTTTTTGTCTGGGCAATAACAGTAGAAATGTTTAAATAGCTTTTTTTGCAATAAAGACTTTAAGCTATGTGCCTACACAGAAAATGACTCTTAGAATTAAACTCAACCTGATTCAATCGAGTAAAAAGTGGCAATTTGCCCTGACCTCTTCTAGCCTATATGTTTATTAGTGCACATGTTGTTTAGAAGCAACAACAAAAAATGACTGTTTTAATAACAAAAAACTTTTACAGACATATAAATGATATTTATCCAAAGAAGGGGGGAATAAGAGCTATAAATAAGAGACTATATGGAGAATTCAGAAATCAATTATTAGCGACACTGGTGGCCGTTAAGTGAACTGCAGTCATCAACTGGCTCATGCTCGCACTCGTGAACACGAAACGTACTAACGTGATTCAAGGCCCCCAACAGAAAGTCAGTTAAAAAACCTACAGTTTGCAGCGGTATTCTTTTTGAACGAAGCTCAAAAATGGCAGTGGTGAGAACTGCAGCATCTAATTATAACGATGTGGATATTGTGGATATATTTACACAAGCTTTGCAATTCACTGGCATGTCGACAGATGAGGTAAAATTACACTGTTTTAATAGTTTGATCTGAGACTA
The DNA here is from genome assembly GCF_024489055.1 of Chanodichthys erythropterus. Classification (NCBI taxonomy): domain Eukaryota; kingdom Metazoa; phylum Chordata; class Actinopteri; order Cypriniformes; family Xenocyprididae; genus Chanodichthys; species Chanodichthys erythropterus. The sequence continues at coordinate 7,180,586 of NC_090237.1, read as the reverse complement.
TAGATCTGGCAATTTGAGACTATAAATTGAATGTATCCCTTTTATTTGCATGACACATTGACATTACAATACAGAAAGCTCTTTCGGAATTATCCTGAACATTAAGCATTGATTTCATGTGACTAGAACGGAAGAGAGGCTCTCGGGAGCGCGTGCTAATAGCAATCTTGGTTTTCCTGGCAAAAACGTCCCGGGTTCTTTTTTCACATAAAAATCAGTCTACAGGCTTTCATAGACAAACTAGGAAGTTGGGAAAGGTCTCGTTTTTAAATTTCGTTACAAGCTGCACACACATTGGCAATAAAGTGTGATTAATACATGAGAATTCTTACATAATAGCCTAGCTCCTCTAAAAAGATTAAATTATTACTCAGTATATCCCATAGTTCATATAAATCAAGTACTAATAAAAGAATAAAAACACAACAGTAAGATCACACAACAGTATTTTATTAATATATTTAATAATTTTCTATATCAATTTTCTATATCAATGAAAAGTCTGCTTTTAATGAATTTACAAATGACCTTTTATATAAGTGAGTTCATGAAGGAAATCTCATAATGTTTTTGCAACAACCTCTAACCGAACCTCTAAGGCCAGAAATGTGTAGGTTAATATAAGACGCAACCTTTGTGTTTTTCTATTTCTTTTCCTTTGTTTGGCCTCACCGTTTAAGTCTCGCCCTCAAATCCAAAGCTATATGAAAACTCTTCTTTTCCGCCTTGCTTCTCTGTAAGGTTAAAAAGAATGGTCAAGGGTCCCCATCCGTCCAAGTATGTTTGGTTACCCTGAGAACAAGAGAGAGGCCAGGAGGTGGTATGTGTGGGGTTCAATTCACTGCATTATCCTCTGAAAGCTAATCTCAGGCAAGCTTAGGCCTTCTTACCGCTCCCTAACTGTGAATGGGTGAGTGAAAAGTTAAATATTCTTTCACATGTAAAACCGCCAGGCCAAGTTGGGATTGTGAACGTGTCAGTGTGGGATTTGGAGACTCTTGGTTGACATAGGCAACAGGAAGACGGGGCTAACCTCATTACTATATGTGCTTTTTCATAGCATCTCAAAAAGATGTAGTATATACTGCACTTTCCTGCAAACTAAAATTCCAGTCTAGCCAGAAAACCTTTGGGTAAATAAATGAGTACAAAAAGAGAGCAGGCTTAAACAATTGGAATGATCCACTCTCAAATCTCCTGTCATCAAGTCTTACCTTCACCTGGATCAGCGAGGGCCTGAAGGCACCATCAGCGGCGCAGCTCTGGCTTCTCTCCAAGCGTGAAAGCCCAAAGGATGCAGAGGCTACAGCAGATTACCAGGTCATTGCAAAGCGCTGCCCTTCAGGCACAGGACACCCTTCTGAGGACAGCATCAACACTTGCGTTGTGTTTGCAGAGTTTCAGCAAAGTAAGCCAAGAGAACAATCATTATTCTGGCCAAAATACTCACTTATCAAAAGAAGACGCTGTTATTCCTGCTGCTTTTTGGGGGTGATTCCACTTCCAGGTAAAACATAAGTGCAGTAATGAAGTCTTTATACATTGTCGAATGTCTTTAAATATACTCAATACCATGGACAAACAAAAGCATCTCACTATTTTATCTTTCTTTCATATGTCATCTTGCATAAGGCCTTTTCAGATAAGAGCCATGGATAGTGAGCAAAACCATTTGTAGGTATAATCTCACACATTTAGATGCTATTCTCACAGTCATTTCCTGGGAAATGGCTCTGTTCTTCATACCGTAAGCATCCTATCATCATTGGCCAGGATGATTGGATCTCGTAATGTATTTGTTGGTCATACTTGTCATACAACATTGCTGTTATTGCTATGAAGATTTATTTTAAAAGCACCTTGGTTGTTGTATTGCTTTTTTGAGGAGTTATTTCATTTGTATTTATTAACAAACATGTAAAATAGTGCTCACAATAAGATGTCAGTTTTAATTTACTGACTTTAATGGCTCTTTACAGCATTGAATATGTTGATATGGAAGTCTCAAAGGTCATTCGCATATTATTCATAATAAATCACATAGAAATCGTATTGTGTTTTATTGTCTAATATGTTTTATTTTTAGACAAGGTGATTGCGGAAGGAGACCTGCATTACATGCTCCATAAATCCCATAATTAGTGTTGGCTTGGCTGTATTCACCCACTCCGTATTAATGAGATAATCAAACTAAATCATTGTAACACTCAAGGGGAAAAGCAGGCAGTTTTTTTTTCTTTTTTTAGGAGGAAAAAACTAGATTTTTGGATTGCAGTTCATTTATTTATCCAATGTAGGTTGTATCTTCCAGTGAGCATATTTAAATTTAAAAACTCGCAAGGGGCTTGATTACTTCTCATAAACTTTCATCTTCCAGAGCCAGAATTTTCCCATTGAAGTGTGATTAATTCATAGCTGCTTGGGGAAATTCACAGCAACAGTAATACTAGTACAGCAACATGTTGAGACATTTGACCAGCAGGAATTAGATGAACAAAAGAAGGAATCTGAAAGCTAATGTTTTTTACTGTACACTGTAAAACATGATATAACCAGTAAGTCATGGAAACATAGGTTCTCATATTTACTTAATCAACTTAAGCAATTTTTTTATAAGGTATACTGGATTCAATTTGATTTTTTTTCAGTTTAACATAATATGAGTTGAGATGACTTGAACAGCCTATTTGATTTTACTTTAAAAAGGGGCAGGAACTGAACTTATAGTAGGTTTTTAAGTTGAAATAGTTAGATTACTGAGTTTTTTCATTATGTTAAGATTGATAGCACTATACATATGCATTGATCAGGCATAACATTATGACCACTGACATATGAAGTGAATAACACTGATATCTCTTCATCATGGCACCTGTTAGTGGGTGGGATATATTAGGCAGCAAGTGAACATTTTGTCCTCAAAGTTGATGTGTTAGAAGCAGGAAAAATGGACAGAGCATCTCCAAAACTGCAGCTCTTGTGGGGTGTTCCCGGTCTGCAGTGGTCAGTATCTATCAAAAATGGTCCAAGGAAGGAACAGTGTTGAACCAGCGACAGGGTCATGGGCGGCCAAGACTCATTTAAGCATGTGGGGAGAGAAGACTGGGCCGTGTGGTCCGATCCAACAGACGAGCTACTGTAGCTCAAATTGCTCAAGAAGTTAATGCTGGTTCTGATAGAAAGGTGTCAGAATGCACAGTGTATGGGGCTGCATAGCTGCAGACCATCCAGGGTGCCGATGATGACCCCTGTCCACCACCGAAAGTGCCAACAGTGGGCACGTGAGTATCAGAACTGGACCACGGAGCAATGGAAGAAGGTGGCCTGGTCTGATGAATCATGTGTGTCGCTTACCCGGGGAACACATGACACCAGGATGCACTATGGGAAGAAGGCAAGCCGGCGGAGGCAGTGTGATGCTTTGGGCAATGTTCTGCTGGGAAACCTTGGGTCCTGCCATCCATGTTGATGTTACTTTGACACGTACCACCTACCTAAGCATTGTTGAGACCATGGTATTCCCTGGTGGCTGTGGCCTCATTCAGCAGGATAATGCACCCTGACACAAAGCAAAAATGGTTCAGGAATGGTTTGAGGAGCACAACAATGAGTTTGAGGTGTTGAGTTGGCCTTCAAATTCCCCAGATCTCAATCCAATCGAGCATCTGTGGGATGTGCTGAACAAGCCCCACCTAACAACTTCCAGGACTTAAAGGATCTGCTGCTAACATCTTGGTGCAGATACCACAGCACACCTTCAGGGATCTAGAGGAGTCCATGCCTCAACGGGTCAGGCTGATTTGGCAGCAAAAGGGGGACCAACACTATATATATATATATATATATATATAATTATATATTTATACTGAAATAACTGCCCTGAGATTTTTCCTCGATCTGTGTGACACCCTTACATCAGTAAAATAAGAAGTTTTGTGTAGCCAATTATAAGGCTTTTGAGCATGCTTTCTGCCTGTTTATCATTTTGTGTGTTTACAGCAGAAAATCCATATACTGTATGGGAAGCAGCTGAATCTGAGAGTGTGATAGAAAAACTTGGAGTGGGTATCATGCATTTGGAGGGTGAATGTTCTTCATGAACACAGCCAAAGTCCTAAAAGGACTAGGAAGACAAATGAGAATAAAAGACCAAAAAGGGACCAAAAAAGAAGCAAAATGAGAGTGGAAATGAGAGTATTGCTGGAGGGAGCTGAGAGCTTCAAAGTGCTTGAAAACAGCCATTCATCTGTAGGCACGAGGCTGCCGCAGGTAAACATCTGTGCTGATAATCAGACCAGACCAAATTGAAGTGTATAAAATCAATATGCAAGAAGCTAATATTGTTACATTTTAGACACAATATTACTAGTTATTTTGTATATATTTGTGCCTCCAATGAAAGTAGTTCTAAACAAAGTCAAAGCAACACACGTTCACTGTAAAAAGAAAACTGTAAAACATACGGTAACTTGCTGGCAGCAATTAGCAAGTAACTTACTGTGTTCTATTCCACAGTATGCTTACTGTAAATGTAATCACAGTAACTATTTTGTTACGGTGTTTATTATTGCATTTTTTTTTTTTTTTTATCAATTGCAAATCCTGAAAGCTTAAAAATGCCTTCGGAGGATGTATTTCAAGGTAGTTATTTTTGTTTTGTTTTCGCACACAAAAAGTATTCTCATCGCTTCATAACATTAAGTTTGAACTACTGCAGTCACATGAACTATTTTAACAATGTTTTTACTACTTTTCTGGACCTCAAAAGGTGCAATGACATGGATGTGTGGATTAGATACCCTCGGATTTAATCAAAAAATATCTTAATTTGTGTTATGAAGATGAATGAAGGACTTACATGTTTGGGACGACATGAGGGTAAGTAATTAATGACAGAAATTTAAATGTTTTGGGTGAACTGACCCTTTAATCCTTCTTCTTGTTGGATAATCAATCTAACATTTTTTTTCTCTCTTTCCCTATTTTTGTAGAATTAGTTATTCATTTTGAAGTCAGTTTTCCGAATAAGATATTCCTTTTCGGGTGCATCCATTGCATACAGTATTACAAACAAATGTACTGATAGCAAAAATTATATTGTATTCAAATAGCAGGAATAAATATTGCATGATTTGTCTCGTCACTGGAGGTCTAATTGCTAACCAGAGGCAGATATGGTAAATTGCACATTTAAAAAAAGGCTGAACAGAGACATAATGTAAAAACACATCAATCGGAAAGCCCAACCACATGTGCTTCTCAGTCAGAGTGCATCATTCTCCAGGTTGTTTATTTAAAGAGCTTGTGAATGAGACACTGGGTGATTTGTTCCTTCGATTACTTGATCCAACTTGTCATTACCACCATTGCACTGTTGCCAACTTTCACAGCCAATTGCAGCATGTCTCCTCTCAGGGATAGCAATTTTCCCCTGAACGGTAATAGGATCAGGGCCTCTACGCCACTTCCACATGATTGATGAGAGATTAAAAGGATTATTGAGGTTGAAGGCACTTTTAGCACCCTACCGGGCTCCAATTTCCAGCATTGAGGTGCCACCATGCAGATGGGGGTCTCCGTGGAACACAAGGAGATTGTAAAACTAACGTTTTTGATGTGAGCAGCAGGTGGATTTCCAATGAGACTGAGAAGGCAATCATCTAAAAGTCAAAATCAAATCAAAGCAGAACAGAAATTTTAAACTGGTCAGATTAACCCTTTATTGGGCACAACTAGAAAAAAGGGAAAATGATTGAACAAAAAGTTTAAAATTATATTTTAAATTGTAATAATATTTCACAACGTTACAGTTTTTATTTATGTTTTAATTATTCAAACTTTTGACCGTTAGAGTGTATCCAAATTCTGAAGTCATAGAATAGTTCTTTGTGATAATTCTCCCTCTCAAACTTCATTCGCATTACCTGTGTAGAACCGAGAACTCTTCAGGTCATATTTGCATGTATGTGAATAGGAAAGAGATTTTCTACTGAAAATAAGAGATGTCTTCAGCTGTCTTGGAAAATAGTGCATATACGGACCACTTTTCTGGTGCTTTTTTATTTTTGGAGCTTGACTTGAAGAAAGAAAGTACAGGTTTGGAATGATAAAAGGGATGAGTAAATGGTGACAGATTTTTAATTTGGGGGTGAAATATCCCTTCATATTGAATTGAATGTCAAATTCTGAAGTAGAAAGACTGAAATTGTATTTTCTTGTAAAACGAGAATCTTTGTTTCATTTATAACTTTGAAAAATAATTTTGGTAACACTTTACACTAAGGGTTAGTTTGTTAGGGTTAGCTTGGTAACTAACATTACCAAAGATTAATAAATACTGTAACAAATTTACTGCTCATTGTTAGTTAATGCTTTAACTAACATCAACTAACAGGACCTCTATGTAAAGTGTAACCGTCATCTTTTACAGTGTTTAAAGGGTACGTAACACACAGTTTCAGCCAATCTCATGTTAATCTTGAGTACCTATAGAGTAGTATAGCATCGTTCATATCTCCGAAGAGTCTTTAGTTTTATCATATTTATAAAAGATAGATAAGCTGTACCGAGTCTTTCCGAAAACAGCCGAGCTCCTGGAGGGGTGCCGTAAGCGGAGCTAAAGAGTTACGAGCATGCGCATCTTTCGCATAGAGAAGCTATCGATGGTCAGCTAAAGAAATGTACACACACAATACACCATCGCTTTATCCCTGGATAACTTTTGATTCATTATATGTTCATGTTGTTTACATTATATGCACTTGCGCACTGACTGCCAACAAAACAGACATATGATGTCTGACAGACAGTTTTATTCACCACCTGCGTTTCCGATTCATGACTGGAATCTTTTATCACTGGGACCGATCCATCTTTCAGTTTCAAACGATCTGTAAATCCAGCGTCGTACTGAGCCTTAAACCATAACCGCTGATCCTGAGGGCTCGAGCAGCCACGGAAAAATGCAAGATATTCTCCATTCATTTTAACTAATAAAAAAGTGATTGCAACTTTCAGACATGACTTTATCTTTATTTTAGGCGGTTTCTATAGTTATTTTAACCCTGAAATGCATACCTCGGGTCTTTAGTGACCCGGGATGTCATTCACTACCCTCCTCCTCATTCATTTTTTTAAAGTTAGACATCAACCTTCTTGGTATTCCTCAATCGATTCATTATAAAGAATATAACATGAAAAAAAAATCATAAAATTATAAAAGAATGCCTATTTTTTAATTATTTTTTTTGTAAAAATTGTATAGGGTCGCTAATGACCCGAGGTGTATATTAGTGTACGTATATTTTTTCTGCACAACAATAATTTAATCTTAGATGACGGAATAAGTGCAATTCACCTTTATTCCACAAGGTGGCAATGTCTGATACACAATGCTGAAGTGACGACTCTTTCAGACAGAAAACGAAATAATAAGAAAAACATGAAATGGCTAAGCGATTTACTGCAGAGCAAGTACTTAACGCAATCAAATATGACTGTAACTGTTACTGGATGGATCTGGTGAAGCTGTTAGTGATCAAAATATTGATTTTGAAGATGTTGAAAATTATATAGTTCTGAGAATATGTTTGAGATCGCAAATAGGCTCATATTTGCGACCTCAAACATAAAACATAAAACTAGCCTATTATTTGCACTCTTGTACGGTAACTCTTCTCTGTGCACTCTTCTCGGAGAAGTTCCCGTACAAGGAATTCCACCCTTTATTATGTAATTTAAAATTTAAAAAAAAACTTTCCAAAACTTGTACAAACTCTGAAGGAGAGTATTTGGCACAGAAATACTCTGTCATACGTCCAACTCGTGTTTTGAAACTTTTGCCATGTTTAGCAAGAGGATCCAACTCTTTAACAGTGTAAATAAGCCAGAATACATGAAATAGCATTAGACCCCCCCAAAGTCTTGATTTTGTTTTTAGGCTCTACTAGAATAGTAGACATTGTTGCAGCACCGCTCTTCGCAGTCTGTCAGTAACGTCTCTATGAAGCCCCTCCTTCTGAAATATGCAGTGTGCTCTGATTGGTCGGCTGGACCAGTGTGTTGTGACTGGTCAACCGCTTTGAGCGTGTTTGGGAAATGTCACACCCCTTACCATAACTGTGAGTTTCAACACACTACTAATGCAACTCAACTAGGCCTCGCCCCATTTTTTGTGTATGTCTTGAGTGGGAATTATTTAAATGAGGAATATTGTGATGGGTTCGTACCTGGAACAAAACTCAAGACTATAATGGAAGCGTTTCAGGGAGTTCAGAAGCAGTGACACTGATAAATCCCACTGGAGGGACCTTGTGTTTTTTAACTTTGCAGACCTTTTTCATGCTCAAACTGCACAATTACACACTAAAGAAAGTATAATAGGACCCATTTAAGATTTGCTCAATCTGGATAAATCTAAACATAATGTCAGGCTTTGGTTGTAAAGAATCACATTAACGTTTGGTACATGAGAATCTTATCATCCAACATTTTAATTGATGTGAAAAAAAATATAATAATAATAATTGTATTCACAATCCATCATCCAACAACAGTCATTGTGGCATAACATTTATCATAACTTGTGAGGTCTGTTGTTTTCAATGTCTCATTTAACCATTGTATCATCTCATATTAACTGAAAATAATTAGATGGATCCAAATACAGCAGCTGGTTGTGAAGTGGCAGATGATTTTGCCTTTCAAAGGTTTTTGTCGGCTTGACCTCCACTGTTGCTCAGTGTTGGAAGGCAACAAGATAACAACCTCTTGTCTGTCACAATCAAGTGACAACTCTCAGCACTCTGGCCCTTTAATGCGAGCTGACGGCTGGTGTTGTGGGCCGACGGTTAAGGCACTGCATTAACTCAGCCTTCAGCCCAACTCAGCACAGCTGACATTTATTTATATGTGACTCCTGGGGCATGAGTCTAAGCCGGTCTCAAACATGTCACCACACACACCTTGTGTAAATAGAATCATGCGTGTGTGCCCAGTGTGATCACATGATTCATGGCTCACTGGAGAGCATGCTGCTCCTGACTGTGGCCGAGGGCTGGATGTTCGATGTTAACCAATGGTTGACATCAAAGACAGTGACCTTGAGACAGATTGACAGTTACGGAACAGTTTTGAAGAAATCAGCTTCCTTCTGAGACAACAGAAGCCAGAGGACCTCACTGGATCAATGTAGCATTGGCTGGTTGAGCGAGGAAGTCTTTTATTACCATGCAAAGGAATGACAGTAGTCTCTTAGGGTGTGTTCACACTTGACAGGTTTGGTTCAAATAAAGGGGTCCTTGATTATGATTTCACTTTTTTAACTTTAGTTAGTGTGTAATGTTGCAGTTTGAACATAACATCAGCAAAGTTACGACGCTCAAAGTTCAATGCAAAGGGAGATATTTTCTTTTACAGAAATTGCTTTTTAAGGACTACAACAAACGGCTGGTAGGGACTACAACGAGCTTCTTCCTGGGTTGGTGACATCACAAACCCTAAAATTCACATAAACCCTGCCCCCGAGAACAAACAACAAAGGGAGTGAAGCCATGTTGGGCTGCTTTAGAGAAGAGGAAGAGTTGTTGTAGTAGGGCGTTGTTGACATGCCGTCATTTTACGCCGGACTGCTTCACAAATGAGGGTCAGTTCAACGCTGGATTTGAAAAAAAAGATTAACATGATGGCACATGCTAGTCAATGAGTTGAATCAACTCCACAACAACACTAACCATTCAGAAACGTCCAGATTCATTCTAAAAGTTGCAACTTCTTCCTGAGTCTCCGGTTTAAACAATGTAAGGCTGAACACCGTTACTGACAATCCTCATTTTGGCTGTGTGAGATTCCCCAGTTTTGTTGTTGTTGAGCAATCAAAGTGTGAGCTGTTAAAGCTCCGCTCTATTCTGGAAAAGGGGCCAGGAGCAGCAGCTCATTTGCATTTAAAGGGACACACACAAAAACGTTTTTTGCTCACACCCAAATAGAGGCAAATTTGACAAGCTATAATAAATGATCTGTGGGGTATTTTGAGCTGAAAATTCACAGACACCTTCTGGGAACACCAGAGACTTATATTACATCTTGTGAAAAGGGGCATTATAGTTCCCCTTTAAAAAAAACTCTGGTGCGTTTGCTATGTTCATTTGAGTAGGTGTGAACACTGCCATCTGAATCCTGGTGCACCAAACAAGCAGATTGAGACCCACCTTTTCAGGGAGTCTTGATCCACTTCCTGGTGCGATTCGACAGAAATATGATCACAGCATGGGGCAAAGACATCTAAACAAACCAAAAACAGGATGTAATGTCACAAAATGCGACTCTAAAAAGGACAGAATGCTCAAGTGTACCTGTTTTTTCTCATCATAGCGATGCTTCCCATTACAGGTCAGTACAGGCGTCGGAACCACCGTCTCCTTGCAGCAGATCTTTGTTTTTGTGTGCAACAGAGGAATTCCTGCACTTTACTCCTTTACACACTTTATAAGCTCTCAGCTGTATGCACATGCAGTGATCACATTTGGCACACACACAACATTGTTTTGGATGTTTGGTAGGCTCTGTAGCAAAATATATGCCATAAAAGCTTTTGTTTTGTATCTTTAGGTTTGGTGTTAAAAATTACAGTGTGAACACTAAATGAACCAGGACTGAATGTATCATTAGCCACGTTTCCATTACCCTTCGAATTGCACAAATTGAAATTGCGAACTGAAAATACGCCCAATGGAAACACGTCAATATCACAAAAACTCCTATACATCACAAAAAAGTTTTTACACTCGAAAAAGGAATACTGGAAACCATTTTTTTTTTTTTTTTTTTCGCATTTACATGTCATAAAAGTCAATCATTCTTTAAAGAAGGGTATGTTTGGAAGAACAGTGTTCTTTATTAAACTCATAAAAGACAATAATAAATATGGGATAATTATGGGACAGTTTATCAAGACCTCAAAGCAGTTGGAGCGAGAAACACCCAGAAACACCTCATACGTGGCCGCTCCCAAGTACAAGGGACTTTCCTTGCCATGAATGCTTGGATAACATGCCTACATCTTCTTCGATTAAAAATAATGGCTAGTTTTGTCGCATAACATCAGTTACACACATAATTTTTCAATAGTTTATTATCGTCAAAAAGCAAAACAAAACTACAGTTGTGAACATACCATTAAGGTCAGTCACATTAGCGAAATTTCAGCTAAATTTCACATGCAAAAACAGATCCATTGTACATTGTCAGCAGCGTAGAGTTGTATGAAGCTTTGTTCACACAGGAGTCTCTTCTAAACCAATCAGCTTTCTGTTGGTCAGCATGGCAAATTCAGTCAAAATGTGACTGTGATAGAGATTTGATCTTGATTATTGTGCTTTCATAATAGTTAAAAGCCAAAATGGGAGTCAAAACTAAAATTTGCTTAATTGCACAGCCCTAATATTTGGTATATTTCAAATTATTTTGGTGATTTTTGGTCATAGTGAGCATTGAGCTTTATAAGTCTGTTAGTGCATCCCATTTTCATCCAAAACACATGCTTTTGGGCTTTTCAACAGTTAAAATATGTAGTCTGTCCTCAGTATGTGTTCAAGTGTGATATAGTCTAATGTTCATTAAGCTCTAATCATGTATAACATGATAGTCACATCCTCTCAAAAGCAGCATTGTTTAATAAATGTCTCTCAGTTGTGAGAGCGTCAATACATTGATATGCATACATCCCAACATCAATCAGACTCTTCTCAGTGATTAAGACTTTCACAGCTGTGGTAAAATGAAGAGGTGCTCTCTTCGCTGCACCATTGAAGACTTGATCAGCTCAGGGGCTGACAAGCCCCCAAATTAATCTTTAATCAAGAGGCTGTTCACTAAAATCGGAAGTGGCTGAGTGCAGTCTGCTTCATATGTTGTACTTGGCAAGAACTATTTCTAAGTAGTGCTGTACCCTTCTCGTGGTTGCTACCCCAAACCAATTTACGAAATGCTATAAAACTGATCTGCTTTCATAGACATCAACGTGCGCTGGTCTGCTGCAACTAAAACACTAATGCGCGCCATTAGCAGGCAGAATCATTACTGATGAAAGGGCAGGGCAGACAGTAGTGCTCTTGTAAATCAGTGTAAAGTCTCATGGAGTCTTCAGGCATGAGAGGAGCTTCTCATTACGGATGTTGTGTTGTAGTTGTAGGATTGATGAGGAAGCTGATGGGGGCTGCAGGGTTTGCACTTTGCACAGCTCACATACACTGTACGACAAAGGATCAAACACAGAGGAGAAGAGTAAAAAATGTCAGTGCTGGACTTAGTATAAGTATTCTTGGAATGCCACTTGGCCAAACAGATTAGGGGACCAGAACTATCCCAACATTTCTGGTCATATATTGTGTTTTGGATAGTGGTTTTGGTGTTTTTGATATTTCTACCATGCCTTTTAAACTAGCTTCTAACTAAACGCCTCATTGTCAACCTACTTCATCAGACAAATCATGTTGGTTGGCTACAATTTTTTGCTTGTGAACAACTTTTCACTTTTTTTGTCCCACTTTCACTTTTTTTTACATAACACTTTATACAATAGATTGCTTTAAAACAAGCAGCTTTACAGTATTAAACATGAAAAACCAGTATCAGTGTTTCAATTCAATTCTTTCAATTAGAATACAACTTCCATTTCTACTATAAAGCAGCTCTCCAGTGTTTATGTTTTTACTCACGTCTGACCTTGACAGGCCAAACAGAAGAAATGTACGGGAGGAGATTTTCACATCAAAGAAGGCGGAGACTCTGAGCCACACCTACCTATTATGTAATCGCCATGGACCAATGGTACTCTCTAAAATATGCTGGGTTAAAAACAACCCAAGTTGGGTTAAATATGGACAAACCCATGCAGGTTAAATGTTTGCCCAACCTGCTGGATAGTTTTATTCAGCTCAACTATTGATAAAAAATTACTATATGGCTTAAAAATAGGTTGGAAATTAAAAATCAAACACATGATTACTAGAGGCAACAGTGAAAATCAAAAGGTCACACTCTAAAAAATTCTGAGTTGTTTCAATCCAAGTTTGGGTCAAAAATGGACAAACCCAATCATTTGGTTAAATTTTTAAATGCATTTTTTAACCCAACGGTTGGGTTTGTCCATATTTGACCCACATTTGGATTGAAACAACCCAGCATTTTTTAGAGTGCAGCATTTATTAATAAGCAATTTATTTAATAATTGTTATTAAACATTAATAAATGTTAATTTCTAACCTATTTTGGGTTCATTTTAGGCAAGCAATACAGTCGTTTTTAAACAATAGATGAGTTAAATAAAACTACCTAGCAGGTTGGGGCAAATATTTAACCCAACTGCTGGGTTTGTCCATATTTAACCCAACTTGGGCTATTTTTTAACCCAGCATTTTTTAGAGAGTAGTGTGATGGTGTTTACCAGCCGGAACAAACTTTTCCTGGAAAGTTTGCTTCGGCAAGCAGTTTCAAACTCCTGAAATGAACTTTGTTTTGGCCTAAAAGCTGCCAAATTATCCATTTTTGGACATCTGTATTTTTTCAAGGTGATTATTCTATAATAAATCTTGAGAAATAATTGCCTAATTTACATTTATTAATTTAGCAAACACTTTTATCCAGATGAGAAATACAAGAAGCGATTCATCTTAAAGGGAAAGTTCACCAAAAAATGAAAATTCTGTCATCATTTACTCACCCTCAAGTTGTTCTAAACCAGTATGAATTTCTTTTTTTCTGCTGAACACAAAAGAAGATATTTTGAAGAACATGGGTAACCAAACAGTTTATGGGCCCCATTGACTTCCATAGTATGAAAGTAAATGATGACAGAATTTTCATTTTTTGGGTGAACTATCCCTTTAAGGAGGCAATAAACATGAGTTGAACATATAGTTCACCTAAAAATGATAATTCTGTTATCATTACCTTGCTTACCTTATGTCATTCCAAACCCAAATGCTATTTTTCATGAAAAACAGAGAAAAGCTAAAAGTGTGCTGGATAAATTGTGCCAAAAGCCAAAAAAAATATTATATATGGCCTGTACCATATTTAGGACAAAAGATTATTGCATCAAGAACTTAATCACATTTAGGGAAAAGTTATTAAAAACAGCAGATTTATTCCAAAAGTTATTCAAACTTGGGGGCATTTGCATATAAATATCAGTTGACCCCGTGTATACGGTCTTCACTGACACAGAAGAACATTTTTTTATTTTATTTTAGCTTCTAATACTAAAACTAACCTTTTGTAAGTGGCCAAAAAATTGTCAATCGTTTGAATTTCAAACATCTTAATGTTGGCATGATACATCTGCCCAAGAATACAAACTAAAACATATCTGCATAGTAATTATGAAGGCCTGACTCATGAATATTTATTAGTTTACATAATTGGGCATCCCAGGAGGTTACCCAGCAACGTCTGTATGACCTAATTAATATTCATGGCATAAACATTCACCCCGTCGTGACTTCCATATTGTCTCAAAAGGGTCCTGCACCAATAACCAATTTGTAACCGATTTGATTCAATGAAGGATTACCCAGAAGCAACATTCAGACTTTATATAAAATATCAGAACTCACATCATACAGTAGTGCCATCTTTCCCTCACATTCGTGACTGCCAGATACATCAAAACACCTACTCGGCACCTGAGATACAGATCAAAATGCATATGCGACCTACAATGAGAAGCGTCACGCTGACCAAATGGGTAAGTTAGTGTGACTATCGCTCTTGACACAGACTCTACCACCTTCTAAATCAAACGAACATGTTTGACGGAGCTCAGCTGAGGACCCATTAGAACTCAGTATGAATCTGCATTGATGAGTGGCTCTCAACCGCTCTCCTGAGAGACTATCTACTTTCCAAGGTACGGGGAAACGCTGAAATGTCACCAATGTTGAATAGCATTGTGAAATATGTCATATTAGCGCACACCTCAGTAAAACGACATTGACTACTACGCTGCCAAAGCGATTGCCGTGTTTGAGATGGAGAGGATCTCTCGTGTGCTGCTTCATGCCTGTGTGTTTGCGCCTGAGCATTTGAGCGAAAAAGGAAGTGAGTTACGAGGGTCACTATGGATTCACATTCCTGCCACTAATTTCCTAATTTCATGTTAATTGCACTGAAGGAGCCCATCATTACTTTAAGATCCCCTCCCCTTTTGTCGGCTACTGAATAGTGGCTAATTACTGTCAGTCGTTACTGCAGGCTTTGATGTTAATGAATTCATGCAGCAAGAACGCTCAGAATCCCACTGAAGTTTCAATTCGAGATGGAAAAGCAAAGATATGCTCGAATTGAGCTCAACTGTTCCATACAGAGCGTACATGCTAGTTTGTTTCCAACATTTTATGATACAAAATGTGTGTAGTCTGTGTGCCTCAAACTGTACTGGGTCAAAAAAACAGTAATATCAGTATTAATAAATATGACCCCTCTCTCTCTCTTATGTTAATATTATATATGTATATATATTAAATCTGATTGGCTGAGAATCTGATTGGCTGAGAGCTGTGTGATATGATAACAGCACTCCTACCTTTTCACTGTTTGTATCACTCTGCTTGAAGCGACTGTCATGGCGGCCGAGTAAATCCACCATATTTTTTACAAATACTACACTTGTTGTACCACAAACTGTAGTTTTGAGAGTTTTTTAGACAAGATTGTAGTTGTTTAGACCTGAAATATTTGACTCATATTTAATCATAGCTCCTATTTTACAATTTGTTCAGACGTTTTCAGAGATGTGAGCTTCAGGCCGTCAGCGGCCATTCAGTGCTGGTGTACCCTCTGAGAACAGCTTCATCTCGGCCAGTGCTTCGGGGATTTGCCGCTGGCACTAGTGGTTATTATAGTGGACATTAGTGCTTTAACTGTAAAAAGGGCAAATACAAAGATCGCTTTCCTCAACGGACATTCAAACAGATTTTTATAATGGGTATAATATTATGGACATCAACCTGAAGAATGAATGCTATATCAGTCAGGTAATGCTCACTTCGGTTATCTCTCTCTCACCTGGTCAAACTGTCAACTTGAGATTTGAATCCACAGCGGAAGGAAGTAGTTCCGCACAAAAGAGGGTTTTAAACACACTCCATTGTTATTCTTATCTACACACTTGTGCCATCGAACTGTGGTATAAATGCAATATCACACTCGTAGATGTGCGATATGACTGTGTATCAGCACGCTGTGATTACCAACGGCCGAATATATATATATATATATATATATATATATATATATATATATATATATATATATATATAAACATTAATTACATATTAATTACAAATTACACTCTAAAAAAATGCTGGTTTAAAAACAACCCAAGTTGGGTTGAAAATGGACAAACCCAGTAATTGGGTTGTTTTAACCCAGCGTTTGGGTTAAATGTTTGCCCAACCTGCTGGGTAGTTTTATTTAACTAAACTATTGTTTAAAAATTACTGTATTGCTTAATTAAAATTAACCCAAAGTATTTTGGAAATTAACATTTATTAATGTTCAATGAATAATTGTTAAACAATAAACATGTATTAAATTGCTTATTAATAAATGTATATTAATAAACTATTAAACTATTAGATTTATATTAATAAAATATTAAAGCTTGTTAATAAACATTCACCTTTTGTCTGTTATTGTTGTCTCTAATTGCATCTGGTTTTTAATTTCCCAACTATTTTGGGTTCATTTTAAGCTAGCCATATAGCAATTTTTAAATAATAGTTGGTTTAAATAAAACTACCCAGCAGGTTGGGAAAACATTTAACCCAACCGCTGAGTTAAAACAACCTAATTGCTGGGTTTGTCCATTTTCAATGGGTTGTTTTTAACCCAGCATTTTTTAGAGTGTAGTAACATTAATACACATTAATATATAGTTTATGTATTCAATGTGTAAGAAAATATTTTATATACTTTTTACTCTATGGTTAAACTATATTACATTTTAAATTAAAGATTTTCTTGAATTTTTTTTTTTTTTTATCAATATTCAATATTACAATCATAATATGATACACAGTGATACAGTCACAGAAAAACTGCTATAAGGTTACTTTTTTCTAATTTAATAAAATATTTTCTTGCTGAAATTGTGTTTAGCATAACAATTTGAGTGAAAGCTGAAAAATTAACTTTGTGCATAACCTCAATTTGTTTGGCATTTCTAAAGCATGTTTATTTCCAGGTGTAAAATAGATTATAAATCCCAGATGTTTAATGTGGTCTCGGATGTTTTTGAACCCCACTATAATTGTTATTTATGTCCTAATTTGAATGAGAACTCAGCATGCTAATTTTATTCATTAATGCTTGTCATTTACTGATTTACAATCTGACATATGTTAGAATCATAAAATGTCGTTTTATGGCTATGATCATTCATGTATTAATCGTAATGCAGCCCACGTCCATCACAGCATATCAATGAAAATTTTATACTCCATCATTTCGCAATATTGCATTTCATTTTTCAATGTTTAAGCTCTTTTATGTAGATGACTGCCGTAACATTTGTTGAGTGAATTGAAAATCAAATCAATCTCAACAGTGTTGGCAGATCTGCTGAAGTGTTGCTATTTTAATGCAACCCATGCATTATCTCAGCCGTAACATAAGCACAGTGTCTATGCAAGACTGATGCTTCGTTCATGGTTCACTGGCTGTTTCAAGCTGATTTTAATGTCCAGTGATCAGTGTAAAACCCTGCTTCATGGATGTAGTGTGCTGGCCCTTGCACCCTACATGAGCTAGCGTAGGTGGTTGTTTGAGATGTATAAATATTTACAGAGATCTCTGCTAGAGCAAATTCAATCAACCAGTTGATCCATGATGTCAGCCCTGATTAGCTTTAAGTGCAGATGTAGTCTGCCCGTGGAGAACTGACCGACTGATGCATATTGCACACTAGACTGGAAAGTGCTTTTGAAAAGCGCAAGCTCCGTTCAAGTTACCCAACAGCAGCGTTAACTTTATTTGTTTATTTGTTAGTTATTTTTATTTGCCAACATAACTTAAAGCTGCAGTCCAAAATCAATTATTGAGCAAGTATAACAATAATAATAATTTGCACGGTTTGATGTGATTTGAGCTAAGCGATCGTTAGATTTAATCACCATTGGCAGCGCGATTTATTGCTTTTTTTTTCTCAGTTGGTCAGAACAAAAGTGGCAGACATGTTACTTGTTCTGATGACATTTTCTGGTGAAAATTCATATTTTGGTCATACTTTCAAGATTACAGTCCATGATTATGAAGTACAGTATGGTGTGGTGTGTCACAGATCCCTTGTTCCCCGGACTCCATTTCCCAAGATCCTCCTGTTTCATCACCTGCACTCACTTCCCTCATCAGCGCCTCATCATCACGGATCACCTGCACCTGGACTCTATTATCTGCACTCCCATGCACTCACTCCCTGCACTCCTTGTCCGTTCTGTGTTGTGTTAATGTTGTATGTTGGTGTTCCTGCTCTTGGTTAATGAAGTAAAAGTGTATGATTGTGGAAATCCGTATCTGCCTCATCCCTCTACCAGCATACCTTAACATGGTGACTGACAGCAAACATTCTCTTCAAAACATTAGATTAATCTGCGCTGATGAGCTCTGCCGAGGCACAACCCACGTAAAGATTATAATTCCGCAAATAACTGCAATGGCACGTTTCAAACAGAGATGGCGGCAAAGAGACAAAATTTACAGACTGCAGCTTTAAATCTGTTAATGTTTTTGCAGATTGTTTCTGATTCTTATATAAATGTCACTCTTAGGAACTTTTAGTTCCACAAAGAACCTTTCAGTCAACACTTTTTTTTTTCTTAGTGTGAAGAACATTTATATAGTCCAAAGATAAAGAATTTTTCCACAATAAAAAAACTTTTTTCCAATGGCAAGTTTATGTTGATGCCAACTTTATTTGAATTTATTTGATGAAACTTTATTTTTAAAGGGGCTATATGGAGAATTCAGAAATCCTTGATATTCGTAACACCGGTGGCTGTTAAGTGAACTGCAGCCAGCAACATGTTGCTTGTGCTCACACTCGTGGACTTAAAGGTGCCCTAGAATTAAAAATTGAATTTATATTGGCATAGTTGAATAACAAGAGTTCAGTACATGGAAATGACATACAGTGAGTCTCAAACACCATTGTTTCCTACTCATGTATCATCGTTTCTTACTGTATTTGCGGAGACAAGACTGTCGTTGTTTTCATTTTTTTTAAACATTTGCAGTCTGTATAATTCATAAACACAACTTCATTCTTTATAAATCTCTCCAAAAGTGTGTAATGTTAGCTTTAGCCATGGAGCACTATCAAACTCATTCAGAATCAAATGTAAACATCAAAATAAACACTGTACTTACGCGATTAGACATGCTGCATGACAAACACTTTGTAAAGATCCATTTTGAGGGTTATATTAGCTGTGTGAACTTTGTTTATGATGTTTAAGGCAAGCACGAGAATTAAAGGGGCCGCAGCCTGAATCGGTGCATAGTTAATGATGCCCCAAAATAGGCAGTTAAAAAAATGAATTAAAAAATCTATGGGGTATTTTGAGCTGAAACTTCTCAGACACATTCGGGGGGCACCTTAGACTTATATTACATCTTTTGAAATGACATTCTATGGCACGTTTAAGTGATTTTAGGCCCCGATATACTCACGGTGAACTTATTTTTTGCTCTTTGTTTAGAAATAAAAAGAAGTTGGAAATACCTTTGTAGCTAAATAATTTTAACAAACATCCTGATGCAGTCCACACTGCAGAGAGCAACATTTATGAATATGTAAATATGTGCTGCCCACTTTCTTCTCAATAACAAAATAAACACACAACAAAAATGAAAGCAGTGAGAAAACAGCAGTTAAGAAAGCATCTGCAATTCACTAGCATCATGTCGACAGATGAGGTCATTTAAATTACATATTATGATAGTTTGATTATAAAGTATTTGACACTATATAGTTCTGGTTATGTGAGACTATAATTTGAATTAATCCCTTTTCTTTGCATGACGCACTGACATTACAGTACAGAAAGCTCTTTCGACAGTATCCTGAACATTGTAAGCATTCATTTCATGTGTCATTGAACGGAAGAGAGGATCTCGGGAGCGTGCATAAACAACATATCCTTTTGATTTTCCCGGCAAAAATGTCCTAAGTCCTTTGCATTAAAAATCAGTCTACAGGCTTACATAGACAACCTATACGAAGTTGTGGAAGGTCTCAATTTCAAAGTTTCACTAAAAGCTGTTCACACATTGGCAATAAAAAAGCGATTAATACATACAAATTTTAAAAAATAGCCCCTTTAAGAGTGTAAATGGACAATCTATGGCAAGACTAGTCAACTATCAGTAATTATTATTGATTACAGAGTTTATGTATAGGTCAGTGGGCTTGTATTACTGCATACATTTTTAATTGCATTATTTTCTTCATAATTAATTGTTACATTTTGTTTTGTTGCATTTAAATGATCTGGCAATTTCAGCTAACAGGGAACATTCTCAGAACTTTGGCTAACATTCTGAACAAAAGTAAAGTTAATAGAATGTCTGTTCAAAGCTATTTAGTCTTTAATAATGTTCTCAAAATGTTAGCACAAGAACATTTATACATCATTCATGGAGCGTTCTGAAACATTCGTGTTAATACTTGTTTCAGATTGAATGTTCTGAATCTGATAATGTTTGCAAAATGATACAATAGAATGTTCAGTTAACGTTTGCATAACCAAGAAGAAAATGTTTTTAAAACATTTAGAAAACTGGGCATTCATAGAAAGTTTTCATAACTTCATGGGAACGTTGGCAAAATGTTCTTAGAATATATTTTGTTAGCTGGGTTCTTGTTATAGTGGATTGCTCTCTGCTTTCATTCTGTGGCGACCTCACCAGCGTGACCCGTTGTGTCATGTGATCAGAGTGTGGGCTGCACCTGGTTTTAAAGACAGGAATCTTTTTTTCCCTCCTGTCTCTGGCTCTCAGTGTGTCTCGCTTTGATAAATGGGTCTGCATTGATGAGCAACTGGCTTAGGGTCATCATGGCTCTGCGGATTCATTTCACCAAAACCTCTTAGTTACCGAGCTGTCAAGCATAAGATACGGTCGATTCTGACCGTATCTGATTCTACTTCAGACCCATATGCTATGGATAACCAGTAATGTTTGTGTACATTGATCGGACCATCTGTTTCATGTTACATGCATTTAAATCTGTTTGTCCAGACCAACCAAAAGTCATTTTTTAAATTTGCATTATAAGCATCCGCTGATTAAATTTGCATAAGTAAAATTTGAAGTGCTTAAGCTATCCAGTTAGTTTACTCTAAAACATCTGTTTCATTTGAACTGTTTTTTTTTTTCTCTTTCAATGTGTCATTCAATGTGTTTTTCTGCTTTGACGTTCTTAAATCTAAAATTCTATTCACAATATACTTTAGATACTACATGTTGTGGCTTACATTGGCCCCAAAATTAAAAAAAAATAATAATAAAATAAAATGTTTCATTGCATTAGATAAAAATGTCAAACCAGTAGTGTCTGCAAACAAATTATGCATAAGCTTTTCTCAGAACTTCACTTTTCAGAGACATGTTTAGTAAGAAATTTCTGTAATTACATCGTCTCGGTTACAAAGGTAACCCTTGTTCCCTGAAGGAGGGAACGGAGACGTACGTTGGACAGACCGACGAATAGGAATCTCGCCAGAGAGGCCAATCTACTTCGAGTGTAACTAAACGAGCCAATGCGCATTGGCATGCAATCATCTGCATCAGCTGCTCACCTCGCAGCGCGGGTATATAATGAGCAGCAGGAGCGTTGCATCTTCAGGTTTTCGCTGAGGAACCGAGTGATACACCGAGACGTTCCCATTCAGTCGGTCACGTTCGACGTACGTCGGACAGACCAACGAATAGGAATCCCTACCAAAGCGCCACAGGAGCTGCCCTCCTCCAGCGCTCTGTTGTAAGCCACCTGAACCCCCTTGCCTGCGGACGGTGGGACAGGGCTAACACACAGAGAGGGTCGATCACTGTTGTTCCAAAACCCATTCAGTGAGACTATTGGATAAAGCTAGGAAAGCGTAACCTTCGTTTGAAGGAATGCTGCGGAAGCCACATCCTTCCCCGAAGGAGTTATGTGGAGAAGTACATATGGACTAACCCTGTAGGGCTGTGCTACATAAGGAAGAACTGGGGTGAATCCAACTCGATAGAGATGGGTTCTCCCAGAGGGAAAGACACGGGCTTCGTTTAGGAGCAACCGTGGAGAAGCCATATGGGATCCCCGTAGGGTCACACATATGGAACCCAGCCTAAACCCGGTTCTCAAGGATACAACGGAGTATAGGCCTGGCGCCGGGCGCTCCGCCACGTCGGCTGCCGAAGGGGGGACCGGCTCGACACGAAGGCTATAGTATCTAGCGAACGTGTTAGGTGTCGCCCAGCCCGCAGCTCTACAAATGTCTGTCAGCGAGGCGCCACGAGCCAGCGCCCAGGAGGATGCCACACCTCTTGTGGAGTGAGCATGCAACCTGAGCGGGCAGGGCGCGCCCTGAGCTTGGTAAGCCAGGGCGATGGCATCCACTATCCAGTGGGCCATCCTCTGCTTGGAGACAGCCTTTCCCTTCTGCTGGCCTCCGTAACAGACAAAGAGCTGGTCTGAGGTCCTGAAGCTTCGAGTTCTGTCTATGTACAGTCGCAAGGCGCGGACTGGACAGAGCAAAGCCAGGGCTGGGTCTGCCTCCTCCGAGGGCAGCGCTTGCAGGCTCACCACCTGGTCCCTGAAGGGAGTGGTAGGAACCTTGGGCACATAGCCAGGCCGGGGTCTTAGTACCACGTGGCTATCACCCGGCCCGAACTCCAGGCACGATTCGTCGACCGAAAATGACTGCAGGTCCCCTACCCACTTGACGGAGGCCTATGCCACCAGCAGCAAAGTCTTCATAGACAGAATCTTTAACCCTCTGGAGTCTGAGGCTGATTTGGGGCTTGGAGAAGTTTTGACATGCCCTGACATTTGTGCTTTTTTCATTTGTTCATAAACATATAAATGACAAAAGTGTCATTACACTGTATTCAGCACAAACTAGGCTACAATAATATGTGAGGAACATGTACGTACATGTTTGTGTTTTTGAAGGAATAACATTTATGCGTGGTTATTGAAAAAACAAAAAACTTAAGTCACTGAAATAAGGCCAAAAAAAGTATAGTAAATCTGTGTTCACAAGACTTTAGGGTATTGGAGGTTGTAAACTAGAGTTTTTGCTTCAAAATTATGTAAAAATTATGCTGCCTACTCCTTCATGTAAAACAATATATTGATTTAGTTTTTGTAAGACACGTTTTGCCAAGAAACACAGTATGCGAGGAGGCGTGAATCACCACTGAAAATGGGCCATTCTCACCTAAGAAGACAAAAGAATTGGATAGTAATGAGCTGAAATGACTTGCATATTAATGAGGCATTTCAGTCAGGTAGGCTGTGAAAAAAACCTTATGTGATGTCTCAAGCTCATTATGATATATGAAACATACAGAAAAATATTATTACAATATAAAGTAATGATTTTATATTATACTTTAAAATATAATGTATTTCTGTGATGCAAAGAGTCTGAATATAGGCTTTTAGTTTAAAAGCATGCACATTTGGAGAAATATTGGATTCTCATATGCTTATGTCAATTTTCTATACAGAGGAGTTATATTAATGTATTATTCACTGTCATTACTATAAGCGCTGGTGTTTTCAATTCATCCTTGAAGTCGGAGGGCGCTCTGTGCATTTTAGTCCACAAATTCATCTAAAGGAAGAAGAGGCTATTCCATGAATGGAGTTTCCAATTCATACAGCAGCAGGAGGGCGCTAAAGAAACAAAAACTCATCTAAAATTCATCCATAGAAGAAAAGTAAACAGGAACTAACTGTATGTCTTCTAGAGATCGCTAACCATGACTTTTACATCCAGATAAACACTTTTCAAGACAATAAATACACGATTGAGATGATGAATGCATGTACTGCCTCTGAATTTGCCTCTGAATAGCGCTCCCTCCGTGGGCGTGGCCGCATTAGCGGATAATGAGCTGAATCACGGATTTCTGACATGGCTCTCTTTTCATACAGATTACATAAACACAGAAGGTTTGTTTTCGATTTGACTTACATGATTTAAAACATGACATCTTAAAGTTTTTTTAGACATAAGTTAAATTTTTCTGTGATTAGTATTCACTAAGTTACAGTTCATTTTCTGAGAACTATCAGATTGGACTTCGTTCAGAGGGAGAGGAGAGATCACGCATCATGTTAGTTTTCTTTATTTTACAAAAAGCACAACATTATGTTTTTACTTTGAGTGTATATAAATAAAAGAAGACATTCTATAGTTTCAATTGATATATTACTTATGTCTCTATGAAAAAAATGACGGAGTATTTTAAGTCTGTTTTGCTGCAATGTGAAAAAAAACCTGCAAAACTCGCCGGTGCGTTTTTAGACCTCAGAGTGTTAAGTCTGCTGACAGCAAAGGCTCAAAGGGAGCAATCTGAAGTGCTCTGAGCACCAGAGTAAGGTCCCAAGAGGGTATGGAGGGGGGACGAGGAGGATTTAACCGTCTCTCCCCCCTAAGGAACCTGACGACCAGGTCGTGCTGACCAACAGATTTGCCATCTATGTGGTCGTGGTAAGCGGAGATAGCAGCAGAATGGACTTTGAGGGTGGAGGGGGACAGCCTACGCTCCAACCCTTGCTGCAAGAAGGAAAGCACGACACCGATCGAGCATCTTCGGGGGTCTTCTCAGCGAGAAGAGCACCACTCGACGAACAGGTTCCACTTCGAGGCATAAGCACGTCTGCGCGAGCCGAAGTGATGGTGTTAAGTACCTCGGGGGGTAAGTCACCTAGAACCTCCGCGTCCTGTCCAGGGACCAGACATGGAGTTTCCAGAGGTCTGGACGCGGGTGCCAAAGAGTGCCCCGTCTCTGAGAAAGAAGGTCCTTCCTCAGAGGAATGGGCCAGGGAGGGGCTGTCGCGAGGAGTGAGAGTTCTGGGAACCAGGTCCGGTTGGGCCAGTAAGGCGCAATCAGAAAGACCTGCTCCTCGTCCTCCCTGACTTTGCACAGAGTCTGTGCAAGTAGGCTCACTGGGGGAAACGCATATTTGCGCAGGCCCCGGGGCCAGCTGTGTGCCAGTGCGTCTGTCCCGAGTGTTCCCCCGGTCAGAGAGTAAAACAACCGGCAGTGGGAGGTTTCTGGTGAGGCAAACAGGTCTACCTGAGCCTCTCCGAACTCTCTCCAGATCAGCTGAACCACCTAGGGGTGGAGTCGCCATTCTCCTGGCAGCGCAGCTCGTGATAGCTCGTCGGGGTTGGTTCCCCGAAGGAAGCGCACTCACCGTGATCCTCAGGTCACCAGTGCCGCTGCCCAAAGCAACCCTCTGAGGAGGATTGGAACGAGGCAATGGTACTGGGACTCCGCCCCTTTGCAGGAACTGGAGTCTAGACCGCAACTCTGCGACGGTCATCTTCCCACAATGGGTACATGACTCGTCCACAAACGCCGCCTCAGCGTACCTTAAGCCCAAGCACGTGATACAGCGTTGGTGACCATCGCGAGGCGCCAGGTAACGACCGCATCCAGCAGCACACAAGTAGAACGACATCTTTAAAAAGACGCGAACTACTCGTGTAAGCTCTTTCAAGGACTAACTCTCTCAGTGCCGAAGCACGCAGGGGAAAGCCGCTGCAGCACAGACAGGGAATGTGCAGCTTGTCGTGTGCACTCTCTTTGCAGACGCTGCTCTTACCAGCTGTGAGAACAGCTTTTTAGCGCTCTTAAAGCGCACCGTCACCAGCCGTGAAAACGGCCTTCACGCTGATACACAGCTTTTTTGCTCAAATAAAAAAGGCAAAACACAAAAGCAAAGAAGAAAAAATCGGCCCCGCTGCTGTGCTGTTCCTCCTGCACCGGACGAGAAGAGCAGTCAGAGAGAGAGCTGGCTCGTTGAAGTCCGTTCTTCAAACACTCGCTCGTAGAAACCACCGTGTTTGCTCAGTAGTTCGGCTCCGAAGCGAAAAGCTGAAGATGCAACGCACCTGCTGCTCATTATATACCCGCGCTGCGAGGTGAGCAGCTGATGCAGATGATTGCATGCCAATGTGCATTGGCTCGTTTAGTTACACTCGAAGTAGATTGGCCTCTCTGGCGAGATTCCTATTCGTCGGTCTGTCCGACGTACGTCGAACGTGACCGACTGAATGGGAACTATAATTACACTGTTGACCCTTCCCTTCCACCTTAAAGGGATAGTTCAACCAAAAATGAAAACTCTGTCTACATTTACTTACCTGTGTAAATTTCTTTGTTCTGCTGTACACAAAGGAAGGTGTGTGTGTGTGTGTAAGAAAACAAAACTAGAAGTTTTTCGCCTTTCTTGGAAAGAAAAAATGATTGAGTACAGAACAGCCATAAGAAATGCTAGATCTACTTATTTTTCAAATCTCTTAATAGAAAACAAACATAATCCTAGGTATTTATTTGACACAGTGGCTAAATTAACTAGAAACAGAGATTCAACTGCTGACGTTTCCATAGAGCACAGCAGTAATGACTTTATGAACTTCTTTACTTGCAAGATTGATAATATTAGAGAGAAAATTATAAACATGCAACCGTCTACAGTTTCTCTTCAGACAGTGCACTGTAGTGTCCCTGAGGTAAAACTAGAATCATTCGCCGCTATAGGAGAGGAAGAATTATCTAAACTTATCAAATCATCAAAATCAACGACATGTATGTTAGACCCAATGCCGACTAAACTACTGAAAGAAATGCTTCCAGAGGTCGTAGGTCCACTTCTTGATATAATTAATTCATCTTTAACACTAGGACACGTGCCAAAAACCTTTAAGCAGGCTATTATCAAACCTCTTATTAAAAAACCTCAACTAGATCCGAGAGATTTAGTAAATTACAGGCCAATCTCGAATCTACCTTTTCTGTCAAAGATACTAGAAAAGGCAGTTTCAACACAACTGTGTTCCTTTTTAGAAAGAAATGGAATCTGTGAGGATTTCCAGTCAGGATTTAGACCATACCATAGTACTGAGACTGCTCTCGTTAGAGTTACAAACGATCTACTCCTATCATCCGATCGTGGCTGTATTTCTCTATTAGTGTTATTAGATCTCAGTGCTGCTTTTGACACTATCGATCATAACATTCTTTTAAAAAGGCTTGAAAACTATATTGGCATTAGTGGAATTGCTTTGGCATGGTTTAAATCATACTTATCTGACCGTTATCAGTCTGTGGTAGTTAATGAAGAGATGTCGTATCGATCACAGGTTAAATATGGGGTACCACAAGGCTCAGTATTAGGACCGTTGCTTTTCACTCTGTACATGCTGCCCTTAGGAGAGATAATTAGGAAGCATGGTGTTAGTTTTCACTGCTACGCTGACGATACTCAGCTCTATATTTCCTCGCGCCCTGACGAAACCTACAAATTCACAAAACTAACAGAATGCATAGCTGACATTAAAAACTGGATGACAAGAAATTTCTTATTATTAAATTCAGAAAAAACTGATTTCCTAATCTTTGGACCAAAAACTTCCTCACGAAAAAACCTTGAATACTCTCTAACACTTGACGGGTGCTCCATTAAACCTTCGTCCTCAGTTAGGAACCTGGGTGTGCTCTTTGATACCAATCTTTCATTTGAAAGTCATGTTTCTAGTATCTGTAAAACCGCCTTCTTCCATCTAAAAAATATATCTAAATTACGACATATGCTCTCAATGACAAATGCGGAACAGTTGGTTCATGCATTCATGACCTCAAGACTAGATTATTGTAACGCTCTACTGGGTGGTTGTTCTGCTCGGCTTTTAAACAAACTACAGTTGGTTCAAAATGCGGCAGCTAGAGTTCTTACTAGAACCAGAAAGTATGACCATATTAGCCCAGTTCTGTCAACATTACATTGGCTCCCTATTAAACATCGTATAGATTTTAAAATCTTGCTACTTACTTATAAAGCTCTAAATGGTTTAGCTCCCCAGTACCTAAGTGAGCTCTTAATGCATTATAGTCCTTCACGTTTATTGCGATCTCAGAATTTAGGCCAGTTGATAATACCCAGAATATCAAAATCAACTGAAGGCGGCAGATCATTTTCCTATTTAGCACCTAAACTCTGGAACAATCTTCCTAGCATTGTTCGGGAAGCAGACACACTCTGTCAGTTTAAATCTAGACTAAAAACACATCTCTTTGCTCTTGCATACACATAACACATTATCAATACATTAACATTTTTCAAATCCGTTAAAGGATTGTTACGCTGCAATAATTAGGTCGGCCGGAACCGAGAACATTTCCTATAACACTAGATATACCTGTACATCAGAATAAGAATGGCATCTCCGCTAATATCTGTCTCTCTGCTTATCCTGAGGTTTGCCGGGTGCTGGATCCAGGCCGTATCCAGGTCAGATGGAGAACCTGCGTCTGGACCTGACTACAACGTAGCCCATGATCCCCGTATCCGCTTACATATATTTATATATAATCGATTTTTAATCTCTATAATAAAAATGTACAATTCAGATTTTGATCTCCATATACATTTACATATATATATCTTCCAAGGGGTTTTTTCCCTCCTAGGACTTTTTTCCCAGTGCTAGCACGCTGGGTTTTTCTCCTAGGGGTTTTTTTCCACCCCTGGAAGTCAGCCGACATTGGCTTAATGTAGCACCATCTTGTATATGTTACATATTACCACGCTTGTTTGTACAGTTTTAACCACTTCCCTTTTTTTCTGTGCTTCTAATATGTAAAGCTGCTTTGAAACAATTACCAATTGTAAAAGCGCTATATAAATAAATTTGACTTGACTTGACTTGACTTGTGTGTGCGAGATCTGCTTGGTTACAAACATTCTTCCAAATATCTTCCTTTTTCTACAGCAAAATGAACAACTTGAGGAGGGTGAACTATCCCTTTAAAGGTGCAGTAAGTGATTTCTGAGAAACATGGTTGATATTTGAAATAAACCCAAACAAACACACCCTCCCTTCATTGCTCCGCCCCCAAAATGCACAAACATGCAATGTAAAGCCGAAGCAAAAAAAAAAAAAAAAAAAAAACCCTGCTTCAATGACACTCAAAACTATAGCTAACTAGTAAAAGAGTTAGAGAGTATTAATGTGACCTTAAAGGGTTAGTTCACCCAGAAATTAAATTTCTGTCATTAAGTACTCACCCCCCTGTTCTCCCAAATCTAATATCGACATTGCACCTTTTGACCTTTGTTCATCTTCGGAACACAATTCAGGATATTTTTGATGAATTCTGAGAGATTTCTGATCCACACAGGCAGCAACGACATTGCACCTTTTGAGGTCCAGAAAGGTATTAAAGACATCGATAAAACATTCAATGTGACTACAGTGGTTCAGCCTTAATATTATGAAGTGATGAGAATAATTTTTGTGAGCACAAAACAAAACAAAAATAGCGAGTTTATTCAACAAATACTGCTACACTGCTTTCGTTGCAGAGCTTCAGTGTTTATGTCAGAACGCCGGCCAATACTGAGCTGCCATTCGGACGTAAACACTGAAGCTCTCCAACGAAAATAGCATAGCAGTATGACAGGAGACAGACGAATTTTGTTGAATTTATTAATTATTTTTGTTTTGTTTTTGCGCACAACAAGTATTCTCGTCGCTTCATAATATTAAGGTTGAACCACTGTAGTCACGTTGACTATTTGATCGATGTCTTTAATAATGTTAATTCTAATGTCTTTCTGGACCTCAAAATGTGCAATGTCGTTTCTGCCTATGTGTGGATCAGATACCCTTGAATTTCATCAAAAATATCTTAATTTGGGTTACAAAAAAGAACGAAAGTCTTACGGGTTTGGGACGACATGACGGTGAGTGAGTAATGACAGAAATGTTATTTTTTGGTGAACTAACCCTTTATTATATAATATAACTAAAGTTAATCAGTCAATTTTCATAAAAATCAACCCCAAAAACATAAAGGTGAATAAAAAAATATAGATTATTTTATAATTTAAAACTTTGCTTGGCTCTAACAGCGCAAACAGCGTCACTCTAGTGAGACCCGGGAGACCCGAGAGTTTGTTCTATTCAGCCGTGAATTCAGTTTTAAATGACCAAAAACACATTAATTATTTACTTTTGACTCTCTTATTGCTTTGCTAACGTCATATCCGCCCTTCTCTGATTGGTTTACTTCGCTTCCTGTTTGCTCGGATTTGCTCCGCCCTAGAAATCGAATTGATTCAATGGCCGACCAGACTCATCCGCTGGTACAGTGGTGAGGCTGGATTTTCCAGGCAGATCTGGTGACTGAAAACTGTCTCTCCATCCCAATGTGCATACTATCCACCCTATCCGCCCTAAACAGTATTGAATATTACTAGTGTCACATACTATTTAGGATGGATAGTATGAACATTGAGACGCAGGCTGTGAGTTTATATCATAGACTGTAAAAAAAAAAAAAAAAAAAAAAAAAAAATGGATGACGCACCATCACTCTCGCATCCATTACATTACATGAAGAGGGCAGGGTTTATACTGCATCCAGCCACCTGGGGGCGTTAGAGACGCTTTGGCTTTACTTTTCAGGACTCGTATGGCACATTTGGTTTATATGCACAGTAGCTCAGTGGGTAGCACTGTCAACTCACATCAAGAAGGTCATCTGAAAAATTGATACAACTGAAAAAAGGTAATATCTAGATAGATAGATAAATCCCTTTTCTCAGAATTGTGATATAAATGCACAGAAGCACACAAACATGCCAAATATTAAAATATAGGATTACAATGTAAAATATTTTTATGTGTACATAAAGATTAAAATGCTTTGGTGGAATCCGGCTTGTCCCGTACATGAGCATATCCGTTTCCTTGCTAGAGAAGCATTCAGATTTTCCACTTGCAAATTCCACCATGTAAATAGCGAATCCACCATGGTGAGAGTGAAACTGGCTTTTAAAGGGAATGGGAGATGAGACTCTGATTGGTTTATTGCACGTTATGCCCAAAATACACCCATGACTCATTAAGAGACTAGATACAATCCTTTTAGAGCAAGCGTCTGGCTCACCAACCATTTTTCCCATCGTTAGACTAGCAAAAGTGAATTTGGACATGCCCTAAGTGCACCTGCTCCATGCACATCATTAAAATAGGGTCCTCTATGTGAATATTATGTAGATCTATGTTTTACGTCAAATTTGTGCTTTAATATTAGGGTAAACATTGCAGGTTTCATCAGTCCAGTCTTTCTATTTAATGGCTTGCAACCATAAACGTCTGTGTTTAGCTTCAAATGGTGTCGGTATTCTGTAAAAATGAGGACCATCCTTTACAGCATTATGATATTCTCACATCCAAAGGCACAACAAGACAATTTTTGTCTTATTCCATAGAGGTCACTCATTTTTCCTCCACTTGTTGCCACTGTCACGTCATGCAAATGTGACTGTGAAGTCTGCTCCCAAATGGGCAATTTTAGGGATGCACATATATATCAGCTGCCGATATTAATTGGCTGATAGCATGAAAAAGGCAGATATAACAAACTGATTGTTTGATAATTAACTGCATGAAGGTGCTGAGCTTTATAACGACTGTTACGTAATCCTAGTACTGCTGTCTGCACTTTAAAGTTAATCAAATAACAAAAGATCGCACACTATTCTTGACTAAATCACTTTTTGTAACTTTCATAAGTATAGCGGACCCCATCCGAATGATGACCAAACCTTCACTGATAAAAGTCGAGATAAAATGTTGAGAAAAAACAGGTTAAATTACGACATTTTATCTCGACTTTTTTCTCGAAATGTAACGACATTTTTCTCATAATGTAACTAATTTGTTCTCGTAATTTAACGACTTTTTTCTCATAATTTAATGACTTTATTCTCAACATTTTATCTAAACTTTTTTCTCAAAATGTAATGAATTTGTTCTCGTAATTTAATGACTTTTTCTCGAAATTTTACATTTTTCTCATAATGAATTTTTTCTCGTAATTTAACAACTTTTTTCTCGTAATTTAATGACTTTATTCTCAACATTTTATCTCAACTTTTTTCTCAAAATTTAATGAATTTGTTCTCGTAATTTAACAAATTTTTTCTCGAAATTTTACATTTTTCTCATAATTTAATGAATTTGTTCTCGTAATTTAACAACTTTTTTCTTGTAATTTAATGACTTTATTCTTAACATTTTATCTAGACTTTTTTCTCAAAATTTAACGAATTTGTTCTCGTAATTTAACAACTTTTTTCTCAAAAATTTTAATTTCTCATAATTTAATGAATTTGTTCTCGTAATTTAACAACTTTTTTCACGTAATTTAATGACTTTATTCTCAACATTTTATCTCGACTTTTTTCTCGAAATTTAACAAGTTTTTTTTCTCGTAATTTAATTACTTTATTCTCAACATTTTATCTCGACTTTTTTCTCGAAATTTAACAAGTTTTTTTCTGGTAATTTAATTACTTTATTCTCAACATTTTATCTCGACTTTTTTCTCGAAATTTAACGAGTTTTTTTCTCGTAATTTAATGACTTTATTCTCAACATTTTATCTAAACTTTTTTCTCAAAATTTAACTAATTTGTTCTCGTAATTTAACAACTTTTTTCACGTAATTTAATGACTTTATTCTCAACATTTTATCTCGACTTTTTTCTCGAAATTTAACGCGTTTTTTCTCATAATTTAACGAGTTTATTCTCAACATTTTATTTAGACTTTTTGAGTTTTTTTCTCGAAATTTAACAATTTTAATCTCGAGATGGTTTTATTTTTTCATTATTGCTTGGCCCTAATCCTCTTCCGTAAGTGCGCATTAAACTCACTCTCTCTCCATTGCATTATCATCAACATACAGCGACTTACTCAAAACACTTATTACAACTAACAGTAAATAAATACATACAGATCTTATGCCTTTTTGGGGGATGCTTAATAAACGGACAAACTTTAAATCTGCAAAATATCTCTGAAGAACTGCATGCTTTCCTTGTCGGTCCGTACACTAAAACACCCGTCAAAATAAGAGTCCCACCTTGGTAAAGGAGATGCAGATCTCATACATATTTAAACTTACAAAACATATTTAAATGTATACAAAAACAAATTAGAAGATTAATCACAATAAAGTCTGTTACAATAAAGAAGGATTAATATGTATTCAATTTTTACAGTGAAGAATATGCAGTGCTATTTTACATTTGTTTACTTTACTTCTGTACCTGAAAACTATTAAACCTACTTAAAAAGCACTGTTTATTTTATATGTATCTTTGTTCTGTTGTATTTATGTAGGCCTGCTGAATGTTAATGGATCCAATCCATGCTCATTAAGAATTATTTGATGATGCAGCAATAAACCTGCTAGTATATTTTAATGCAGGTGTTTTTGAACTTTGCTTATTTAAAACATGATCAAAATACTATCTATTTTGATGACAAAATTTCAAATAAGAGAGGAAGTGACAAATATCAGTATCGGTATCAGTATCAGCCAATAATTGTTTGTTAAAATCGGTATCGGCCCCAAAAAATCATCATCCCTAGTCTGTATTTGTTATCAAATGTTGCAGATTGTATGTCAAACTGCACATTATGGACAGCATAGCAGATTCAAAAGATAATAGATGGCATATTTGCAGATTGTTTCATCATGTGACAAGCCGAGAGGGAAAGCTGCTTTCTTTATTGTCTCTTAATTTGCCCTTTTGTGTTGTCAAGAACAATGTTCAATTTCTCCAGCAACATCTCTATATAATTTGAGCTCTTGCCTGATTGCATTTTTCCACAAAGCAGGTGCTAATTGTATCCATAAACAGATCTGTTTATTTAAGAGCTAGCAATAATTACTATTATAGTACTTGCCCTGCAGATTTTCTTCTCTGACTAACTAAACTTACACAATATACCCTCTCTATATACTAATACGTAATATTGTACAAAAAGATCCCATTGTGGTGCACAGGATGGGTTGACCCAATCCTGGCACGCATACATGGAGCGTGAAAATGCGGCTCCATCTTCGGATCGCATTCACCCACGCTCACATCTCGGGGTCGGCCATGCTAAAATGTCATCGCACCATGTGGCCAGCACCCAAAAGCCAGACACCACTTCACCGCAGAGATGGCGTGAGGACTTTGATAACGTTGCCCTTTGCCTGCCCCCCGTGGAAGGCATGAACAATGTATGGGCAGCCCTGCGGAAAATGTCAATGGTCAATTACGTCAAAATAATCCACTCGTTGGAATAGCAAGCATATCAAACCCCAGGCTTCAGATATTCATGGATGGAATCTGTAGACTCCATCTCGACTTGAAAATGACGAAAGATAAAAACTAATTTGCCTGGCTGGATCATTTTTAACCAACATTGAAATCTTCAGGGCTTTCATGCAGAAAAAAAAATAGTGACAACCCCCAAGGGAGACGTTTCTTAAGAAGAAAATACAATTTTTCTTGCATCCCTCGCATGAAAAAGCGCCGTCCGCGTGCTCCTAAGGAACCACGTTCTGTTTTCGTTTATTTGCTCGTCTTCTAAACAAACATCATTTTTAAGAGTTCAGCACAAGGCCGTGGGGCAGGTTTGAGGCGGTGATGTTGAATTGAGCCGGACTGAAGATCTGTGGGTCATTAGGGAGTCGTGTTCGGCTCTCTCTCGGAATTCCAACGCCAGCTTGGCCACGATTGTTTGGCTGCTCTCTTTACTTCATTAATGCACATGAACTACTCGCAGGCAAACTCGCAATGCTAATGAGCATATTAGTTTTCTCCAGGGTCATCCGCTGTCTTTTCATCAAGTAAATAGTGGATCCAATTCTCGCAGCTGCGGGGGGACACAGAGGAACTGAAGGTGTTTGGTCGGTGGCCGCAAGGTTAGTGAGTCCACGGGGCCTTCGGAAGAACACTGATGAGATATCATTGCTCATTGTTACTAACCTCACACACCAGTGCTATCTGATCACTGTCAAGAGTGGGTAAGCTCACATGGCACTTATTAACGGTAAAGTAACACTCACATTTGTTTAATATTTGTTAATGCATTAACCAGTTCATGTCCTTTCAAAAAATAAAGGTTCTTTATTGACATTGACGGTTCCATGGAGTATCTTTAACATTCATGGAACAATTCCATTGCACAGAAGGATCTCTGTTGTGGAAAAAGGTTCTTCAGATTATCAAATTGTTCTTCACTAAGAAACTGTTCATTGTTCCTTCATTGTACATTTTGTTTTGAAGTCACGATTCAATTTTTTTATATATATTGCAGGGAAATTAAAAAAAATGTTTGGTTTACTGAACAAACTATGTCTTTAAAAAAGTCTGTCAATATTGCTGCAATTGGCAGCAACAAGCAACATGAACTTCAATTCATACTGCTATTGTAAATGGGGAAAAGATATGAAGTACTTACACTTTTGGATGCAAAATATTTTAGACTAAGGTTAGAATTATTGCGCTCCCATTCTAATCATGCTCCATTCTATTTGACGCGAATGCGCACAAAGTACTCGTTCATTGAAGTCTATGAAGTTAAGCATATGGTGCGTTCCATTTTTCCTTGGAAATTGGAAAGTCCTAGTCCCGGGTAGGAACTTTCAACTGGAATGCCCCTCAAGGTGGTATGGAAGCTTTCTGCCATGTAATAAAAAATATTAAAATATAATTGCAACTTTTTATCTCAGAATTCTTTTTTTTTTCACAATTGTGTTATATAAAGTTGCAATTGCGAGTTATAACATCAGAATTGGAAATATAAACTCGCAATTCTGACTTTTTTTCTTGCAATTGCGAGTTTATATCTCACAATTCTTTTTTTCCTAACAATTCTGACTTTGTACCCTCACAATTATGATATAAAGTTGCAATTGCGAGTTATAATATCAGAATTGGAGATATAAACTTGCAATTCTGACTTTTTTTCTCTCACAATTGTGAGTTTATATCTTACAATTCTTTTTTCCCTCACAATTGCGATATAAAGTTGCAATTGTAAGTTATAACATCAGAATTGGAGATATAAACTCGCAATTCTGACTTTTTTTCTTGCAATTGCGAGTTTATATCTCACAATTCTTTTTTCCCTCACAATTCTGACTTTTTTCCCTCACAATTGCGATATAAAGTTGCAATTGTGAGTTATAACATTAGAATTGGAGATATAAACTTGCAATTCTGACTTTTTTTTCTCTCGCAATTGAGAGTTTATATCTCACAATTCTTTTTTCCCTCACAATTGCGATATAAAGTTGCAATTGCGAGTTAAAACATCAGAATTGGAGATATAAACTCGCAATTCTGACTTTTTTTCTCTCGCAATTGCGAGTTTATATCTCACAATTCTTTTTTCCCTCACAATTACGATATAAAGTTGCAATTGCGAATTAAAACATCAGAATTGGAAATATAAACTCGCAATTCTGACTTTTTTTCTCTCGCAATTGCGAGTTTATATCTCACAATTCTTTTTTCCTAACAATTCTGACTTTTTTCCCTCACAATTGCGATATAAAGTTGCAATTGCAAGTTACATCATTAGAATTGGAGATATAAACTCGCAATTCTGACTTTTTTTTTCTCTCGCAATTGCGAGTTTATATCTCACAATTCTTTTTTCCCTCACAATTCTGACTTTTTTCCCTCACAATTATGATATAAAGTTGCAATTGTGAGTTATAGAATTGGAGATATAAACTCGCAATTCTGACTTTTTTTCTCTCGCAATTGCGAGTTTATATCTCACAATTCTTTTTTCCCTCACAATTACGATATAAAGTTGCAATTGCGAATTAAAACATCAGAATTGGAGATATAAACTCGCAATTCTGACTTTTTTTTTCTCTCGCAATTGCGAGTTTATATCTCACAATTCTTTTTTCCCTCACAATTACGATATAAAGTTGCAATTGCGAATTAAAACATCAGAATTGGAGATATAAACTCGCAATTCTGACTTTTTTTCTCTCGCAATTGCGAGTTTATATCTCACAATTCTTTTTTCCTAACAATTCTGACTTTTTTCCCTCACAATTGCGATATAAAGTTGCAATTGCAAGTTATATCATTAGAATTGGAGATATAAACTCGCAATTCTGACTTTTTTTTCTCTCGCAATTGCGAGTTTATATCTCACAATTCTTTTTTCCCTCACAATTCTGACTTTTTTCCCTCACAATTATGATATAAAGTTGCAATTGTGAGTTATAGAATTGGAGATATAAACTCGCAATTCTGACTTTTTTTCTCTCGCAATTGCGAGTTTATATCTCACAATTCTTTTTTTCCCTCACAATTACAATATAAAGTTGCAATTGCGAATTAAAACATCAGAATTGGAGATATAAACTCGCAATTCTGACTTTTTTTTTCTCTCGCAATTGCGAGTTTATATCTCACAATTATTTTTTCCCTCACAATTACGATATAAAGTTGCAATTGCGAGTTAAAACATCAGAATTGGAGATATAAACTCGCAATTCTGACTTTTTTTCTCTCGCAATTGCGAGTTTATATCTCACAATTCTTTTTTCCTAACAATTCTGACTTTTTTCCCTCACAATTGCGATATAAAGTTGCAATTGCAAGTTATATCATTAGAATTGGAGATATAAACTCGCAATTCTGACTTTTTTTCTTGCAATTGCGAGTTTATATCTCACAATTCTTTTTTCATAACAATTCTGACTTTTTTCCCTCACAATTGCGATATAAATTTGCAATTGCGAGTTTTAACATTAGAATTGGAGATATAAACTTGCAATTCTGACTTTTTTTTCTCTCGCAATTGAGAGTTTATATCTCACAATTCTTTTTTCCCTCACAATTGCGATATAAAGTTGCAATTGCGAGTTAAAACATCAGAATTGGAGATATAAACTCGCAATTCTGACTTTTTTTCTCTCGCAATTGCGAGTTTATATCTCACAATTCTTTTTTCCCTCACAATTGTGATATAAAGTTGCAATTGCGAGTTATAACATCAGAATACATCTCAATTCTGACTTCTTTTCTCAGAAATGCATGATATAAAGTTGCAATTGTATGTTATAAAGTCAGAATTGTGTGATATAAAGTCTCAATTGTGTTATAAAGTTTTAATTGTGTTATACAGTCTTACAAAGTGTTATAAAGTGTTTATCTCACAATAAAAATCCTGCAATTTTGACTATATAACTTACAATCGCACAAAAAAGTAAGATTGCAAGATGTAAACACGCACTTATGAAAAAGAAGTCAGAATTATGAGATAAAAAGTCACAATTACCTTTTTTATTCCATGGCAGAAACAAGCTTCTACAAGGCAGAGATGTGAGTAGGAAGCCACAATAACCCAGATTTCAGAATCCAATATGGCTGCTCAGTGCATCAATCATAGTGAAACAGTAGTGAAATATTGTTTATTAGCACTTCTGTGTGCACTCAGTGCTGGACATAATATTTTAACATTATCTTTGCAAACAAGTGCTTTTTTATGTGTTTGTATTCTGAAAGATCAAGCATGACAAAGGTTTGCCTGGATTGGTCATCCTTAGTTTTCTGACCTGTGTAACTCAGATGTGACTTCATTCTCAGCTACAACATCCTCTGAGGTAAATGGAACGCAGCAGTAGACTCGCTTGCTGTCGTGTGAAATGGAAATACTTGCATCTCAAATGCATCAAACAGCACAGACATCTGACAGTAGCCAAGTTTATGATTTAGTGTGAAGCGCTTAATATAAAGCAAATCTCATGTTTAAGACAATTCAGCTCATTCACTTATCTGGAAGCAGCTCACTCTGTGTCCTTTGTTATTTTTCAGAATCAAAGTATATTGATAAATGACATTGTCTCATCCTAGTGGGGTAACTTAAAGTTTGAGATTTCTTTTGGCACACAGAGAAGTTCCACACTGTATTCGTTTGATATGCATGTGTACTGAATGAAATGCTATACATTTTCACATTCAAAATGCAGCTATTTCAATAAGAATACACGCAATCAGGATTTTCACGAGGTCGAAAGATTTCCACATGCAGTTTTTGCAATGGGTTGAAGTTGGTCACGTGAATTCGCCACGTTGACTAAAAGAAAATGTTTGGTTTGAAATTGAGTTCCTTTTTTTGTGACCTTTTTTTTGCCTGTGAAATTCAAGGCTGAGAATTTTTTTTTTTATTTATTTATTTACTTTTTTTTTTTATGGGTGGACTATCCTTTTAAAATCAGCGTATATTAAGTCAATACAACAAAATTCACTATAATTTAAGAATACTCTGCAATTTAATCAAAATATCAAGTTATTTGCATTCACAGGGGGAAATATGTCTTAATTATCATGAAATTAATCTAATATGTAAACTTTTTCATATTGAAAATCATATAGGTCTACAGATAAACAGGTTTTTATAATATGCTAATATGCTTCACTTCATGCATAAAGCATCTATTGTTGTTGGCTGTGGCTCCAATCAAGTCATCATTGTCTTATTTTGGCAGACTCACTTTTTCATAATGGGGCCTGTAAATCTTATTGGTGCTCATTAGCTAAGAAAGTACACT
The DNA here is from genome assembly GCF_024489055.1 of Chanodichthys erythropterus. Taxonomy (NCBI): domain Eukaryota; kingdom Metazoa; phylum Chordata; class Actinopteri; order Cypriniformes; family Xenocyprididae; genus Chanodichthys; species Chanodichthys erythropterus. The sequence goes on along the minus strand of NC_090237.1, from coordinate 7,140,866 downwards.
TCAAAGACAAGTAAACTTCAGACATGTACAAGTGACAAAGACAAAGTGAGCAGAGAAAAACAAAACCTCTTGAAGAAATGTCCATCACAGAAGACTTGCATCTACAAATGACTGCTTCTCTTTTGTGTCTCACATCCCTGCTATCTATGAGGAGAAACCAGTCTTCTATCATATTTAGAAGCTGCTGCATAAGTTAGAAAATTGCTTGATGCAAATCCTCTGAGGTAGTTATGCGCATGCTAATTCAAACAGGCAACTCATTTCCATACACAAATTGGAGAGAGAGTAGTTTTAACCACGTCCATATCATCTTTTCCTGCTTTATAAGAACAATTTATGTTAAAGCTGTGTACTCTGTCCTGCACAATCATTTCATGCAGAATATCATTTTGGACACTTACATGAACTATGCATCATGTTAACATGATTAAATGAGCATGTTTGTGCATAACTAAACAAAGCTGGCAGATTTCAAGCTGGACATGTGAAACGGTTGAGCAAATTGGCTTCGTGTCTGAAAAGTTGTGCCAAAAATGCTCAAAATTGGAGCTTTTCGAACACGTCTCGCCAACTGACCGTAAATGTACAAATTATATGTTTAGTTCTTTGCTCGAGTATAGAAATATTGTGCATATAACAGATTATCTCATTAGTGTATGCTGTCATTAGATGAGGAGTAGAAGCTAACTTAGGGTGTGTTCACACTTGTCATGTTTGGTTCAATTTAAACGAACCCTGGTGCGATTGCTCGGTTAGTGCGGTTCATTTGAACATATGTGAACGCTGCCATCCGAACCCTGGTGCGCACCAAACAAGCGGAACGAGACCGCTGAAAAGATGGGTCTCGGTCCGCTTCCAAACGAACACTGGTGCGGTTCGAATGAACGCAACACGGACCAAAAACATGTAACCGAACCACAAACAGGAAGACGAGACCCTAAATAGGACAGAATCCTTACGCATGTCTGTTTTTCTTGTCATAGTCGCGAGTTTGCCCATCACAGGCATCAGACGCGCGTCTCATCACAGTATATCATTTGTGTGTGTTACATATGTGTTACACAAAATGTTACACATTTTATAAACTCTTCACGAGTTCCCACCTGGCCAAAATACCATCACATGCAGGCTACACATACACAACGAGTGCATTTACCTCAGAAAACAGCATTGTTTTGGATGTTCGGTAAGTTCCGTCTCAAAATAGGCAATGCGTCATAAAATCCGACCAATCACGTTGTGAATGTATCCCTATGCCTTAAGGTGCGGTATCTTTTGGTTCGGTGATAAAATTGCCAATCTGAACGCTAACCGGACCAGGACTAAAAGTTTTTTTTTTTTTCTTCTTTTGTCTGGACCAAATGAATCAAACGAACCGAACTACAAGTGTGAACGCACCCTGAAAGTAACAATAATACTAACTAAAAGGTGCTTACTGTTGCCTTAATCACTTTCCCTACTTCCCTAGCTACTTTTAGCGATCGTTGCTTGTAGTGTTGCTAACTACTTCTTTAAAATGATAGCTTGACTGTAGTGTAAGGTGAAGTATTGCAAACATCATGGCTACTTTTCAAAAAGGTTTCACAAATACTATGCTGCCCACTGGTACAGTGCTTTGAATGTTTTTAATGAGCGAGAAAGGTGTCAAATTAAAATCCAGAGGAAGCATACTTTTAATTAAGAATCTAATTAAAATAGCACTATAAGTTAATGGATGTGTATTAGGTGCGGTGGCAAATTACATTGATCTGGAACTGTACGGCACTATTATCATCCCTCCCACATTTCTGCCTTGTGGCAGGTAAAGAGGTTGCTTATCCTGCTCCTGTGAGGCAGACATATAGCAGCCAAAGTTAGAGGGGGCGGCAAAGTAAAGCACAGAGAGCTGCTCAGAAAAGTTACCTGTCAGGTCGGAGTGGGCGCAATCTTGATCCTGAGAACCTCTAAGTTAAAGTAAAGTAATGATCTTTTAAAAATCAAGTTTGAAACACATGTGCCAAGATGTTAGAAATGACATTTTGTTTTTTGTTTTTTGTGGTTCTGAAGAACCTTTATACCATTTTAAAGAAAGTTTAAATTGAATCACTCTTAAAATGTCATGTGGTGTACACTATCAAGAAAAAGTAATAACATTTTCTGAACACCTTGAATATAAACTGTAAGTAAATCTTTAAGTAAAAAAGAGTGCTGGAGTACATTTTACAGGAAAATTTCCATCTTTCTACTTCAAAATTTTACATTTATTAGGGGCCAAGCCCCGAAGGGGCTGTAGCCCCTATTGTAATTGTACGTTTTCCCTTTTATTATTATTATTCTTCCTCCCGAATGGGAGTCTATGGCAGCCCTATCAACGGAACATGAGAAAATGATGAAATTTGGCACAGTTGTAGAGATGCTCATGAATAGTGATTGGACCAAATTTGGAGTCTCTAGAACCAACTCTATAGCGCCACCACCAGTTCAAAATTTCAACATTCTAACGGTTTTAACATTTGAACTCTTTGTCATAGAAAAATTTAATTTAGTTCATCTGATTCGTCTCTTCATGCTGATGCTATTCAACTTCTTACATTAAGTCTCCACCCATTACAGTAGCGGCCATTTTGAAAAGTACAGTATTTGTTATTTTCGCTTCTCCTCCTTCAAAATTTGTCCAATTTTGTCCAGACTTTGATCAGGTGATCTTTGGTCTGAGCCGCACAGAAATGACTGAACAGATTTTTTTTATTCATCTTTCTTCAAAAGTTATGATGTCACGAAGTTAACGAGGTTGACCCGAAATTGCTATAGAGGCTGTATCTCGGCCAAACTTTGAGCAATCGAAACAAAAATTGGTACCCTTGATCAAGACCATGATCTAAGGTTCCATGCCGAATTTGGGAACAGCGCCACCTACAGGTCATGAGATATGAAAAATGGCTATTTTGGCCAATTACTTTTGAACACTTTATTAGAAAATCAAGATCTTGGTGTCTATGGATTCCTTGGGCCATGCCAAATCCGGGGATATTGAATTTGTCAACATCGGATGAAAAGCATGTCCGCCATTTTGAATTTTGTCATAAATTGCAATAACTTTTAAACAATTTGACATATCATCACAAAATTTGGTACATATGACCATCAGAGTGTCCTGAAGGTACATTAGAAGTTTCAGCACAGCGCCACCTAGTGTTCCACAGATATAATGTTTTTTGCAAAATTGCTTATAACTTTTGAAAACATTATCCAAAATTTGTCTGCTTTATGTCATTTTATTCCCTGGCTTATGCCGATTCCGACAATGTGTCATTTGTCATTTTCCTTAAATGTACCTGTCTGCCATATTGAATTAAATCAAAAACAGTTTTTTCGCTACTCCTCCTACAAATTTTGGTCAATTTTGTCCAAAATCAGCTCAGATGATCTTTGGACCGAGCCGCACAGAAATGACTGAACGGATTTTTGATATTCGCTACCATTCCCAAGATATTCATCTCTGAATGTGACCTTGCTTGTGTTTGTTGTCTTATGCTAGTTAGCTTAGCACAGTAATTGCTTAGCATGCTAAACTATTGCTATTCTTTCTAATGTGGTCTTCAGTCAACAGGTTAACCAAAACTTAGTTGGCATTAAATAACTTTGCATACTAATATGGTTAACATGCTATGAAGCTTTTTTTTGTGAACTCTTTCTCACACTGAAACCTCTGCTTAGCATACTGATGAACTTGCATGGCTGATTAGCTCAATGTGTTACGCCACGGATCCCGAATGCTCTGCATCGTGGGTTCGAAACTCAGTGTGACACATGCCCAGACCGCATGAGGTACTGTGGCAGGAAAAGATGCAGAACTTGTGTCTGTTCTAGGCATTCTGCCTAAAACTGGTCTAATCTGAAGCTATCACATGCAATTCCTTTATGTCCAAATTCGTAGTTATTCTTCTTCCCCCTGTATGGTAATCAATGAACCATAAGAAGGAAAATTATCAAATTTGGCATGCTTGTAGTGATAGTAATTAAAAGTAATTTGACCAACTTTGGAATATCTAGGACTAAGTCTATAGCGCCACCACCAGTTCAAATATTCACTTTTGTAAAGGTTATAACTTTTGAACCCTTTGTTCCAGAAAAATGAATGTCAATACAACTGATTCCTCTCTTCATACTGATCACATTCAATATCTTACATTAAGTCTCCACCCAGTACAGTAGTGGCCATTTTGAAAAGTACAGTATTCCGTTTTTTCGCTACTCCTCCTTCAAAATTTGTCCAATTTTGTCCAAACTTTGATCAGGTGATCTTTGGTCTGAGCCGCACAGAAATGACTGAACAGATTTTTTTTATTCATCTTTGTTCAAAAGTTATGATGTCACGAAGTTAACGAGGTTGACCCAAAATTGCTATAGAGGCTGTATCTCGGCCAAACTTTGAGCAATCAAAACTAAAATTGGTACACTTGATCAAGACCATGATCTGAGGTTCCATGCCAAATTTGGGAACAGCGCCACCTACAGGTCATGAGATCTGAAAAATGGCTATTTTGGCCAATAACTTTTGAACACTTTATTAGAAAATCAAGATGACATCAAACAAAAATCAAAAATCAAACAAATCATTGGTGTCTATGGATTCCCTGTGCCGTGCCGAATCCGAGGATATCGAATTCGTCAACATCGGATGAACCACATGTCCGCCATTTTGAATTTTGTCATAAATTGCAATAACTTTTAAACAATTTGACATATCTTCACACAAATTGGTATGTATGACCTTTAGAAGGTCCTGAAGGTACCTGAGAAGTTTCAACACAGCGCTACCTACTGTTCCACAGATGTAATGATTATTGCAAAACCACTTATAACTTTTGAAAACACTTTCCAAAATGTGTATGCTTTATGTCATTTTATTCCCTGGCTTATGCCGATTCCGACGATGTGTCATTTGTCATTTTCCTTAAATGTACCTGTCCGCCATATTGAAATAAATGGAAAACAGTTTTTTCGCTACTCCTCCTACAATTTTTGTCCAATTTTGTCCAAAATCAGCTCAGGTGATCTTTGGACCGAGCCGCACAGAAATGACTGAATGGATTTTTGATATTCGCTACCATTCCCAAGATATTCATCTCTGAATGTGACCTTGCTTGTGTTTGTTGTCTTATGCTAGTTAGCTTAGCATGCTAATTGCTTAGCATGCTAACCAGTTGTCATTCTCTTTAATGTGGCTCTTCAGTTATCAAGTTAACCATGAGCTTCATTAGCATTAAGTTAGCTTAGCATGCTAATATTTTGTGAATTCTTTGTTAGACTAAAAGCTTTCTTCCACAGTCTGTTGAATGTGCATCCTCAAGTAGCTCAATGTGTAAAGCCAGTTATCTGAAGAGCCCTGTATCCGAAGTTAGTGGGTTCGAATCCCAGGTGGAGTGGTTTTATAAAATAGTGTGTTTTGATTCCTTTACTGCCTCTTGGATTAGAAATAAATGCTTTTTGTTTCATGCTGTGTTCATTTTCATCTAAGCTTATGTACATTCTGAGTTCATTCTTGCCCGTAATTCTGAACCAGCTGTTTCATGTTTGTTCATTTTCTGCTGTTTTTCCTCTTCCTGCTCTGTATTGCACTACAGCATGATGAGCTGCAGAATGATCTAAAGTGCAGCTTTATAAGAATTCTTCATTTTGAGTTCATTTTCACATGAACTAATAAACTTCGGCAGGTGTGGAAACATTCACTTGCACAGTGGTGCAATGAGATGAAAAATGGACCTTGGACCCGGAGGTCGTGGATTCGAATCTTGTGTGGGGTTCCTTTATACAATTGTGTGTAATGAGTCATTTTGATACCTTTTTTATCCAAATAAGGATTGTGCTAATCTTTATTCCTCTTCAATGAGATACAAGTATTTTAGTTCATTCCGTGTTCGTTCTCTGAACTTCTATTGATTTTCATTTCATTTCCACCTGTCCTTCTGAACCAGATGTTTTGCATGTACATTCAATTTCTGCTGTTTTTGCTCTTCCTGCTCCGTATTGCGCTACTGCCCCTACTGGGGCTTGGCCCCGAATTGCTGCTTGCAGCTATATTTTCAAAGTGTTGCTTGACTTTTCTTTGTAATTTTTTGTGAAATGTGCTGGAATTTCTGAGGGAAAATGTTTTCAATCTAAATCCTACACCATTTTTTTTGCCCAATGTATGTGCATCCTATTTATTTATTTAATTTTTGGTATAAAGTGTTAAAAAAAGAATGAACTATTCATTTATAAATAGTCTTTTTGGGTGTCACACTACATGACATCCTGAACTAAATTTACCTTGTCATAGAAAGGTCAAATTATCGGATATTTTAAGATAAGATATTTTTATGACATTGACTCATAGTCATGAGGGTCAGCAGGGGTCCTTTCTATGATTCATGTTTTTTTCCTGCATGTTGGTCACAAAACATGATTTTAATTTGGCAGAAAAACAAATTCAGATGTTTGTAATATTTTAACAAAACTGCTCAGTTTTATCATCCTAACATTTTTTTTTTTATTATTATTTTATTTCAAGGCTCGAAAAAATACAAAAATCAGTTATTGCATGTTGCATTTTAATGTATTTGGATCCAGACAAAAATAAGCATTATAGTGGTCAATCAGCTGAATTATTCAGGACTTCCTTAAGAATGATTAGTCGAGTGTCCGTTCAACTCACGACTAGTTGATTTTACTTCTGCATATTGAGTGGAAATAAGATTACAGAGCCTGGGAAGATGTAGGAGAGAAAAAATAAAATAAAAATATGGCCACAGTTTTGCAATTCATCCCTTCAGTTTATAAGCTGTACAGATTCTTAAATTATTTCCTCGATTTAACAAATTGTTCCCATGGATTAATAAATCAGACTCACACATTTCCAACACATGAGCTTAGATTTGTAAACCGTACCTTCATTTTTTTCAGTCCTCACAAAGTCATAAACCGTGCCCACGCTTTCACAATCCATTCCAACTGTATTCAAGGATTTGTGGCCCATCCATCATTTTAGAAATCTGTAGTCTACCAACAGAAGAACAGAACAAGCTCCCAAATCTTTTTGTATATTCTTTCATTAAGTTTAATACAAAAACTGTCTTGACTGCCTGTTTAAATTCTAGGTTATAATTTGTAGTGGTATGAGGTGGAATAAATAACAATTTAATATTATGTGCATCATAATTTATTTGTGATATTCTAATACTCTCACTTTTTATAGACAGGGGTTGATATACTTTCAATACAAAATACATTTTACCCAAACACTTTTTTCTAATGGCAAACATCAATACAAGATACATCAAGCATTTCCATGACAACCTTAGTGGGCCAAGGACCATAAGCCTCCACTGATTCTTCTACACCACTGGATTTATTTATTTATTTTTCTACATTACCATGTAAACCCACAGCAAAATAAGTTAATGTAACTGATAGGTGAGCCATACTTGATTCAGTCGACAAATATTTCTAAAATTTCTAAATCCAGACCCCAAGTGCTGCTTAAAGGGATAGTTCACCCAAAAATGAAAATTTTATGTTTATCTGTTTACCCCCAGTGCATCCAAGATGTAGGTGACATTTTTTCTTCAGTCGATCACAAATGATGATTTTTAACTGCAAACTTAGTTAACTTAGTTACTTCACTTAGTGATGTCTGATCGCGCTCTGACAGCGGCAGTGATGTCTGACACTCATTGAAGTATATGCGCGAGACATCACTGCCGTTGTCAGAGCGCGATCAGACATCACTAAAGGAGTCCTGAACGGAGTTGGACATAGTGGTGTATTAGAGGTAAAAAATGATATAAATACTGTTCGGTTTCTCTCACAAACCGATCGTTTCGTGTCTTAGGACATTAATGTGTCGTCACGAGCCGCAAGGTTTCATTTGGATTTGTCTAAGCAAGGTTTATTCACTCTTATAGATGAAGTTCCCATCAACCGCCATTATTTGACTGACAGACGGCAGCGGTTGCAGTTAAAAATCATCATTCTAGATCGACTGAAGAAAAAATGTCACCTACATCTTGGATGCACTGGGGGTAAGCAGATAAACATCAAATTTTCATTTTTGGGTGAACTATCCCTTTAAGCACCTGACTATTTGGCCTCTGACTAGATAAGTGGAAAAAATAGCATTGTGCAAGGTCTGAAAAGACACCAAAATGAATAAAAATTCCCCCCAAATTCAAGATATGAATTGACCTTCATACATGAATTGTATGAGTTCTTGTATTTTGTGTTCATAACATAGTATAGTTAAGCAATATCACACAAGCAAGAGTGCTGTTTTCTCGAATATCAGCACGACTGCAAAATGTGATAGCCTACTCATTTTATATAACAGTTCAATAAACAAAAAGTTGATTATATGAAATGACAATTTTTAGACTAGTTGCAAACAAAGCAGAATAATTTTGTCTCCCAGCAAAAGACAGCAGTATTCCGTTCTTGAATTCACCATTTTAAATGAATCGGATTTAATGATTCAATGACCTATTCGCAAAGTAGTCGTGTGTTTGACTTGAAGCGGCGCTTCGCAGACGATCAATTAAATTAAAGTAACACGAGAGTGACTCAAAAGCAAATTTGCGGTACTTTGTTGTCATACAAGCAATAATAAAAAATAAAACCATCTCGAGATTAAAGTTGTTAAATTTCGAGAAAACAGTTGAGATAACATGTTGAGAATAAACTCGTTAAATTTCGAGAAAACAGTTGAGATAAAAGGTTGAGAATAAACTCGTTAAATTACGAGAAAAAACTTGTTAAATTATGAGAACAAATTCGTTAAATTATGAGAAAAATGTCATTAAATTTCGAGAAAAAAGTTGAAATAAAAGGTTGAGAATAAACTCGTTAAATTACGAGAAAAAACTTGTTAAATTATGAGAACAAATTCCTTAAATTATGAGAAAAATGTCGTTAAATTTCAAGAAAAAAGTTGAGATAAAAGGTTGAGAATAAACTCGTTAAATTACGAGAAAAAACTTGTTAAATTATGAGAACAAATTCGTTAAATTATGAGAAAAATGTCGTTAAATTTCGAGAAAAAAGTTGAGATAAAATGTTGAGAATAAAATCATTAAATTATGAGAAAAAAAGTCGTTAAATGATGAGAACAAATTCGTTAAATTACTTTTTCTCGTAATTTAATGACTTTATTCTCAACATTTTATCTCGACTTTTTTCTAGAAATTTAACAACTTTAAACTCGAGATGGTTTTATTTTTTTATTATTGCTTGGCCCTAATCCTCTTCTGTACGAACACAACCTTCTTTCCTGAAGGAATCAGCCTTTTTGAACGAATCGGTTGAATGAATGATTGATTCGCTTATTACGACTTGCTGCCACCTACTGGCATTTTTAGTTTCAAATATAATAGTATCACTCCATTTTCATTTTATTTTTGTATTCAAAATGTTATATTTTAGAAACATTTATCTCATAACATTATTTAGGCAATTGTAATTGCAATAGATAAATTGATTTTGATAAATGATAAGATGGATTTTGTTGCTACTGCTTTCAGTTAATTGGTATAACAGTGTACAGTTAAATAGTGTAATTAATTAAAAGATGATCAACAATATGTAACTTTACAAATAATTATAGGAGGTGTGCCCTTTTTTTCCACTTCAGCACTTGCCTCCCAAAATGTCTGTGCATGGCCCTGGTTGGAACGAATTGCGAAAGCATGGGCACGGTTTATGAATTTGTGGGTATGGATTGAAAAAGCGAAGGTATGGTTTACAAATCCGAGTGCACAGATTGGAAATATTAATCTATGGACACAATTTCTTAAACTGAGGGAATGATTTAAGAATCTGTAAGTATGGTTTATAAACTGAGGACACGAATTGCAAAACTGTGGCAATGGATTTGCAGGTCTTGTTTAGGATATAAGATATTCATATAAGATAAATGATTTTAACTCTCAAAAAATTGCATACTTCAAATGTTACTACTTTTAACTCATGAATAGTTTGTAGTTTGCACATCTACAGACTGAAAATAGCTTCCCTGACACTGATTATCAATGCATTCCATTATAGGAAGAATATTGTGTCTCGTTCACTTCCCTTCACACGTTCTCTTATGGGTGTGCGAGAGTGAAAGATATCAGGTTCAATCTTCAGCGGCGTGATATTTCTTCATCAGGTAATATAATCCACCACACATGTCTCAGCAGGGTAGCCGTCTTACCCTGGTAGGAGGCCGACGGCTGCAGGAACTGGATTCTTATGGAGACGGACTGAAGCCGAATGGAGAAGACAGATGAGCGAGAAAGGTCACAAGATGGAGAGATTCACGAACGAGAAATAGGGTGGAGAAGAGCTTGAGTTAGTTGATTGTAGAAGAGATCAGAGCTTTTATTTGGGCTGGAGAAAGACCTCATGGGATGGGATGGACAATATGGTCACAGAATGCCGAGGTCAAAAGGGGAAACCCATCGACAGCTTGAGTCCCAATGGATTACAGAAGATAAGAATGTAGGGATGAGAGTTTGGACACAACAGTGAAACTAAAATACAACTGAATACACACACGCCTACAGACCCAAATACACATACATCTGTTGTAGATACAGCAGCCATTAGCAGATCTATCTCAGTTTAATCTCTCGGGCAAACACACTACACATGTTTTAATGATTAAACCTACAAGCCTTACTACAGACAACCGCAGTTCATTTAAAGGTGACTATTGTAAACCATTTTAAAGCAAAATGACACATCAGATTGATATTTCATGCTTTTTTGGCAAGTAAAAAATCTTTTAGTATAATTGTAAAAACGTCACCCTTCAGGTTGTGGTTTATGTGCCTATATGTTGTGAAATTGTTTCTGATTTTTTTAAGGTACAGTACAGTCCAAAAGTTTGGAACAACTAAGATTTTTAATGTTTTTAAAAGAAGTTTCGTCTGCTCACCAAGGCTACATTTATTTAATTAAAAATACAGTAAAAAACAGTAATATTGTGAAATATTATTACAATTTAAAATAACTGTGTACTATTTAAATATATTTGACAAAGTAATTTATTCCTGTGATGCAAAGCTGAATTTTCAGCATCATTACTCCAGTCTTCAGTGTCACATGATCCTTCAGAAACCATTCTAATATGCTGATTTCCACTACCACAGTATGCTGGTTGTCATACCATTCACTTAATAAACAATCCTACTGAATAGACCTATTTCATCTGTATATCCATTTGTAGTCCATAATGTTGCATCTAATGCTGTAAAAACCCTAGGGGTGTCCAGCGCTGCTCCTGGAGGGTCACTGTCCTGCAGAGTTTTTATATATTTTCTTTTGTAAATTACAATTTTAAATTGTACAATTTACAGATAAATATATGTATGTTTATACAGAATTATTCTGGCAGCTTTTGTTCTGTAAAAACAATGCTAAAGAGTCTGTATCCAGCTGCCTAGAATGGAATATGATGAGTTAGCATGGATTTCTCATAGAGCTGACCCATGATGCAACTCAAATCTTTCCATCTCTGCGGCTGTTAGATGAGATGAAGAGTCTTCCATCTTGCTTGCAAGTGACACCTACAACAAATCCTGTGTGTCAAAAATATAGGCTAGTGCGCCCTTCTCTGTGAATTTAGAATGTGGAATATAATGGAATGTGTGTGTTAGAGGTTAAAGCTTGGAACACACTGTACAATTTTGACAATGATTTTCAACAAATCTCAGAAATCTTAAAATATTTATTTGGACTTCAATTTGAGTCCTGCAGTGTGATTGCTCCTATGACACCCATCTAATAAAGAATCAAAGGGAACTTCTGACAAGAAACAATTGTAAAAGACAGAAAAACTAGCAAGTGGCTAGCTTAATTTAAATCTTAATCTTAAAGGGATAGTTCACCCGAAAATGTAAATTCTGTCACTCTCACGTCGTTCCAATCCCATTAGACTTTCCTTCATCTTCAAAATACAAAATTAAGATATTTTTAATGAACTTTCAGGGATTTCTGTCTCTCTATTGAAAGTCTATTCACTCATAACTATGACTTTTATAAAAAGATATTGTATGAATCTAGTGGTTCAATCTAAGCCTTGAAGAGGCAGGCTTTTATTCACATTCAAACACTGAACAGTGAACACACATAGAGCACTCACATTTGGCAAACGGATGCTCAAATGTACTTGCTTGACATGCGTAAACCAATGAGGTTCATTCTCATGCACGTTTGAGCTTCTGCAAGAACCAATGAGGTTTGTTTTTGTGCATCAAGTAAGGCTGAGTGTTTATTTGATGTGCTCTAAGTATGTTTGCTGATCAAAGCATCGCTCAGATTTCCTTAAAAATATCTTCCTTATGGTTGGAAGTTGAACAAAAGTCTTATGGGTTGGAACGTCATGAGAGTGAGTAAATGAGAACAGAATTTTCATTTTTGGCTGAACTAACCCAAACCTTTATGGTACAGAGTTGCCAAATAGCAACAGTTAATTTATGCTCATTATTTGTTCACTATGGGAATTAAAAGGACAGGCCTTAAGGTAACCAATGATGTGCTGTTTTTAAGTCACATCACATTTGAATGTCCTTCCAAAACTCTCTTTCCCACTCTCACCCTCACAGGAAGACACCTGTTAAAGTGCTCCAGAATTTGCTCTATTAACCTAATTTCTAAACATCTTTCATATGTAAATTAGATATTTTTATTCACAAATCAACTATTTCCAACCATACTATGACTGTAAATTGAGAAAATATCAATGTTTCCATATATGGCAACGCTGCACCATTGAATTGCAGTAATGTATTCCTCCATTGGGATTTTTTATAGATAGTAGCATCAACAATATGATTGCAGTTATTTATTTGTTTGAAGTGTTTATTGTAGTATAGTTGCATTTGTGAATAAATAACAAAATTATTTCTTCTTTTCAGAAAATAAATACAGCAATATTTTACGGAAAGGGCAATAAGAAGAGTGCAGAGTTAGCTCTTTCATGTGATGACAGTGTGGATGAGTTAGCCATTTTTTGAAGGTTAAATGATAGGGATCTACTTATTGTTGGTTTGCATGAGTTCCACATATATCAATTTCTAAAAGAAATGTGCATTTAAATAGAAAAGAAAATCAAAATTTTATAGAAATGTTTTGACCATTGTCCACTGTGGCACAGTACCATTTGTATGACTGAAGCTATTTCATATAATTAAAACTTATTTGAAAAAAATATTTCATGATTATAACATAGAGGGTTAAATCCAGAGTACATTTACACAACAACGATGTACTAAAAACAGAAAACTTTTTCCTTTGTGTTTTTTTGTGTACAGATGACAATATTGTCCAAACGATCCCCATTCATAAGCCGGAACACACCAAGCCAAAGGGCGGTTTTTGTTCGTCGGCTGAAGTTAGTCATTGTTGGCTTTTTTTCGGCCTATTAGACATGTTGAATCGGCGTCGGAGCTCGTCGGTCCGTCGGGCCATCTGATTTGCTGTTCAGCTACTGCCACCTTCTGGTACGGAAAGGCATTTCTTCTTACACAGAACTGACGTGCTACTTGGCCGTCGGCTGTCAAGTTTCGGTTTGGTGTGTCAGGGCAACTTTGGACCCAGACACTGCCGACGTGAGCCACTAGTTCATTGGTGTGTTCCTGGGCTATACACATCCGTGAAAATGATTAAAAATGCTGTATTCTGGTGTCAAGCCAGTAGATGGCGATGTCACTTTGTAAGGAAAAATTATGCAACTATATTCTGAACATGTAATATGCATGTGTATGACATCACTGTTTTCACAAATTTGCGTTCTTATAGTTTACACAGAGACGAGAACGGTATCATTTTCAAAAACTTGCACTTTGAAGCCCATTTTCAGAAATTTGCATTTTTAGGCCTCGAAACATTGTTGTGTAAATGAATGAGCAAAACGCATATAAGGTTTTCCGTTTTTGTTGAAAATGGTGTTGTGTAAATGGTCCCCTGGTCTGGTTAGAGTGTACAACCAAGCTGACGTCTCTTCTTGCCCCAAGTTTAGAAAAAAACATCTGGCAATTTGCCATGGAGATAGTACGTCAGACCTGACAGCTTCTTAAATGATTGATTCTGAGATTGTTTTCCGTCCATCTTTAAATGACCATCAAGGTCACCAGGCGCTATCTGGCCACCGATGACCAATAAGAAATGAGGATATACTCGAGAGAACAAGAACAGACAGCCTTTATAAAAAGCCCTCTCCAGGATGCTGACTGAAGCAACAGCCTTTTTCAGCTGCCACAGCACTTACAGAGCTCTGCACAAATTGCATCACGATGTTTCACCCACTGAGATGTCCCAAAATATCTCCTAAATGCCATTTCATTCTAGCTAAAAGCGACTCAGGAAATAATAATGAAATGCACTGTATGCTGTTACTTAGCTTTTAATTTATCCACAGAAGACTCTGCTAGCTTGTTATTGATGCATTCGGTCCAGGACAGTCAAGATAAAAACATCTGCTTCTACATTGATTTACAGTAGCAAAGAAACTCGCAAACGAGGAACTCCACAACACAAGCAATTCATGACAGCGCTGCAACACAAAGTTCCAAAATTTGCCTAAAAAATATAAGCTATAGTACACAGATGTGACAGGGTGATACTTTATAATAAGTGTACTCATGTACCATGTACTCATAAATCATTTGCAAACTATAAGTTTAAAGAAAATTCATTGTTTTTAAATTGTAGACTTTATTCTAATGGGCTATATACAAACAGTAAGTTCTTCATTCATTGACAGTGTATTTTATTTATCATTGATTAATTAGGTTGTAATGATAGTAATTAGTAATGTAATTAGTAGTAATGGTTTTTGGGAGTAAGTAATTCTCATATCTATTATAGTTGCAGGAAACACTAAATTGCCATTAATTATGTGCTTTACAGATATACCTTGATTATATATTAATTACATTAATATTAAGTGTTTTCCTAAAATGTATACAAATACATTAAGTATATGTATAAATTGTATACATTCAGTATAGATGATAACACTTTATTTTAAGTTGATGTGATTACATGTTACTACATGTACTTACTATAGTAAAAACAGTAAATGATGTATAATTAGAAGTAACTAACCCTAAACCAAGCCCTAACCCTCAGTACTTATTTGAGTAAATGCAAGACAGATTGGTCTGTCTTGAAAGGTTTACACACCACTATATAGAAAATAGTGAATGGGATGAGGTACTGTAGTTCAAATTGCTCAAGAAGGTAATGCTGATTCTTATAGAAAGGTGTCAGGATACACAGTGCATGACAGTTTGTTTTTTGTTTGTATGGAGCTGCATAGCCACAGACCAGCCAGTGCCCATGCTGACCCCTGTCCACCACTGAAAGCGCCAACAGTGGGGACGTGAGCATCCGAACTGGACCACGGAGCAATGGAAGATTGGTCTGGTCTGATGAATCATGTTTTCTTTTACATCATTTCGATGGCCGGGTGTGTGTGCGTCGCTTACCTGGAGAACATCAGGATGCACTATGGGAAAAAGGCAAGCTGGCGGAGGCAGTGTGATGCTTTGGGCAATGTTCTGCTGGGAAACCTTGGATCCTGCCATCCATGAGGATGTTACTTTGACACGTACCACCTACCTAAGCATTGTTGCAGACCATGTCTTTCATGGAAACGGTATTCCCTGGCTCTTTCAGCGGGATAATGCACCATGGCACAAAGCAAAAATGGTTCAGGAGTAATTTGAGAAGCACAACAAGTCTGAAGACAACATTTCCCAGATCTCAATCCAATCAAACATCTGTGGGATGTGCTGAACAAACAAGTTCGATCCATGGAGGCTCCACCTCACGACTTCCAGGACTTAAAGGATCTGCTGCTAACATCTTGGTGTCAGATACCACAGCACACCTTCAGGGGTCTAGAGGAGTCCATGTAACAGCACACAAATCACAGGTAAAGAATTTAGATGGAGATATTTTTCTATACTTTTTGATGCCGAGTTGTTACGTTCAAAACTGATTTTCCTAAACTCTGTCTGCTATCTTGAATAAAAAAATGTTGACAGAACCAAAAATGAAAGTATTCTGTAATTTTCTTTTCTGCAGCAGACATATGTAGTTCTGTCTCATGCCAAGCGTACACTAGAAGACTAAAGCTTGTCATCCTGCACACATTGAAAGACGGACAGTTTCTTGTCGTTCTTGTGTTAGTGTGCACACTGCACAACTGATCACACACTAGGTGTGTCAATTTCAAGATCATTTGTCTCCTGACATTACATTCTCACAAAAACACATGCAGTGTAACAGGAGAGTTCATTCCTGACAACATGCCAGCAAACAGAAGGAATGAAGGACTTGTGGTTGTTTTCACACCGATTTGCAGAGGATGGCAAAAAGATCTAAAAAAAAAAAAAATATTCTTGTGGAGACAGTTTGACATATTTTTATTTTTTGGCTCCCGCTTCCTACTGCCTGGTCCTCATGTTGTTCCCTTCCAGATTCCCGTTATTTCATTGGCTGTTGCATTGTTGCTCTTATAAGGCAGCATAATGTTCAGCCCAGGAAAATGTGCCTGTGGTGGCAATTCTGCAAAAGGATATTATGTTGTTTCTTGGATGATTCACTAAAATTTCAAAGTCAAATGTCAAATGTGTTGCGCTAAGAGTTTGATGCTCTATCATGTTTGAAAATAACGTACTACCTAAACCTTATACTAAACCTGACCATTTCTGTTAACAAAAGCAAACGCGAGTTGTAAGCTAAAAATGCAAGCAACCATGACATTTCAGTTAAGCCCTTGTTCCCACAGGTGGAAATCCCAGGGGGTCCGAAACCATGCTCTGTATTGTAAATAATATAATGACACATATGTAAAATAATTGTGTAAGTATAAAAACAATATTGAGTGCAAATGGGGCAAAAAAACAAAAAGTGTTTTAAATTTAGAAACATTTTAAGTCCCGCTCCCATGCCTCACAGTGCTTTGGTCCACTACCTGCTTTCCACCTTTACCTCACCTACAGGTCCGGTGGGAGAGAACAAAGTTCTTCAGTAGTTGTAGAACTCCAGTAAGTAGGCTTTCAATGCTATTTTATTCCTTTAATACAGATGATGCTAAGCCATTATTAAATTAGTCATGACAATATATATATATATATATATATATGATAACCAATGTATTTTTCCATGAGTCCACTATGTTAGTTAATATATTGTTACCTAGCTTGTTTAATACCGTAGCTTGTTAAATAGTAAGCCACCCGCTACATGGTAGTTCCATGATGATAAGCCTATGTGTGAACTGATTTAATATTGTACATCTACCATTGTGTTAGGGTTTGCACAATAAGTGGGCTTGCTGCAGTTGAATATCTAAGTAAGAGTAGTTTTACTGCCACTAGTGTTCATTTCAACTGGAAACTGCAGTGAATTGGATGTGTAACTGAAATAAGTTTAAGTGGAAGCACTAAAATAACTGGAATTAAATTTAAATAAATGACACAAACAAACAAACAAAAACTAAACCTGAAATAAACAAAGTAAATAAATTCAAATATAGCTGCAAGCAGCAATTACGGGGTCAAGCTGAATAAGGGCAGAAAAGGAAATATCACACATCTGTGATCATGAGGTTAGGATAAAAGTGTTTAAATTACATCAGTTAAAGTGCTTATAACATAATAACATGGTTTATAACTTGTGAGCAGTAGGTGGCGCTATGGCAAAACTCTGCATGCACCCTCAAGTCATGCCTGCGATGACATGTATCAAGTTTTGTGTCAATACACAAAACTTTTGCAAAGATACAGCCTCATATCCATGTTGGCGTGCTTGCAGTCAAATTTGTTGGCACAGTACAAAACAACGGTTGGGTCTATCTTTTAATAACTTTTTGTCATGAGTGTCTGTAGATGCTACATACCAGATTTTGTACAAATCGGAAACATTTTGAAGGAGGAGTCTGAAAAAGTATTTTTGAATAAAATTCAATATGGCGGACAGTAAATATGGTAGAATATGGCAAATTTTCATAAATTTCATTATATCTCTTGGCCTCTAGGGTGCGCTAACCTAAAACTTTACAGGTCATTTCAGAACATGGCTTCGATGAATCATACCAAGTTTTGGAACGATACGTTCATGCATTTGGAAAACACTGCATTTTATGACAAAATTCAAAATGGCCGATGCCCAAAATGGCCGATGCCCAAAATGGCCGACCAAAGAAAACTGGATTTTGTTCAACTCGGCATGCCTCAAGGAATCTAAGGAGACCTCGTGATTTTAGAACAAGGCATTCAAAAGTTATAAGCCATTTTTTCTATCTCGGCTCAGTGCCAGTAGGTGGCGGTGTGATGATACTGTGCATGTATTCCTAAGTCATGCCTATAATGACATATACCAAGTTTGGTGTCAATTGTGAAGATACAGCATCAAATAGATTTTTGTGTGCTCGCCGTCAAATTCGTTGACGCGCTATACGAGAACGGATTGGCTGATCAAAAATATTTTAATAACTTTTTGCCTGGAGTGTGAGTAGATGCTACATACCAAATTTAATAATAATAAAAGCACATAATAAAATTACTAAAAATTAAACTAAAATGAAAAAAATTTTGAGAACAAGAATAATAGCATATAAATAAATGACACTAAAAAAAAAAAAAAAAAAAAAACACTGGTGAGTGAGTGTTTCATCCAGAATCCCACTGTTTGGATTTACTTGCTGCAGAGAGTCAAACTGATTTGTCTCCTGCAACAGTGTTTCAAGATGTTTTTCATAAAAACAATGACAATTCATGCACAATTGTTTGCATATGATCGAAATTTCACCCGTTACCAGCAGGATCCAGCCGTAGAGGCCTGCTTGTTGCCACTACTGTCTGTGATGAGAACAAAACATTACAAGTGTGAACTCTTATAATGGCAGGTCTTGCAACAGCATCTCGATTAGAGTATCTTTGCTGATCGCCTGCTGCGTGCTGCTTGCTTTACTCATTATTATTAATTCATTTCTCTCCGAGCTATTGCTGGCTCAACCTGATAAAAACAACCTGCGAACATTCAAAGCCCCAAGCCGATGAGAGTCAAATGCGTCCGATTGCGGATGAACAAGATTGTACAGCATTTGAATTTACAAGACGAACGATGTGAATCAAAACACTGTAGTGAGAAATTAAAACAACATCAAGAAAACAAATTTCTGTTCTTCATACCTCTTTATCATGTTTAATATGGGTTGTGCATCATACTTCCCCAGAGGGCAAGAGCCAGACAGCCCAGAAAGGGCCAAGAGGGGGGTTGGGGATGGCGGGGATGGCGGCAGCTGAAAAAACAGGGCCCTGGAGACGGCTAGTCCAAGGCTGCCCATAACACAACAGCTGGGATAATAGGAGCATCTCTGTACTGAGGAGAGGGGTGCAGTGTGCACATCTGTGGAAAGAAAATAGCAGACTACATATCCAGACCCAGAGCAAACAAGACAGCGGGGGCCCTGGGGTTCAATTTGAGGTGTAATTGGAGGGAAAACTTACATTATGGCCTTTGTGTTTCGTTGTGTAAAAGGCAGTGAAAGAGCCTAAATGAAGGTTTCAGTTAAGCGCAAGGAGGAATTTAGAGGTAGAAAGGTTGATTTTGTTTGATTGAGGTCACCGTAAAAGATCTCCGTTAATAGCGCCTGTTAGCAATCCTGAATCAAATGAGCCAGATGCATTTGTTTGACTAAAGAAATGTTTAGCCAAAAATTTAAATTCGGTCTGATGTGTTGTTCTAACCACATCACACCTGGTTTGACAGCATCAAACCACAAAAAGGGGCAGTCATGGCACAATGGTTAGAGAGTCAGACTGGTAACCCAAAGGTTGTGGGTTCGATTCTCAATATTGTCAGGAAATGACTGAATTGACCTTGAGCAAGGTGCCTAACACCCACAATCACTCCCCGGGTGCCACAGCAAAAGCAGCTGCCAACTGCTCCGGGTGTGTGTGTGCACTGTTTGCTGTGTGTGTGTTCACTACTCAATGGGCCAGATTTACTAACAGCTTGAGCCAGCGGAAACCTTCTTTTGGCATTAAAAAACTACTGTTGGGATTTACTATAGAAACACAGTGCAAAATTAGTGCTGAAAAGGCGTGGACTCAGTTGTTTTGCGGCTGACCTTATTTCATATGCATTTGTAGGAGTTTCCCTTTCAGACACAAAATTTATGGGAGGAGAGTATTTAAATAAATAACACAACGCGATTTACTAATTTTTGCGCTCGTCAATTACTGTTATTTTCGCCATTATCTAATGCCCCAAAAAAGCATGTCCTAACCCACTTTGCGACATTGCTGCAATTGTTGCTGCTTGGAAACACCGCAGAGAACAGAGAGTGCATGGTAGAAAGGAGAAAATATTTTCCACTCGTATTAATTTCTTTGGAATTCCAGTGGAAGACGTTATCTGAACATATCGTTAGCCAAGCCATTTTGGCCTATATGTATATATGTATATATATATATATATATATATATATATATATATATATATATATATATATATATATATATATATATATATATATATATATATATATATGCCAACATGGCTTGGCAAAGGATATTATACATGTGTACATGTTTGTCAGATTGCATGTTAAGTTGTGTCTGTGTCGACCCACACACGATGAGAGCATCAGGCATCAGCTCTGCTTATTTGTGACCCAACCCTAATTTGCACTGCTCTTGGTAGATTGCGTTGGTCATTATGATTTGACTGCGTCTGTGTTCTTTAATTTGCACGTCAGCAGTAGATCACGTGCAAAATTTGCCCCATTTAGTAAATCTGGCCCAATGTGTGAGCACTAACTTGGGCGGGTTAAATTCAAATTTAAGACGTTAAAGAAGTTAAAGACAAAGTATCTGAGTATGGGTTAATATACTTGGCCTTCACAGGTCACTTTCACTTTCACTTTTTTTTCATAAGCAGTATGTGACACACCAGTTTGAATGTGGGATGGGTGTACAAACATTAATCATTATTTCCAAAAAAAGTAATTTTAATAAAAAGTAAAAATATTTTTTTTCACGATCAAATTTATTATTATTTATTCACAAATTATGAATTATTATGAATTATTACATTTTTAAACATTATTAATTAATAAATCATTTACATTTTGGGGAGTCACAGCACATCACATACAACCTGAGCCTTGCGATGCCCAAAAAAAAAAAAAAAAAGTTTTTTTTTTTTTTTTTTGATGAACCCCAAGGTCATGTGGTAATTTAATTGCCATCTGAATCCACAGATCTGAGTTTACAAAAAGAGATCAGTCTTTTTGTAAATCCTAACTTTTAAAATGGGCCTCTATTATGGTATGCAATACATTTTTAAAATGTTTATTATATAGAATCATGACAACACAATAGTTTTAGCATGTTACTGAATATGGCAATGTTAATTTTCTCGGTCTTGGAGGACTAGATCTGTTACTCTGCTGCTGTTGATTATTGCTGCTGTTGCTAGAGCAAGTTTGGACTTGCTACTGCTAATACATATGCAGACACTCTGCTGTGAGCATGTATATTATGCTGCTGCTACATAAAGAGACATGCATTAAATCCCGTTGCAGATCTAGGCAGGTGGAGCTGGGGAGGTGGAGGGGTTCAGAGGAACTCTGATAACGCGCTGCAGGACTAGCTTACAACAAACAAAGAACCAGACTGTTTAAATGTTGAGCAAGCAATCTCATTGGCTGCAAGATCAGCAGAGGCCAATCAGCTTGTGCCATATGGTAACAATGTGGTTGCTTGCGGATTGCATGTAAAGGACCAATCAGCCTGTATTCAGCCAATATTTTCCTATTATTAAATAAAAAATATGAATTTATTAATTGTCCAAGCAATAACAGACACTTTGTTTACCGCTGACAATCATGTGACTGACCATGTGAACAGTGCGTTCCTAGATTTGTATATCACAGAACTTGCTCCTCCAGTTTTTGAAATATTAGTAATCAGTAAAGTAATTTTGTTGAAATATTTTTTAAAGAAATAATATGGATTATGCCAGACTTTTTAATAATTCAAGTATTTCACTCTTTTAATTAGTTTTTTTTTTTCTTATGTTAGAACAGTTTAACTAAAATTTGCAACTTTATAAATAAAATTTAAAAAAATTGGAATAAAAAACATGCTAATCATAGAAGAGATGTATTCAAGTCATTATGTGTTAATTGCAGTTTTTATGGATTTTTGTACAAAATAATATTAACATTTAGAAAAAAAAGAAAGAAAAAGAGTCACATCATTGACCTGAATAACAAATTGATATTGTTATTCACACAAAACTACGATATGTTTTCAGATGACCTGGAATACAGAGTATGAGTCGTGAAATACTTTTATGATTGTTTTATGATATTTTTAATACATTTCAAAACAAAAATGTTGTTGAAAATCACTTCTTGGCAGCAAGAAGAGTCTTCTCTTTTTGGAAAGACATGGAGTGTCAATGTGTCAATCCCACTTCATAACATGTACAAACACTTGAGCGCAGACTAAACATCAGTTTTCACCAGAATTTTGGGGTAATATAACAAAGTCTGTTTGCAAAAAGGATGAATAAACCAACAAATAAGTTATCAGCGCAGTAGTAGACTTTTGTTGAGTCTTTTTACACTTGTTTTCCATTTGCTTGGGTTCCACTATAGCTGCAGATGAAAAGAGCCATTGAATTGAATTTCCTCAGAGTCTGCAGGTCATGTTGCAAGTCCTTGGGACCACCTACAGATTTGCTAAACCTGCCAGTATATGACATTTATACTTTGAAACTTTGTTTATTTGCTCTCTCTACGGGTCTAGAAACCTCGGGAGTCGGGTTGCAAGGGGCTGGAATGCCTTCATAGAGAACAAAACAGACGTGAAAGAGACTCTAATACTAATACAGAGATGGGAAAGATGTTGACATTCTTCATTCACATGCACAAAAGCATCAAAAATGTACGCTCTAGTGCAGTATTTTGACGATCTTTAGAAAAATATGTTGTTGAAAAGGTAATTGCTTGAAAAGTTTTCTGATTCAGGTTGAATGTAATGTTTTTGTTTGTTATCTACAAGTACTTGTTAATGGACCTTTTATTACCATTGTGGAAAGAACCATGATTTCCAGAAATGTGAAGTTTGATAGTTGAATGAACAATACAACACTCCAGTGTTGGAAAATATTTCACTAAATGTAGCAACATTACAGTTCACAATCGCTTTGGCTCATTTTTGAAACAGCTTTTATAGCAAAAATTAAGTTAAAATCTGCTGTTCATTAGTATTTTGACTCTGTTATTATGCTCTAGTTTTATTAGTTGTATTTAATGTTTATTTAAAATTAGTTTACATCAATTTAAAGACAAATTTTCGTGGTTGAACTACTTTTAAAGGTGGCATCGAATTGAAAATTGAATTTATCTCGGCATAGTTGAATAACAAGAGTTCAGTACATGGAAAAGACATAAGTCTGTATAATTCATAAACACAACTTCATTCTTTATAAATCTCTCCAACAGTGTGTAATGTTAGCTTTAGCCACGGAGCACCATCAAACTCATTCAGAATCAATGTAAACATCCAAATAAATACTATACTTACGCGATTAAACATGCTGCATGACGAATACTTTGTAAAGATCCATTTTGAAGGTTATATTAGCTGTGTGAATTTTGTTTATGCAATGATAGAGTCGATAGCTCTTGGGGGGGCGGAGAGTGTGAGATTTAAAGGGGCCACAGCCTGAATCGGTGCATATTTAATGATGCCCCAAAATAGGCAGTTAAAAAATTATTTAAAAAAAAAAATCTATGGGGTATTTTGAGCTGAAACTTCACAGACACATTCAGGGGACACCTTACACTTATTTTACATCTTGTAAAAAAATGTTTGATGGCACCTTTAAGATGACAAAGTCTTAACAACACCTCAAAACAACTGTGAGACATCCAAAGATGTTCTTTTACTTATGCGATGCTTGTATACAGTTTCAAAAAAGCTTTTCTAACACTCTGTCATTTACTAATTTAATGTAATTGCCAAAATAATCTCATATGAATCTCATTTCAGTGTGCTTAAACAGCCTTCGCTGCCCACATTTAGTATAAAATAAGAGTGCAGTAAGCAGGCAGCCATTTTGAAAACATTTCGGATCCAGTCAAATGGTGTAATCGCATACTTCCCTACAATATAGTGGGTGAAAAACAGTATGTAACAAAAGAAGTATGTCCAAATTCACAGTGCTCATAAAAGAGTAGACAAAATGTAAGTGGATGACCTACTTCTTCTGCTGAGATTCTGAAGTGTGCATACGATGGACACTTTACTATCCCATGAGGCCATGGGAGGGGATTTGTGAATGGCAGTGAAATGACCCAACTGTCCATGGTAGGTCACATGATAATGACAGCATGACAAACATTCATACTACACACACTCATACTATATAGAACATACTTTTTAGGGGTTGTGAAGTAATTACTTATTCAAAATAAGTACCTACTCAAGAGAGTATGTGATTTTGGATGCAGCTGCTGTTAATTTTCTGGGCTTTTGTTACATCACAGCCATGAATCATGATTTGGTGATTTGTTGCAGGGAGAGGGACATTCTAATTCAGAGCATTTGATTGGACAACAATCTGTGAAGTGCAGGATGAGTCATCAGTATTTTTACTGTTTTAATTGACAATAAACAACATCAAGAAAACAAATTGACAATACATTTCAAATGTATATGTATTTGAGAACGCATATAGATGAGCCCAAATCTAACACACACTGAATAAAACTTACCGTTTTCCCATTTTAAAGATGATTCTCGATGAAAATAAGTTCTCTTTGCTGAGTGCACAGGCAGAAACCGTTTTTGCCATTTTTCACAGCAGCTCATATCGTAATAAACATGCAGACATTCCTATTAAGATACGACTATGTGTGAGTCGTGCTGTGAATTTCAAGTCCGTTGCCATCTTAAAGTGTGTGCCTTTTATTTCACGAAGGGCTGCTACAATCCTATTATCCGTTTATAACCTCCGCTTTCTGCCATGTCAGGATCAGGCTTTGATAGCAGCAAAAAGCATTTTCCATGACAGATGTACATTAATGGGTGTTCCCGGTGCCAATAACATTCTCTTTAGGCCAGCTGGATTTGAAGAGGGAAATGGGTCTATTAATTAGACAAATTATAGTTCAGTCACATGAGGCTTTATATCGGTGGTTCAATGCAATGACGGCATGTTGGGAAGCAGGAAAAACCTAATGAGAGGTCATGACCTTGAATGCTCTGGAAGCAAACACAGCCTGCTCAGCATACAGTTTATGATAATAGTTCAACTGTATGTGTGAGCATTTTCAATGTGGTGTCTGTAGAGCTGCTTTTCCACCATCAGGCCAAGAACCACTCCATTCCATGCATGCTTTCCCAGGTGTTGCTATGTATGTGTTTTCTGATGATGTGTACAATATCAACACATTGACAGCTTCTAAAATGTACACTTTTATAAAGCTGGATACAAAAATATGAGATTTTAAACTTAGACATTCACTATACACTACACTTTGGGGTCGGTAAGTTTAAAAACGCATTAATTTTGTCATCATTTACTTACCCTCATGTTGTTCCAAACCTGAGTTTCTTTCTTCTGTTGAACACAAAAGAAGATTTTTTTGAAGAATGTTTGTAGTCAAACAGTTGACGGTAGCCATTGACTTCCATAGTATTTATTTTAAGTCAATGGCTACAATCAACTGTTTGATTACCAACATTCTTCAAAATATCTTATTTTGTGTTAAACATAAGAGAGAAATCTCAGAATTCTGACTTTTTCACTCGTCAGAATGGTAAGTTTCTCAGAATTCTGAATTTATATCACAATTCTGACTTTATATCCAGTGTTGGGTGTAAGGCATTACTAAGTAACGCGTTACTGTAATTAAATTACATATCCACTGAAAAAGTAAAGTAAGGGATTACTGTTCATTTTTAGGTTATTTGATTACAGTTACTTATAATGTACTTGTGTTACATACTGTAAATTAGTTCAACAGTTCTGTTTAAATCAATATTGAATTTAAAGGCTCATTTTCCAACTCCCCTATAGTTAAACAGTTGAGTTTTACCGTTTTTGAATCCATTCAGCCGATCTCTGGGTCTGGCGGTACCACTTTTAGCATAGCTTAGCATAGTTCATTGAATCTGATTAGACCGTTAGCGTCTCGCTCAAAAATGACCAAAGAGTTTCAATATTTTTCCTATTTAAAATTTCCGTAGTTACATCGTGTACTAAGGCCGATGGAAAATGAAAAGTTGCAATTTTCTAGGCCGATATGGCTAGGAACTATACTCTCATTCAGGCGTAATAATCAAGGAACTTTGCTGCTGTACCATGGGTGCAGCAGGCACAATGATATTACGCAGTGCCTCTCACAAGTGTCTCCATGGTTGCAAGGCTTGCTCCCTGTGCAAGCAGGGGGTCACAGTCGCTGCGTAACATCATTGCGTAATATCATCACTCAATTCTGACTTTATAACACACAATTCTGACTTTATAACTTGCAATTGCGCCTTTATATAACACACTTCTGATTTTATAACACACAAATGCCACTTTATATCACGCAATTCTGACTTTATAACTCACAATTCTTACATGAAATCACGCAATTCTGGCTTTATAACTCACAATTCTGGCTTTATAACTCACAATTCTGACTTGAAATCATGCAATTCTGACTTTATAAGTCAAAGTCAAGTCAAATTTATTTATATAGCGCTTTTACAATTGGTAATTGTTTCAAAGCAGCTTTACATATTAGAAGCACAGAAAAAAAGGGAAGTGGTTAAAACTGTACAAACAAGCGTGGTAATATGTAACATATACAAGATGGTGCTACATTAAGCCAATGTCGGCTGACTTCCAGGGGTGGAAAAAACCCCCTAGGAGAAAAACCCAGCGTGCTAGCAATGCAATTCTGACTTTATAACACAATTCTGACATGAAATCATGCAATTCTGGCTTTATAACTCACAATTCTGACTTGAAATCATGCAATTCTGACTTTATAACTCACAATTGCAACTTTATATTGTACAATTCTGACTTTAAATCACGCAATTCTGACTTTATAACTCACAATTCTGACATGAAATCATGCAATTCTGGCTTTATAACTCACAATTCTGACTTGAAATCACGCAATTCTGGCTTTATAACTCACAATTCTGACTTGAAATCACGCAATTCTGGCTTTATAACTCACAATTCTGACTTTAAATCATGCAATTCTGGCTTTATAACTCACAATTTTGACTTGAAATCATGCAATTCTGACTTTATAACTCACAATTCTGACTTGAAATCATGCAATTCTGGCTTTATAACTCACAATTCTGACTTGAAATCACGCAATTCTGGCTTTATAACTCACAATTCTGACTTGAAATCACGCAATTCTGACTTTATAACTCACAATTCTGACTTGAAATCACGCAATTCTGGCTTTATAACTCACAATTCTGACTTTAAATCATGCAATTCTGGCTTTATAACTCACAATTCTGACTTGAAATCACGCAATTCTGGCTTTATAACTCACAATTCTGACTTTAAATCATGCAATTCTGGCTTTATAACTCACAATTTTGACTTGAAATCATGCAATTCTGACTTTATAACTCACAATTCTGACTTGAAATCACACAATTCTGACGTTAAATCATGCAATTCTGACTTTAACACACAATTCTGACTTTATATCATGCAATTGCAACTTTATATCATGCAATTCTGACTTTATGACTTTAGCGAGTTTAGATCACATAATTCTTAAAGAAAAAGGCAGAATGTAAACTAGCAATTGCGAGGAAAGAAAGGCAGAATTGTGAGATAAAAAGTCGCAATTACCTATATTTTATTTTTTATTCAGTGGCGGTAACAAGCTTCCATAGATTTTGTGAACAAATGAGTATAAAACAAATGGGATTTACATTCAATATCTGTAGATAATTTGTTATGAGAAAAAAAAGTCTTATAATAAATGACTAGAGCAAAAACATTACAGCAGAGTAAAGATACTGGGTTCTCATGATCTTTGGCTAAAATTTTCTAGATGGTTGGTGTAGTTTATCAGTGTCAGTCACACTCCTGCCATCTCTGAATTGTGATTACAGGGTTGTCAAAATGGAGTCAAGCCCTTTGAGACGGTCTAAAAAGGTAATTGGAGGGGAAATGCTAATGACACATTTACCAGACTAAAGCAACACCTTAACCCACTTCTCAAATGACCTCCCACACAACACTGAATCACTGTGAAGCACTGCATATGGCAATGAAACATTACTGGATTAGACAGGACGCCATGTTATCCACATTTAGGAATTTCATGAACAGATTCTCATAGACCAAAAAAATAATTAAATAAATAAATAAATAAACCAGTGCATTCAACTGGCTTAACTTATCAAGGTCTTAACTGAAAGTTATGCTTCTTTGAAATGCTAAAACTTGCTAGTTGTAGTATCTTTCATTGTGGCAATGAGAAAAACAAAATTACTTACAATAAGTGGGTTAAAAATACTTTAATTTCAGCTAATTGCATTTAAAGGTGCAGTAAGCAATTTCTGAGAATTGTTGTTGATATTTGAAATCCCCCAAACAAACACGCCCCTACCCAAAAGGATCACACCCCTATATGTATAGCTCCCCCCAAATTCACAAACATGCTATGCAACACAAGCACCTCCCCCATAATGAGTGTATATGCCCCTTACTGCTGATTGGCTACAAGTTTGCCGTGGCCGAACGGTCCAATCCACTTTCATTGGGGTTTCTCAGAAATCGCTTACTGCATATTTAAAGGTAAACTATGTAACATTGACAGCTAGTGGTTGAAATGGGTACTGCAGTCCAAATATATAATTAAAATATTGGAGAGAGTCATTTTCCCACCCCCTCCTCCGACTCGGCACTTATGCTGGTTGCCAGATTGAGGAGATGCAAAAAGAACGAGTGCAATTGACAATGAAAAGCGACGAGCATTAAAATGTAAGTTGATCGGTTTACATTTGCAATGTTTTTATTGCCAAGGCATGTTAGGTCAGGTAGAATCTGTGATTTCTGACCTAGTTCATTTGCTGGCTTCTATGGTTACAGTATGCTGCGTTTTCTGGCAACTGGCAACCCGGGGTGTTGAAATACTACTGGGTAAATTGGCAGTGGGCGGGATCACAGAGACCAAAAAAAAAAAAATCCAGACATTCTGACACAGAACACACATTTAAAAGTAGAATAACTGGCTGTAGAATTGTTTCTTGGAGAAACAAGCATGTAAACTATATTTTATGTAAGTAAAAGGTATTTTATGCTTTAGTACAGTGAAAAAAAAATTACATACAGCACCTTTAATGTAAATTTAAACTATAATACATTTTTATTTAATTGCAACTAACATGCAATAAAGTTTCCAAAAACATTACAATCAGTTCACACTAAAGTATATAGTATGTGTACTTCTTTTTCACAAAGGCAATTACTTGTGAATACAGTACAATTATTGTATTTCATGTTCTGTAATATGTTCTTTCTTTTTCATTGAGCATGACATTGTTTGCAATTTAACAACCTGAATCGTTATTTTCTGATGAAAAGCTGAATAGATCTTATGAGGAATGCTGTTACATTATCTGCATGCACACCTCTATTCAAAGGTCACAATTCAACACCTGTTGCTTGAGTGTTGGTTGCACGACTGGGAATTATGTTTGCACACGCCTCAGCAATCCTTCCAAAGCTATTATCCTGAGGAGCCAAGCACATGTGGAAAGGAAGCAGCCAGAGATGGAGAAAAACCTGCTATTCCTGAGATCAATAATGGTATCTATGTAATAACATGCTAGCTGGAAAGGATGAAGATTATTAGTGTAGGTCAGGCTCAAATATACCCACAAGTCATTATGTTTAGTCGCAAGGCTCCATCTGATTCAATTTGTAATTGTTTACTCTGGAGGGAAGATTACATTCACAGGGCCCAACATTACTGTGATTTTCTAGTTTTTTTTTTTTTTTTTTTTAAATTAAACTGACCAAACACAATGAATAGCTCAAAGTTAGGAGTGGAAACAGTGCTGAAATGTAATTAAAGGAAAGGAAATGGATTTTTGAGCGTCTGTTATGAGAAACGCAATCTTGCACACTACATTTATGGATTTGGCACTTAACAGTATGATAGCATCTACATTTGGATTTAAAGAGGCTGTTATGACAGCAGGGGCCACCGAGGCCTGCAAGTAACTGCACCATTGACTTTGAGTCATGTATCACAAATAATGTATTTCAATGCCAATGACCGAACAGCTGAGGAGAAGTGGCTACTGTAGCTCTCACACAGAGTTTTGAACCAAAATACACAGATTTTTTTTTCTTTTTTTTTCTTTTTTTTTCTCTAAAAATGTTTTTTGTGTGTGTGTGTGTGTGTGTGTGTGTGTTTCAAACGTAGTTTAAAACTATCTTTGCATAAAGAAGTTTTGTGTAAAAAAAAAAAAAAAAAAAGATCAGAAATAAACAATCTAAAAAATGCTGGGTTAAAAACAACCAAAGTTGGGTTGAAAATGGACAAACCCAGCGATTGGGTTGTTTTAATCCAGCGTTTGGGTTAAATGTTTGCCCAACCTGCTTGGTAGTTTTATTTAAACCAACTATTGTTTAAAAATTGCTAACCCCAGATAGTTGGGAAATTAAAAACCAGATGCAATTAGAGACAACAATAATAGACAAAAGGTGAATGTTTATTAATAAGCTTTAATATTTTATTAATATAAATTTAATAGTTTAATAGTTTATTAATATACATTTATTAATAAGCAATTTAATAAATGTTTATTGTTTATTAATTATTCATTGAACATTAATAAATGTTCATTTCCAACATTGGGTTAATTTTAAATAAACAATACAGTAATTTTTAACCAATAGTTGAGTTAAATAAAACTACCCAGCAAGTTGGGCAAACATTTAACCCAACCGCTGGGTTAAAACAACCCAATTGCTGGGTTTGTCCATTTTCAACCCAACTTGGGTTGTTCTTAACCCAGCATTTTTTAGAGTGTAGTCATTAATAAAAAAAATGAGTTTTGCTAAATGGAAATAGGACAAATGGTGTAAAAAGTTTACATATTGCATTTAAATGAACATGCATTTTGATTGGTAACAACAGTCGTCATTTCATGAAGACAGACGTAACATGACTGTCATTTTTTTTTTATGCCAGCTAGAGGGCGTATGACTTTAAAACGTAAATATAGGTCGTAATAAGTTGCTTGGAAAACAACCTATAGGGTAGTTTTTTTTGGAGGACAGTCTGGTCTGTCTGTTTATCCGTCTGTCTGTCTGTCTGTCTATCCATCTGTCTGTCCATCTGTCTGTCTATCTGTGTGTCTGCCCATTTTTCTTGTTACATTCCATGTTAAATAAACATTTTCTTGAAAATATTGGTGTAAATCTTTAATAAGGAATGCAGGGAGTATGATAAAAAATAGATAATCGTTAATTATAATTAAATAGTCAACTTTTTTTTTTTTTAAAGTTGGTTATATTTTTTTAATTTTGCATTTAATAAAATATATTATGTGGATTAAAAATCAGTGGGCCTTCACAGCAGCTGTTCTGTAGAGCTCAGGTAATTCAGCAACTGCTCTCACCTTCATTTGTCTTAATTCAATACAACCCTGGGTGCCATTCTGTAGCACACTTGTTTTTAATCATGGGTGCTGGCCAGAATTTGCATACTATCTTGTTCTTGTCATTATTGTGCCAGCATAGGTCATTTTGTTAAGTTATCCACTTTCCTCTGAGGAAGATTAAAACTCCAAAGTTTAGTTCCTTGTATTTATCACATGGGAACATTGCCACAGAAAGTTCTGATACCATTTAAAAATATTAAAAAAAAATAACCATTCATTCTCCTTTAAAAATTTCTGTGAAGGATCAAAAGGTGATGTTTTTAGAGATGATTTTAAAATACTCCTATTTTATTATGCAGAGGTATAGTCATTTCAAAGTCAGCATGAAATGGAAATTCAAATCTATTTTATAAATGCATGTTTTAGATGTTATTGTGAACCGAATCATCCGTGTATATGTTTGACCTTTTTTGACCTTGTAATTTTAAGGGGTCCTATTATGTTTTCTTATTTGTACTTTTTCAACTTTCTTTAGTGTGTAATTTTGCTGTTTGAGCATGAAAAAGGTCTGGAGTTATAAAGCACAAATTCACTCCAAGGGGGTTTATTTTCTATATCAGTGTGCACCTCCTCTATGGTAGTCTTGAGCTTTCTTCCAGGAATGAACACATCACAATATTCCTAATTGTAATAATACCCTGGATTCACATACAAGGGTCAAGGCCTGGTTAAGCTGCGTTAGTAGTGTGTTGTCGCCATGTCCAAGAAACAGTTTTTTTCCACCTCAAATCTAAACCCAATTTTTAGGCCTTCCTAAGGCGGGTGAACTTAGGATTCAGTAGATAAAATGTATTTTAACACTATTCCTCAGCCGTACAACCACAACCTACCTTTTTTCTAACGACTGCTTTCTGAATCATGCAGGTCAGATGTTATAAATGACACAGTGTAATGTAAGAGATGTATACTGTACATAAACAATTACCACTGTGAAACGTCCTGCACAAGCCGTGATTGTGAAAGTGGTCCGGGTTGTTCTTCTTAACTATCCTTATCAGACTTATGCTTGAACTGATACGTAAAAGCTGATGTCATAGTTAGCCTAGTTACAGTAGTGTTTACAGTGCATCAGGAAGCCTCCACAGTGGATGTTATGGTAAGGGGCGTTACATTTCCGCTAAAACGCTCAAGCGGTAGACCAATCACAGCAGACTGGGGCCGGCTGACCAATCAGAGCATGCTCCGCTTTCCAGAAGGTAGGTTTTAAATAAAATTAAAAAAAAAACAGGGCGCTCAGACAGAGGGTGGAAACAGGTGCTGCAACAATGTAAATTAAAAGAAAAATGAGTTTTTTTAACATTAAATGATGTAAACGTATTCAAGTACATGCCATCACAAAATTATGAACTTTAAATGAGCATAATAGGAGCTCTCTAATCAAAATGTCACAACTAAATCTTCTAGTGAAGACGACAGACTTTTCTCTGGTGACGCATACTAGAATTCTCCAATTAAGACATAAGTGATTAAATACCAAATGACAATTAAATACAAATAATTATATTAAAAACACAAAGTAATAACAAAAATGCTTTCTAATGAAGGGTTACATTTTGGATATCTCATAAAAATGCAAATAGTGTTTCAAAACTGCCCGTTTAACAAAGAACGACAAAGACACAATCAAACAGTAATGCTGTTCCGTGAAGCAGAACATTTCTGACTTCTCTAACTAATGTACGTAGACTTTCATCTGCGCTGGCGAGTGCTAATGTCTGCAGAGATCCAAATCTGATGATGATTAGTCATGCTCGCATTTCCATTCAAGACCCATTTTCACACACTGGGCTCTGCATTAAAATGAAACAAGAGTGTACCCCTCACATTATGCAGTCGCAAAGAACAAGAGTTATTCCTGACACACAGCTTCTGTTTTTGAAAGGGAACCAAATTAGCATTCAGCCTCTAGATAAAATATCATTCTGGGACTCAGCCATCTTCATAATACTATAATTAGTATTTCATATGCATTATCATCTTCTCTTGATGAGATAACTGCATTTATTAAGAAATCTGCCTTGCCCACCACTGGTAGCCAGTGATTCCAGTTATAGGATATTACTTTCATAATGGAATTTGGAATTATGGGAATCCTTTGTAAGGAAGGCCAGCTAGGAAGAGTTGTGTGTGTAAACCTCACCACTTTGGCCTCAAAAGAGTTCTTTAGCGACTGACACTAGAGATTGTGCTCTTTAACGTCTTTGTTAGTATACCTTGCCTCCTATGCCGGTTCGAATCCCACTTGGAGTGGTGTAAGTAGATCCTGAGGGGTCACATTGGTGCCATGACCTGGGTGGGAGCGAGGTTTAGAGGGGTGAGTGTAACGGAGGCCAGCTAGTAAGAGATGTGTGTGTAAACCTCACTACCTTTGCCTCAAGCGGTGCATTAGCGACTGACACTAGAGATTGTGGTCTTTAGTATCCTTGTTAGCATTCTCGGCCTCCTATGCTGGTTCGAATCCCACTTGGAGTGCTGTAAGTAGATCCAGAGGGGTTACCTTGGTGCCGTGACCCAGGTGTGAGTAAGGTTTAGAGGGGTGAGTGTAACAGAGGCCAGCTAGTAAGAGCTGTGTGTGTAAACCTCACTACTTTGGCCTCAAAAGGGTTCTTTAGTGACTGACGCTAGAGATTGCGATCTTCAGCGTCCTTGTTAGCGTGCCCATCTCCTATGTCAGTTCAAATCCCACTTGGAGTGGTATGAGTAGATCCAGAGGGGTTACATTGGTGCCATGACCCGGATGGGAATGAGGTTTAGAAGGTGAGTGTAACGGAGGCCAGCTAGTAAGAGATGTGTGTGTAAACCTCACTACCTTTGCCTCAAGAGGTGCATTAGCGACTGACACTAGAGATTGTGGTCTTTAGCATCCTTGTTAGCATTCTCGGCCTCCTATGCTGGTTCGAATCCCACTTGGAGTGGTGTAAGTAGATCCAGAGGGGTTACCTTGGTGCCGTGACCCAGGTGTGAGTAAGGTTTAGAGGGGTGAGTGTAACAGAGGCCAGCTAGTAAGAGCTGTGTGTGTAAACCTCACTACTTTGGCCTCAAAAGGGTTCTTTAGTGACTGACGCTAGAGATTGCGATCTTCAGCGTCCTTGTTAGCGTGCCCATCTCCTATGTCAGTTCAAATCCTACTTGGAGTGGTATGAGTAGATCCAGAGGGGTTACATTGGTGCCATGACCCAGATGGGAATGAGGTTTAGAGGGGTGAGTGTAATGGAGGCCAGCTAGTAAGAGATGTGTGTGTAAACCTCACTACCTTTGCCTCAAGCGGTGCATTAGCGACTGACACTAGAGATTGTGGTCTTTAGCATCCTTGTTAGCATTCTCGGCCTCCTATGCTGGTTCGAATCCCACTTGGAGTGGTGTAAGTAGATCCAGAGGGGTTACCTTGGTGCCGTGACCCAGGTGTGAGTAAGGTTTAGAGGGGTGAGTGTAACAGAGGCCAGCTAGTAAGAGCTGTGTGTGTAAACCTCACTACTTTGGCCTCAAAAGGGTTCTTTAGCGACTGACACTAGAGATTGTGGTCTTTAGCATCCTTGTTAGCATTCTCGGCCTACTATGCTGGTTCGAATCCCACTTGGAGTGGTGTAAGTAGATCCAGAGGGGTTACCTTGGTGCCGTGACCCAGGTGTGAGCAAGGTTTAGAGGGGTGAGTGTAACAGAGGTCAGCTAGTAAGAGCTGTATGTGTAAACCTCACTACCTTTGCCTCAAGCGGTGCATTAGCGACTGACACTAGAGATTGTGGTCTTTAGCATCCTTGTTAGCATTCTCGGCCTCCTATGCTGGTTCGAATCCCACTTGGAGTGGTGTAAGTAGATCAACAAAAACGTCCCTAAAACTGAGCTATGAAATATATTACGTAACTAAACCCATCAGTTTTTTGTATTGATTTCATTAGGTTTTGCATAAATTCATACGATTTGATTCATACAGAAATATAATAATTTTAAGAAAAAAAGCATGAAGGTCCACTCCATGAAATGTAACACTCAGTGGGCAAGTGGGATGTAAAAGATCATGCGAAAACATACAAAAGAGTTACAAATTGACATACAATTGAGTGTATTGTAAGTTAACATTTTCACAAACTCAACAATATCCTCAAAAAACCTTTGAGT
This sequence comes from Chanodichthys erythropterus, assembly GCF_024489055.1. Taxonomy (NCBI): domain Eukaryota; kingdom Metazoa; phylum Chordata; class Actinopteri; order Cypriniformes; family Xenocyprididae; genus Chanodichthys; species Chanodichthys erythropterus. The sequence continues at coordinate 7,105,002 of NC_090237.1, read as the reverse complement.
ATGACTGAAGGTTTAGACAAAAACTGTTAGAAGAGTAAAATATTTTTTTATGCTTTAAATAAATCAAAAAATAAATCAACATAGGCTTGTTGGAAATACATGCCTCTATCTATTTTTACAAAACTCCAAAGGAAATCTACCTTTTACCTCATGTTTGCTTTTGTTAACACTATCGGTTAGGTTTAGGGTTTGGTTTAGTCTATAACGTTATTTTCAGATGTGATAGATCATTAACCTTTAAGTGCCACTGAACATTTAATTTCCAAATTCACACAATACATACAACAACCAAAGTCAAAAAATGTTGCCAGATACACGTTCATCTGTTTAGGGTAAAACTAAACATGATATTAGCACAACTTACTGGACATTTTACTTTGAAAGTGTCACGAAACGCTCAAGAAGCAACATAATATTATTCTGCAGAAATGTCGCCACAGACATGTTTTCCCATTGAGCCGGGGATGAAAGAAATACTATAGTTTGTGACAATATGAAATGTGTGTGTGCGCGCGCGTGTGTGTGAGAGTGTGTGTATTTTGGTAAGTTGAAAGCACAAAGTTCATCCCCCTTTAAAGATCTTCTATAACCTTGCAGTCCTCCAGAGAATGAAAGGAAAATGTGCCCTTTCTGCAATGGGGAAATTGCTTGTGAAAAGCCAATGACAGGATTCTAACCTTGGCCATATTCGAGGTCCCCTCGACCAGCCAGTCCTCTGTCGGAACTGATAGAATCAACAGCATTGTGTGGGGGTTTGATTGACAGGTCATGAGGAGACATCTGTCTGGGGTGAAGTGGAGTCCCAGGATGTGACACACACACAGCCATTGGTATAAACAGCAGCCTTTGAGATGCATGTAACGCCTACAGGCCTGGCAAAAAGAGTGCTGTGAAAAACAGATAAACAATCTGAACTGATAATAAACAATATGCATCCATTCTGCATTATGAATAGTCTCCGATTTGAGATCGGGTCTTAGATTTTCAGAAAGTGTGAAATGCATGTGGCTGCACACTTATTAAAATGTGAATAGTAGAATAGCGAATAGTAGTTTTTCCAGTCACTGTAAAGGCCAAGTTTACTCATGTCTGAAAATGAGAGCAGAAATTATGTCAGGTGTCTTTGAGGATTTCATCACAGATTAAATGTATTTAGTACCACTGAACTCACAACAATAATTAGTACAGTTGGAACTGCAGTACTTATTCAAAATACAAAAATGAGCATTTTATTTGCAAATTCTAAATGTCATATTACCTTATATAAATGAACATTTGACTAGGGTTGTTGTAATTAACTAAAACTAAAACTAAAACTATATATATATATATATATATATATATATATATATATATATATATATATATATATATATATATATATATATATATATATAATTGGTTACTTGAAATAAATTAAATGATAACTGACATACAGTACTGTAAAATATTAAGCATTTATTTTAACAGCTATTTGCCAATGCAAAATTTCACTTTATATTATCTTGATCTACCTAAATAACTAAAACTGAAATAAAAATGACAAAAACAACAAAATAACTAAAAACATAAAATGAAAATCGAAAATATAAAAATAAAAATTATTTCAAAATATTTGTAAAAATTATAATGGTACCCAGTTTTGACCCAGTTGAATGATTGTGCTGTGAACATCATCATTAAAAATACCTCCCCAATAGATTTTGATTTACATTTATTCATTTGGCAGACGCTTTTATCAGTGCTTTACATTGCATTATACTATACATTTGTATCTGAGGATGTGCAATCCCTAGGATTGAACCCATGACCTTGGCATTGTAAGTGCAATGCTCTAACCACTGAGCTACAGGAAAGAATTTACACAAATAAGACATTGAATTATCAAAAATTACACAACTACAGTATATTTATAGTACTATATTACTTTCACAGGGATCTTACAGCAGTAGTTCTACGGTTATGTACAAATAGTCATTTAATTGAAACAAACTGCAAAACGGTGTACTAAAAAGAGAAACATTTTTCCTTTACTTTTTTTTTGAGTACAGACAACCAAACATTTACCGTTCACACTGATCTGTGAAAATGACTACTAATGCTGTATTCCGCTGCCAGGCCAGTAGTTGGCGATGTCACTTTGTAAAGAAACACTACACGCCTATAGACTGAACACGTAATACACATACACATGAAATCTCTGTTTTCACAAATTCACATTTTTGTAGTTTACACAGAGATGATAACGGTATCATTTTTAAAAACTTGCGCTTTGAAACCTTTGAATTGAAGTAGCAAATGGGATGCAGAATTGCAATTTGAATTTGAATGTAAAGAAGTAGAAAGTAAATTATTTACACCATTTGCAAAAGAAAACTAGGAATGTTAACTTGCTTGAAAGTTTTGTTTAAAGTAGCTAACTTTAAAATCTAATTCTAACTTATGAATTTAAAGGGAGACGTTTCTTTTGTTATGAATTGAAGATTAAGATTTTAATTTTTTTGAACTCTTTCCCTCCCATTGACGGAATTGTCCGGGTAACTGTTATATGGCAGGGGGCGCTATTATGCATCTTCTGAAAGAGTAGAGAATCTCTGGATCAAAACACGTGCAAAAAAGGAGCAGAAACAAGTAATAAAAGCATTGCTTATGCGTGTTGTGGTCTTTTTTTTTTTCCTCTTTTTTTTTATGAAACTTAACCATATCCAAGTATTGATAAAAAAGAATGCATGAAGCTAGGATAAAATGTTTTGTTTGTTTGATTGTTTGTTTAAAGGCAGAGGCTCTGCTTTTTTTCTTTAAAATATTTTGCATGTTCACATATTCATACAACAAAATATTCTGGGGACCATGACATTTTTTTTGAAAATTAACTGGAAACTTAAAAAAAAAAAAAAAATGGTTTTGAAAGAGCACTTGTTTTTGCAGCACTTGTCTGGCTATCACCAGACCAAGCTCAAGACCAAGCTCAATTTTAAAATTGAACATTGGTTCTGGGGAGTCTCTATGTATTTTCTACTGCACAAGAGGAGTGATCAACGAGCATTATTCACGCAATTGGATAGTCCTTCAACCAATCAGATCAACGATCCGGGTGACGTACTTTGCAAAGCGACGCGAAAACTCCAGACAGGGTTAGTTTGTATTGGTTTGTAGCATTGATCAGCGGTTTGCAGAAGCAGCAATGGCATCGAGCGATTTTTGCAGGTTGTGCAAAAAAAAAAAAACATGAAAGTGAGTGATATTTACACCCACTCGAGCGATTTGTTTGCTAAACTAAAGAAGTCATTCAGCATCATTGAGAGGTTAAAAGGAATTGGATTGACGGTCGTGCTTGCCGTCGCTTCTCTATCGTCATCGTGTTATACCCGTCAATAGCGAGCAAGGTGGATAAGCCAGTCTGTGATTGGTTCCCGCAAAAGTGTAACAGGAGCAGTAGAAATGAATGTACGGGTTTCCAGACTGAGTTGCCGGGCGAAATCAAATCGCCGGCAGATCAGGCTGGGTTTACCCAGTCTAGTGCAGCACTGCATATTAGTATATCTCAGTATCTTTCAAAGAAGCAATATTGTTCATTGAATTTAATGTTTTTAGATTGTTTCTATATTTTAGGGGCTGCTGGTGTAGGACTCTTTTGTTCTGTTGTAGTCAGTTGTTATGAAGAATGCATAGCACAGCACAAATGTCCACAATACATTCCTGCAGCACATATTTACATCAGTTTATCAGTATACCAAAATAATACATCAAACACTAGCATCTTGCTGTGTATTTGGCCAGAAGGCCACTGTGTTCAAACAGTCTCCCCAGGAGAATAGCTTATTCTGAAAGTGCCACCCACAGGAGGTTTGGGATCAACTCGAGCTCCCAGTCTAATTTGACGTGCGCATTTGCACGAGATGCTTGCCTCGTCACTCACTTGAGAGTGTCACAACCCCTCCAGATGTACATACTCTCCGCCGACTCCTCATTGAGTATGCTTAATTCATTACCGGCCCCTACGATTCCCACGCTTTCTCTGGAGATTCGTTCGTGGCTGACTGTATAATTCACATATGTGTTGATTGCCGTCTGTTTGTGGCAGGATGCTGTCTGTTAAAAGGGTCAGTGTGATTACTCTTGTCAAAGGAGGTTAGTAGCTGTCAAACTAGCTTCTAGGCCAACTGTTTGGGGTTCTGTGCACGGCTCCTGGGGCCCGTAGAATGCCCTTGCCTGAGTCTCTCGACTCAACCGTATGTCAGCTTCTGTGGTTGATTGACTATTTATGAGTGCGAGAACTACTTTTGTGGCTTGATTGAAAACAGTCATTTTAGAGTACTGGCCATGTATACACTTGTAGAATGACAGTAATACTAGTAATTTCGTTGGCTGTAATTAACAGCTTTCAGGTAATCTGACAGAAATGACAAAACTGAGACTAGGAAAGGGAATAGTGACAACCATGTCTGAAGTGAATCAAAAGTCATTCTTTAGAAACTATAGACAAAGTGATGAAAGGTTATATCTGAGTAAATCCACAATATGCAAACTAGATTTTCTGTGTGATCTGATAAACAGATCTCTTAAACAATGAATATTAACTAAAAGTACAGTATGTAATATCGACAGCTAGCCATAGGTCGAGCATGTGTAACACTTGCTACAGACTGTGTGATTTCGGCAATCGTATAAGATCATATAAAATCACACTGTACGACATGGATCTAATAAACTTGGGTACAACATTTATGTAGACTGTACGATGATGACACCTATCGAATCGTAGGCTACAATGCAAGTAGGTAAGTAGTTTTAAGTTTTAGCGCAATTGCGTTGATTAATAACGCCATTTCATGTCGCATTTTTATTGGCTAGTCAGTAGACACTGTGAGATGATCATGCCAAATTTCTGACACTGTCAGAAAATGATCGCAGACCAACTTTGGACTCAAGACTGTGACAATGGCCATCTTTGAACCTCTTGTTTTTAATATCACAATCTCAAGTAACATCAATTTGTATTGTACTGTATAAAAAGTTACATAGCGTACCTTTAAAAAAGCGTGCTTCTCTTCATTCAAAGTCTTCCCCTTTTCATGAAACCTAATTGAATCTTCATACCTGTGGATTCAGCTGCAAACTTTGCTTTGTGCTTCAAACGTATGATACTGCTTCAAAACAGGATTTTGTGATCTCAAACAATCCACAAATTCTCTCTCTGTGGATGATTTACAAAAAGCACCTCTGTGGCAGATTGCAGCATAAGCCTGTGTTCAGATGTAGGCACTGCCTCAACCAGTAATGACATTTACAACTAAACCTGTAGAATATGACTATATTATAAATATATATATATATATATCGTCGCTGCCCGATGAAAATCACGTATGTCCAAAACGGTTACTTTTCAGGAAGTGAAAAAAACACCGTTTTTCAAAAGCAGTTGAATGTACCGTTGTCATACTTGGTATGGCATCTTTACATGTAACCATATTCTTGCCAGTGTAATGATATAATCCACATTTGACCAAAATTGAATTTAAATGGACATTCGTGTATATTTTACAATAACGGTGGTCGATACGCGTTCTTCCGATCATTAATTAGAATGGCCAAGTCGCGTTTCATATTGACACATGAATACGCTCAGTTTATTAAATAGCCTACATCTTAGTTTATTAAATACACTTATGTGGTGAGCAGGGCGGGCGAGAGCCGTGAGGGAACGACGCGAGGCCGGTGGCGCGAGTGATAATGAGCATTACCTGGGAGGCGCACCGGCATTGAGTCCCTCACGGAGGAGCTCCGGGAGAATAAAAGGAGGAGCGACTACAGTGAAGGATGAGAGAGGACCAGGCCTGGACTTTATTTTATGTTTTATTATGTTTGTGTGGCCGGCAGACGTCCGCGAGGGTCTGCCGGCATTACTTTCGTTTTGTTCTTTGTTTATTTTTCAATTAAAGTTTTGTTTGAATGTTCGCCGGTTCCCGCCTCATTCTTCCTGTATACAAACTACGAAACAGCTTAGTTTATTTAATATTAATTATAAATTTAAATAAATTATAATAATTAAATAAATTATTAATTATAAATATAAATGTCTCTTGCAAACTATGAAGGGACAATGAATCAATACACTGACATGGTAATGCTAGACAGATACTTTGTTTGCACAGTCCTACCGTAATTTTGTCACTACTAGACGTACGTCTGGCGTCAGGGGGGAAACGTTTACCTCGATAAAGGAAAGTCATTGTCTCACCAGGCTATGTTTATTTGGCAATGTAACCTCACAGTGTTATTGGGCTATCCAGTGCTGAGCTTCGATGAAAACTTCAGGAGACCGGCGAGATGCTTCCACAGGGCGGGAGATACGCAGCGTGATTGACAGCTTTGACACCAAATGGATATACGCGTAAATCAGATGACATGATTTCACAACTTTTCATTGGCCATTTAGATATGTGAAGCATACTGTATACGGAAATGAACCTGGACATTCAATCCGTCGAAAAAAAAAAATAAAAAAAAAATTATATATATATATATATATATATATATATATATATATATATATATATATTACACAGAACAAAATTATACACAACACTGAGCTGAACTCAAAGATCTAAGACTTTTTCTATGTACACAAAAGGCCTATTTCTCTAAAACATTGTTCACAAATCTGTCTAAATCTGTGTTAGTGAGCACTTCTCCTTTGCCGAGATAATCCATCCACCTCACATCACAGGTGTGGCATATCAAGATGCCGATTAGACAGCATGATTATTGCACAACCTTAGGCTGCCACAATAAAAGGCCACTCTAAAATGTGCAGTTTTATCACACAGCACAATGCCACAGATGTTGCAAGTTTTGAAGGAACGTGCAATTGGCATGCTGACTGCCGGAATGTCCACCAGAGCGGTTGCCCATGAATTGAATGTTCATTTCTCTACCATAAGTCGAGACGCCGTCTCTCAGAATTTGGCAATACATCCAACCAGCCTCACAACTGCAGACCACGTGTAACCACACCAGCCCAGGACCTCCACATCCAGCATCTTTATCTCCGAGATCGTCTGAGACCAGCCACCCGGACAGCTGCTGCAACAATCGGTTTGCATAACCAAAGAATTTTTGCGCAAACTGTCAGAAACCGTCTGCATGCTCGTCGTCCTGACTGCAGTTTGTCATCGTAACCGACTTGAGTGGGCAAATGCTCACATTCGATGGCATCTGCCACTTTGGAGAGGTGTTCTCTTCACGGATGAATCCCGGTTTTCACTGTACAGGGCAGATGGCAGACAGCATGTATGTCGTCGTGCTGGTGAGTGGTTTGCTGATGTCAGCATTGTGGATCGAGTGGCCCATGGTGGCCGGGGGGTTATAGTATAGGCAGGCGTATGTTATGGACAACGAACACAGGTGCATTTTATTGATGCCATTTTGAATGTACAGAGATACTGTGACGACATCCTGAGGTCCATTGTTGGGCCATTCAACCATGACCATCACCTCATGTTGCAGCATGAGATCTGCAAGGATCTGTGCACAATTCCTGGAAGCTTAAAACATCCCAGTTTTTGCATGCCCAGCATACTCACCGGACATGTCACCCACTGAACACGTTTGGGATGCTCTGGATCGGCGTATACCTGATCAACTCTATGCGAAGGAGATGTGTTGCACTGTGTGAGGCAAATGGTGGTCACACCAGATACTGACTGGTTTTCGGACCCCCCGGACCCCCCCAACACAGTAAAACTGCACATTTTAGAGTGGCCTTTTATTGTGGCAGCCTAAGGCTGTGCAATAATCATGCCGTCTAATCAGCATCTTGATATGCCACACCTGTGAGGTGGATGGATTATCTCGGCAAAGGAGAAGTGCTCACTAACACAGATTTAGACAGATTTGTGAACAATATTTGAGAGAAATAGGCCTTTTGCGTACATAGAAAAAGTCTTAGATCTTTGAGTTCAGCTCATGAAAAATGGGGGCAAAAACAAAAGTGTTGCGTTTTTAATTTTGTTCAGTATATATATATAACAATCAATATATATATTATAACAATCAGACATTTGATATTAATTAAAAATGTTTAAATGGTGTTAAATTTTACACAGTTAACACTTCCCCAATTTGACATTGAAACTGCTTCTACACACAGCACACACAGCACCCTGTCAGTATGTCCTTAAATGATGGAGAAAGACTTTTCTAATTATTAATTAATTTTAAAATAAACCGTTTAACATTGTTTAATCAAAGTCTATTGCAGTGGGGGATTTTTTATTTTTTTTTTTTATTTAAAGCTGAAGCAATTTCTGTGACAGTGTCACCAAACAGGAAAACTCACCCTAAAATCATTCCATTTGTTATTTGGTCAATGCTGTATAATAGTGTCCACGGTAATGACAATGAAAAGTGCCTTCAAATAGTGCCCTATTTAAGTGTATGGGGGCGATTTCAGATGCAGCCAGTTAATCATTGCTTGATTGATTAGCCTCACCTGTCTCTTGTTTCCTTCCTCAGTTATCCTGTATATATATATATATATATATATATATAGTCCTCAGTTTCTGTTGTTCTTTGTCTATTCTCATTAGTTTAGTGGTTTTCTTTATTTTCAATGTTTTCCTGATTCTCCTGTGCGCTTGTTGGTCAGTTTATTTTTAAATAAAAATCATTGCTGCGCTCAGATACAGCCTTAAGTCATCCTTCCTTGCACCCACTGCTGTCATTGAGCCAAGTTCATAGAGATGTATGTTTTGTTTTCATGTTCCAAATGTTTTTGCAAACTTTCATGTAAAAAGCAATATTTTTAGTGAAGTACATGTGAGTGTACACATCGTAATCATTATTAAAAAAAAAAAAAAAAAAAAAAAATTATATATATATATATATATATATATATATATATATATATATATATATATATATATATATATATATATATATATATATATGTATTTTATTTTTTCACATATAAAGCATTAATTACATTTTTGGGAAATTGCACCATATGACATTTTACAACTTGAACTGACCCAATTTGATATTTTAAGACATACTGATCTAAGACTCATTGGGGTCAGCAGGGCTGGACTATGATATCATTTCCTTTTTTCTCTCTCTCTCTGCTGATTTGATGAAATATAGGTATTTTTTTTCCAAATAATAACATGTTAATAAGTAGTATTTGAAATACTTCAGTCCATCAAGATGTTTTGTCTGTTTTTTTTTTTTTTTTTTAGAAACAATACAATTTTATTTGAATAATTATTATAAATAATAATTAGTTAATAATAGATTTAAAAAAAAAAAAAGAAAAAAAAAGATTTTTATTGCAATATATGTTTTATGTTTGTTTTTGTTTTTTTGCATGTTGGTTGTACCACATGACTGATTTGGTGGAATAAAAGTTTTCAAATAATAATATTTTCACTGCTTATACTTTAGTCCACTAAAAATGTAGTCCACATGTCACAGTTCAGGACAGTATCAGGACAGTTGTAACACCCTGATATTGTTGAAATCAAAACTGACCCGTGCAACATCATTGACCCAAATATTAATAAGATGCCGAGGCACTTACTGTGGAGTGCCTGCTTGACCACACACACACTCTGTAAGAAACAGACTTCAGTGTGTGAGAGCAGAGAGATTCAGTGAGTGTTAATGGGAGCTCCAGGCAGTCACTCTGACCTTGGTGTAATCTCACTGACCTCATGAATGATTGATAAATAAATATGAAACTCAAGTCGTCTTCAGAGGCTGAAGAATCTAATCTCATCAGGAGCATCTGTGCGAGTGCGTGCGCAGCCTGGCCTGAACCGGACCTGTTTGTTCTTGCTGATTAAATGACAGCAGATGAACTGTCTGTCAAAGATGGGCTGACCACGACTAAAGCTTTAACCGCTTTGATGTCGCAAATGTTAAAGGGATAGTTTACCCGAAAATGAAAATTCTGCCATCATTTACCCTCATGTATATCCCAGTGTTTGTATTATATATATATTACTGCAAACAGTAAACGTGACTACATTTCGAAATAAAAGACATTAAATGAAAACCCAAAACCAGTGTGACACTAGTACATGTGAGTACATGCAACTTAATCATTATTTTAACTAACTAACTAACTAAATGAATGAATGAATGAATGAATGAATGAATGAATGAATGAATGAATGAATGAATGAATGAATGAATGAACGAATGAATGAACGGTTTCAAGGTCAAACTTTTTGTATTCAAACAATTTTATTTATTTAAAATAATGATCAATTTGCATGTAAATGACTAAAAGGTAAGTGGTAAGTTCTAACTCCAAAAATGACACAAAAGCACCAAAAATGCTATTAAAATGTTCCGATCATGTGCTATATATTAATATGTGTTAAATGTAAAAAATCTTCACAGTAATTGATTGATTGATTGATTGATTGATTGATTTGATTGATTGATTGGTGTATATGAATTGGGTGATTGATTGATTGATTGATTGATTGATTGATTGATTGGTGTATATGAATTGGGTGATTGATTGATTGATTGATTGATTGATTGATTGATTGATTGATTGATTGATTGATTGATTGATTGATTGATTTTTGAAGTATTACATTTTAGGGAATTGAACTTCACATTGCATCTCATTGACTTTCATTGTCTGGGCAAAAACAGTTGAAACATTCTTCAAAATATTATCTATTTAATCTTGTTGCTATATGTCTAGATGAAACATTTCAGAAAAAAAAATCAATTTAAAAAATGTGTCAGAAATGTTCATAAATCTCTTACTTTTGATTCTTTGTTACTTGGCATGTCTTCACAGTTTGATAATAATGGGATTTGTTAATAATAAAATGTATATTACTCTTTTGCTGGTGATAATTGTTCTGTTACTGCAGTTAGATTTCATGCAATCTGACAGCTTGAAGTGTTAAAAAATGTCTAGATTTTAAGAAAGCAGGAGGCTCCAATACAGAGAAATACAGGAGGACATGCATTAAGCTTCCACAGCACAAATATATATAAATCAGTGCATTCACAAACATCTCCTCCACTTAAAAGAAGTATTGCCTTACAGATCCAGACAGATATGTCCTCTAGACAAAGGGTTACTGACTTAACAAAATTCAGCACCACTGTTGTTTTGCTTTAAGCTTAATTCTCAAACCTCAGCACTTATCTGGGGTTCTTTTCTACAACAGCCCTAGACAAGTGCTTTAAAATAACTTTTGTTCATAGACAATAGACTGCGCTGAGCTGAATTGTTAGTCAATACTAATTCCAGCCCTCAGCATGTGCTCTTCCACAAGATATTCCTCCATAGATTTTTCTTTATTTATTCTTGTCCTCACTCTACATTATAAGGCCCAGAGAATAAATGACTTGCATCTTTAGATGTTAATATTACATTCAAATGACCTCTCAGAAAAGAACCACTGCCGGGTATTGTGTAACCTAAAACCCCAGCAGCGTTATTCCATTCCAGGCCACTGTCTGACCTCCTCCATCACTCTTTTCAATGAAGCACCTCTACAGATGTAGTTAAACAATACGATATGATATGATTTAAAGGGATAGTTGACCCAAAAATGAAAAATGTTACAATTTAGTCACCCTCAAACCTATATGACTTTACTTCCCCAGTGGAATACAAAAGAAGTTGCTTTGAAGAATGTACAGGTTGCTATTATCCAAGCAATTGCAATGAACGAGGACTGCATATTTCAAGCTTCAGAAATGAAACAGAGGCACCATAAAAGTGTCATTAAAATGTGCTATATACTAATATATGTGCTAAATATGTGTTTCTTGTTTCTCGTAATCTCCACTGTGACAGCTAATTTAGTTGACAAGTTCAGCTAAGTTTAACTGGTTTTGAAAACTGGATCAACCGATCTATCTGAAACATCAGACTCAATCAAATGATCAATTCACATACTGTATCTGTCAGGATTTTTACTAAGTAACGCCTCATTTTTGTTTCTATCATATGGCTTTTGAAAACATTGAACATTTTGGATACTTTTATGGTCCTTTTAAAGCTTGAAAGCCTCAGTCCCTATTTAAGACTAGTGCAATTCTTTTAAAAAATGTCCTTTTGTGTTCAACAAAAGAAAAAAAGTCATATAGGTCAGTTGAATGTGTCAGATGTAAAGGGAAAATTGTTCTAAAATTGACTTATTATGAAAGGAAGGGTGATAGATATTGGAATCTGTAAAAGTCTATTTCCTTGGAAGGGTTTCTTGGGTGAATTAAAATTGAACAAGAAAGAACAGATGGAATGTTTTGCTGAACTGAAATGATGGCCAACAAAAAAGCAAAAAATAAATAAATAAATAAAGCCCAAAAAATTTGTGATTAAAATGCTCTTTATGATTAATTAACTTAAATGAACTTTAATTGTACACAATATAGTAGTACACTTTTTTTTATTTATTTTTTTTAAGTTCAGTTAAAAACTAATACAATATCAACATATGAACATATGAACAAAAAACTCTTCTTTTTGGTGTTTACACGTTTCAGACAGTCTGTGCATTATGGGATTTTTCAGTGTCTTTCTGCAGGTTACGTGGTTATACTAGTAGATTTTATGAGTGAGTGAGTGAGTGAGTGAGTTATTAATTCAATCGATTTGTTTAAGTACACTAATTTATTCAGGAATGAAACAAGCGACATGAGGCAGAGTGAGGCATTGAATTATTCACTCAAGCAATTTGTTAAGCAACACTTTATTCAGGAACAAGTTACAGTGAGTCAGTTGATTCATTCAAATACACTGGCTGCATCTAATCTCTTTTCAATAAGGGATTACTTCAGGACTGTTAACAAAGTGTGTTCTATATACAGTAGTATGAATGTGTGTAGTATGAATGTAATCCATATGCACTATGTTCGTCATGTTGCCATTTTATTGTGATCTACTAGCTTAAGTTACGTTGCTTCAATTCGTTCAAACACACTGATAGATTTGGGGGAAAACAAGTTACTGCCTTATTAAATGAGTCATTGAAATATTCACACAACAGATTCATTAAAAAAAGATATATATTTAATATTTACATATATATGTAAATGATATCTGCTTTGGCTTTGTTTAGATATTATCATTGGCAGATCAAAAACAGACAAAGTAACATTCCGTATAAAAGGTACTCAAATTTAAAGACACCATGAAATCAAAATGGACAATTCTTATTTTTAATGACTTTTCCAAGCACAACATTATTATTATTTTTTTTAAATTCATGTGCCTTCATAATCTTTTTTTATTAAAATAACTTCCACACCCTCTCTCATCTCGGCTGCGTCTAAAATCGCTTACCCTTTTGAGTAGGTACTTTTTTGAATAAGTAGGTACTAATCTTACCTACTTTGTGAATAAGTACCTACTTTGTGATTGCTAAAAAAGTATGTTCTACATAGTATAAGTAATCTGGATGTACTACATCCGCCATGTCTTCATTATCATGTGACCTACCAGCATCAGTTGCGTCGCTTCACAGCCATTCACAAACCCTCTCCCATGGCCTCATGGGATAGTAAAGTGTCCATTGTATGTTAACTTCAGTATTTCACCAGAAGCAGTAGGTCATCTGGGTACATTTTGCTTAATCTTTTACGATTATTGTGAATTTGGGCATACTTCTTTTGTCGCATATTGTTTTCACCTACTATATAGTAGGGAAGTATGCGATTTCAGACGCAGCCCTCTGCCCATGACGAGGACGGGACAACCTGTCACTCACATGAGACTGACCAATAGCAAACCACACCGCTCCAACCAGTCCCGCCCTACATTTTTTCTTGTTTGAGAAGCAGTTTCACTCGGATATACATAGCAATGTAGGGAAGAAAAGACTATTGCTCTGCTCGGTTCAGTCTAAATTATATACTAAATGTACATGTTTTAATTAGGATGGCTAAATGTAAACAAACAGCTCCAGTTTAAGCATTTAGGATTTTGCACACATGCAACATGTATTCTTGCCTAGAGATGGATAAGTCCTCAAATCAGCCGCACAGTTGATTCAAGGTGATAGCTGCAGTGACTAGCACACACTGACCTCTCTTTTCCCAAAACTGTCAGCCCCGGTATTCTCTCTCCTCCATAAGCGGCCTGCTTGCTTGCTCCCTTTTTGTCTCCGCTACCTCTCCTCTGTCCTTCTTCCGGGCTTATTACAAATGAGTGTGACAGCCGCACAGAAAATGGGCCCATCAGTTAACAGCACCAGAGTGTAGATATGATGGATGATGAGAAAGTTCCCCTCTAAACTTGGGGGTCTGACCTTGTTGCTGGTAATGTTACACGTACCCTGCCCTTTTACAGATAAAGTCACAACTCATCAACTTAGAGACCCAGATGGATAGAGCAAAATCAATCCTGGAGATTCTGTGCTTGGCCAAGGACACAACAATGCAGTAAATTCAAACAGTGGATGATTACCTGGAAACCACTTTGAACATTTGAAGAGATATTGTTAAAAAATGGGCTTTTGTTTGACTGTATTTTACCACATGAAGGTCCAAGTAAAAAACCTTGAGTTTTTAAGAAGCCAAAAGAACAGTCTGTGGTACTGGTTATTACACTTGGTTATAACATACCTTGCATATATTGCGCTGTTGTGTTTTGATGCATGCTAGGCCTTTTCCCCCAAGGATCCCACAGTATGAGGAAATCAAACAGCAGTCTGACCTAAAAAGTCTGTAAAACACATGTGTAGAATATCTTTGATTTGTCTGTAGTCGCATACATGCTGATGTATAGATAGGGTTGGGTATCATTTGAATTTTAATGATTCCGATTCTGCTTATCGATTCTGATTCTTATTCCTAATTTCGATTTCAATAAGGTAAAAAAAGAGTAGATATTCATATCTTATTGCAAAACATTTCATTGTAGCTGAATACCATGAAAAAAAAAAAAAACAAGCTAAAGTTTTACTTAAATATTTTTTATGATAATTAAATAAATAATTCAATTATTACATTTTTTTTTTCTGATACAGTTTAAATCTGAGATCTTGTCATATTTTTTTTTTTTTTTTACCATTTTTTAAAACTATAATGAATAAACTGTATTAATGAATAAAATGTTCAAAATACATTTTGGTTTAACGGTAGCCACGAAAATTATTCAGTCAAGAACAGTAAGTGAATTTTCTTTGTCTTTTGTTGTTTGATCAATGTTATTATAGAGATGGCAGCAGGAATATAAGGCTGCTGTCACTTTAAGAGCTGCATGGATCCAATATACTGTTACACATGCATTTTCTTTGTCAACTGTTTACATTCACTTAAAGAGTTAGTTCACCCAAAAATGAAAATTCTGTCATTAATTACTCACCCTCATGTCATTACACATCTGCAAGACCTTCGTTGAATATAGTCGTTATTTTTGTTGTGTTTTTGCGTGCAAAAAGTATTCTCAAAACTTCACAACATTAAGGTTGAAACATGCAATCACATTGACTATTTTAATGATGTCTTTAGTACCTTTGTGGGCCTTGAAAGTGGTGGTTAAATTGCTGTCTACGGGGGATAAAAAACTCATCAAAAATATCTTAAATTGTCTTCCGAAGATGAACAAAGGTCCTATGGGATTGACATTAGGGTCATTCCAAAATTCATTTTTGGGTGAACTAACCTTTTAAGAGATAACCGACTGTTTAAGAGGATAATTTGACATATTTTTTGTGTATTTTTCCTCTATAGTGCAAAAAAGACACAGGAGAAAACTCAGTTCAGTATCGCACACTATACAGTATGGGAGGCGGCTTTCTGTGTGTGCGCTTTGACATTTACATTTACATTTATGCATTTGGCAGACGCTTTTATCCAAAGCGACTTACATTGCATTATGCTATACATTTGTATCTGAGTATGTGCAATCCCTGGGATCGAACCCATGACCTTGGCATTGCTAGTGCCATGCTCTAACCACTGAGCTACAGGAAAGCTTTGAATGTCTGTGCAGCACAGAAAACAGCAAACAGCATGTGAGTCTTCTTGTGCTGGAATGGTTTAAAATCATTAAAATGCACACAAAGGAATCGATAAGACAACTCTAATCCCTGGTTTTTGGAATTTTGGATGCGGTTCTAAAATGGAACTGGTACCCGATACACAACCCTACATATAGAATACATTCAAAATACCAGATACCTTTCGCCTTCAACTGACGACAAAATTCGATCACAGTCACAGATGATTTCTGTAGATGCATTTGAGGGCAGCTTTGAGATCGCATGCTATTAGGGATGCAATGGCTAATGAGAGAAATGGAAATGCTAACGGATTACTCCAGGTATTACAGACTATATCCACAGTCAAGTAAACCAATTAGAGCTGATATAACTCCATAGTTAATCTAAAAAAATAGTGTAGAATCAGTTCTTTAGTACAGTAAGTGTGCTGCGTAGTGTGTATGAACTTTATGCTGTCTGGCTGAAGCATGCTCATATAGTGTAATGACAGCGTAACGTTTCTTGAAAGCCCATCATTCACTTGTTTATATGGTTATGTGAAAGATACTCTTTACAAGCTTTTTTGATGCAGGAAAGATTTCATGTAAGAGTTCTCGATGAGACATCTCGTTTATTATTCATCATGTAAATGTACACTGTCATTGCCAGTGAGCCGTTGAACAGCAGTAATAGCCATCATCTGATCTATTATTCATAATCAGCAATTTGCATAAGCAGCAGTACGGTCTCCCAAATGACTATGTTAAAGCCACGGTCAGGTGATCCTGATAGAGGTGCTAACTCTACGGCTCTTTCGCAAACATTAAAGGAGCGCTGGGGCGGACATGCTGGTGCTCAACGACTAGGCGAGCTTTTGATTTTTGCTGCGGCTCGTTCGTTTTATCACCCGCCGACACCTCCTGTATTTGAATATGCGCTTAAGCTTTGTCAATGCTGGAGGCTGTGTGTTGCCTCATTGATGGCTGTAGTGAAAGACCAGAATATGACAAAAACAAGCAGAGAAGTTTAGGGACTCAGACTTTCTCAGGTCAATGTCAGGCCTTTCATCTCATCAAAAGCAGAAGGTTTTGATTTTTCCCTTTTATATGTTTTGCAGATGTACTGCTTAAGGAACCCATGCTATTTTCTTTCCTGCATTTGGAATACTAACCCGATTCCAAAAAAGTTGGGACACTGTACAAATTGTGAATAAAAAAGGAATACAATAATTTACAAATCTCATAAACTTACATTTTATTCATAATAGACTATAGATAACATATCAAATGTTGAAAGTGACACATTTTGAAATGTCATGCCAAATATTGGCTCATTTTGGATTTCATGAGAGCTACACATTCCAAAAAAGTTGGGACAGGTAGCAATAAGAGGCCAGAAAAGTTAAAAGTACATATAAGGAACAGCTGGAGGACCAAATTGCAACTTATTAGGTCAATTGGCAACATGATTGGGTATAAAAAGAGCCTCTCAGAGTGGCAGTGTCTCTCAGAAGTCAAGATGGGCAGAGGATCACCAATTCCCCCAATGCTGCGGCGGAAAATAGTGGAAAAATATCAGAAAGGAGTTTCTCAGAGAAAAATTGCATAGAGCTTGAAGTTATCATCATCTACAGTCCATAATATCATCCAAAGATTCAGAGAATCTGGAACAATCTCTGTGCGTAAGGGTCAAGGCCGGAAAACCATACTGGATGCCTGAGATCTTCGGGCCCTTAGACGGCACTGCATCACATACAGGAATACTACTGTAATGGAAATCACAACATGGGCTCAGGAATACTTCCAGAAAACATTGTCGGTGAACACAATCCACCGTGCCATTCGCCGTTGCCGGCTAAAACTCTATAGGTCAAAAAAGAAGCCATACATCTAAACATGATCCAGAAGCGCAGGTGTTTTCTCTGGGCCAAGGCTCATTTAAAATGGACTGTGGCAAAGTGGAAAACTGTTCTGTGGTCAGACGAATCAAAATTTGAAGTTCTTTTTGGAAAACTGGGAGGCCATGTCATCCGGACTAAAGATGAAGGACAACCCAAGTTGTTATCAGCGCTCAGTTCAGAAGCCTGCATCTCTGATGGTATGGGGTTGCATGAGTGCGTGTGGCATGGGCAGCGCACACATCTGGAAAGGCACCATCAATGCTGAAAGGTATATCCAAGTTCTAGAACAACATATGCTCTGATCCAGACGTCGTCTCTTTCAGGGAAAACCTTGCATTTTCCAACATGACAATGCCAGACCACATACTGCATTAATTACAACATCATGGCTGCGTAGAAGAAGGATCCGGGTACTGAAATGGCCAGCCTGCAGTCCAGATCTTTCACCCATAGAAAACATTTGGCACATCATAAAGAGGAAGATGCGACAAAGAAGACTTAAGACAGTTGAGCAACTAGAAGCCTGTATTAGACAAGAATGGGAAAACATTCCTATTCCTAAACTTGAGCAACTTGTCTCCTCAGTCCCCAGACGTTTGCAGACTGTTATAAAAGAAGAGGGGATGCCACACAGTGGTAAACATGGCCTTGTCCCAACTTTTTTGAGATGTGTTGATGCCATGAAATTTAAAATCAACTTATTTTTCCCTTAAAATGATACATTTTCCCAGTTTAAACATTTGATATGTTATCTTTGTTGTATTCTGAATAAAATACTGAAATCTGAAACTTCCACATCATTGCATTCTGTTTTTATTCACAATTTGTAAAGTGTCCCAACTTTTTTTGGAATAGGGTTTGTAGTTATAGATGTTCATATAAATATCACGGCTGGTTATGATAATAGATTAACATGGAAAAGATACCTTTTATTGCTTGTTGTGGCATTGCATGTGGTTAGGACATGGTGTTACATGTTTTGTCCTTATTTCAGGCAAAAACAAATTCAAAAATCCTACTGACTTTGTGATGATGGACCCGGAGGTGCTAAAATGCTAATTCATTTTGGGTTTTGGCTTACAAATCCCTACAGCATAATTATTTGCCGATTACTCTTGCTAGTCAGTTACTGATTGTATTAAAGGATTAGTTCACTTTCAACTGAAAATTTCCTGATAATTTACTCACCCCCATGTCATCCAAGTTGTTCATGTCTTTCTTTCTTCAGTCGAAAAGAAATTAAGGTTTTTGATGAAAACATTCCAGGATTTTTCTCCATATAGTGGACTTCAAAGGTCAAAATTACAGTTAACAGTGATCCCAGATGAGAAATAAAGGTCTTATCTATAGAAACTATTGCTCATTTTCTATTTTTTTTTTTTTTTTAAGTGTATACATTTTAACCATAAATGCTTATCTTGAACTAGTTTTTCTTCTTCTTCTTCTCAATTAGAATAGCGGCAGTGTAGACACTGTTAAGTGTATTACTGCCCTCCACAGGTCAAAGTTTGAACTAAATTGTGCAAGCATATAACAATTAGTTCAAACTTTGACCTGTAGAGGGCAGTAATACATTAAAAGTGTCTACACTGCTGGAATTCAAATAGAGAAGAAGAAGAAGAACACGAAGAAGAGAGCTAGTTCAAGATGAGCATTTATGGTTAAAAAGTATAACATTTTTATTTATTTTTTTTAGAAAATGAGTGATGGTTTCTCCAGATAAGACCCTTATTCCTCGTCTGGGATTGTGTAGAACAATTTGAAGCTGCAGTGAAACTGTAATTTTGACCTTCAACCGTTTGGGCTCCATTGAAGTCCACTATATGGAGAATAATCCTGGAATGTTTTCCTCAAAAACCTTTCTTTTCGACTGAAGAAAGAAAGACATGAACATCTTGGATGACATGGGGGTGAGTAAATAATCAGGATTTTTTTATTTGAAAGTGAACTAATCATTTAAGGGAGGGACATTCTCATTCTGGAGATCATTTGATTGGATAAACATTTAAACACACCCCTGAGTGCAGGATGAGTCATCAATGTTTTTGGCATGTTTTCTAGAAAAAGAAAGACTGCTAAAGGTTTGTCTACAGTACATGTTATGGCCTTTTCACACAGGATGTGGAATGCACTGCACTGGCCACTGGGTTCAGCGTAGCCTTCAGATACAAAGCAATTTACGCTATGCTGGCCAGAGCAAAGTAGGCAGAGTTTTCAAAACTTTTAGGGAGAGTTCTATACATATAGTCATTTGATGCCTCGTTTCTATTGGCCGCACGAGTAATCGCATAAAAGTTGAATTATTTTGAACTTTGACCGTGGCATGTGCACAAACTTGTCATTCAAGCCATTTAAATAAATGGGTTTCATAGCGCAGTGGTGCCGTTGTTGCGTCCTGTGTGAAAGGGCCTTAAGAGTACATTAGCATATAGAATAGACACAAACTCAAAGCAACAAAACATACATTTTGAATTAATGGGGTCCTAAAAAAGGGCTTGCTGTGCACTGTGTACTGTGCTGCACTTTAACTACATTTTTCAGTAGCGTGACAGTGGCTCAACTGTTTTCAAAATAGTGTTGCTTTTCCCAGGGGCACCTGCAGGACATGATCCATGATACATAAGAGGGGAAAAAAAAGGTCTTAGGTCTTTTTTAACACATTTAAAATAGAAAATACATTTCTGTCCTATACAGTTGCTTTCCTCATAAATGATATCAAAGTTATAGGTCATACTACTGTAGCTACTGTACATTCACAACCAATACAAATCACACAAGAATGATTATTTTATAAATGTTATTAATGTTATTTAGACAATGATCATGTACAAATATTCATGTCATAATGATAATTATTTTTAATAAGATATAATGTTAACATCAGTTAGTAAGTGTTTGATTTTTTTTTTTTTTTTTTTTTTTGAGCTGAATAAATATGCTTTCCATTGATGTATGGTTTGTCAGAATAAGGCAATATTTGGTCAAGATATTTGAAAATCTGCAATCTGAGGGTGCAAAAAAATCAAAATACTGAGAAAATCTCCTTTAAAGTTGTCCAAATTAAGTCCTTAGCAATGCATATCCACACACAAAAATACATTTTTGATATATTTATGGTAGGAAATTTACTAAATATCTTTATGGAACATGAGCTTTACTTAATATCCTAATGATTTTTGGCATAAAGGAAAAATCGATCATTTTGACCCATACAATATATTGTTGGCTATTGCTACAAATATACCCTTGTGACTTATGACTTGTTTTGTGGTCCAGGGTCACATTTGAGAGATAAAATCCGTTGAAGTGTGCCTTTTTCAGCTTGAAGGAATGTGTCTAGTAGATTTATTTTCAGTTTATGAGTTTACAAAAGCGATCAAGATCTCTCAGTGATTGCTAGTGTGTTGATTTAATTAAATATCCACATATTACATATTTTATATTTGTATAATACACCAACCAATCGTAAACATCTGTACAGAGCAGAGCCCCTAAAGGGACGTGGTGGTGGTGGAAAAAATATGAGATGGCAGGAAAAAGTATATTTCAAAATGTTTTCATTCGCATGCAAAACATTTGCATTTCCCCGAGAAACTTTACGGTCGCTCGCAAAGAAACTTAAAAGTTTTGCAAATGAGCACACAGTTTCTTGGGGGAACGCAAAACATTTGAAAGAGGACACCAAAGAATTGACAAATTTTTCTCCCATCTTTATAGACTCCGTATATACGAAACATTTGGAAATTAAGAAATTAAGATGTAAGTATCAGTATTATAATATTATAGTTGTGAATTTTAAATGGTTTTAAAGTCATATAAAAGTCAAAAAAGTCAAATTATTCAACTTTCGCAAAGCAAGCGAGAAGAGATGCACCTGGGCTTTGCACAACATTTGTGAATTGAAAACAGCTCCCTGTTATATTTGTCAGTGATGTTGGACACAAGATGTTCTGCAATAACTTTGTTTAGCCTTTTGCCCTGTGGCCGAGACTACACTAAAACTGCTAGCTAATGTTATGGCTGCTCCGCCATACAATCTGCTGACATCAAAGGGCATCTGACTGCTCCGACTGTTAGAACAAGAGTCTGACATTAAAATGTGTGTGGATGGACGAAAGAGTGCAAGCTCAGTTAAAATCAATCACTTTTAACAGCCACTTGACTTGAATTTCATACTGGCAGCAACAGAACAGCACTGTATGACCTCTTGCCGCTCTGTATTCTTGTATTTTATTAATTGTTAATGCCAAAGCATGCGCTGTGGAGATAGCCTTGAGTGATATACCCATGGGCTTTTGTTGTGCTCATTAGAAGAAATGTATTATTGACTACTATTTTGAAGCGTTGTGTATACTGACGTAATGTGTGTGAAAACAGAAGTGAACAGTAAAGAAGATGGATGAAGTTCGATGTACTCATGCCTCGTGTGTTTCTTAGTTTAATAACTTCTGACAGACACCTCAGGTTTGTATGTATACAGTCTGAATATGTTTATGTAAGTGTTATCTCAACTCATTATTTTTAATGGCTGTGAACGTTACATTGAAACAACCAATCAGAACGCAAATAGAGTTGAACTAGGCTGAACTATCCATTTCTTCTGAACTTCACGGTTTCCACAAAAGTATTACGCAGCACAATTGTTTTCAACATTGACAATAATAATACATTATTATTACAATACACAATACGTTTCTTGAGCAGCAAATCAGCATATTAGGATGATTTCTGAAGGATCATGTGACACTGAAGACTGGAGTAATGTATGCTGAAAACTCAGCTTTGATTACAGGAATAAATTGCATTTTAATATATATTCAAATAGAAAACAGTTAGTTTAAATTGTAATAATATTTCACCATATTACTGTTTTTACTGTATTTTTTTTATCAAATAAATGCAGCTATTCACCACATTCAGTATTTGGTGCAAACCTTTGAATGGTATATATAAACCTACTGGTCATAATCGGTCTTAACATAAACACCAGAATGGACATAACAACAAACATAATACGAATGCCCTTTTATTTTGTAAAAGTAAGTGTTAAAAGTATACATTTTACACAGTTAACCCATTAACATTTTTACAGTGGTATGTAACAAAACCACTCTGCTTAATTAAATGGAACTAAAATGTGAAAGAAATTTGAAAGTGTCTTCTGGCTAATTGGGATTGTGAAAGTGTCACATAAGTGCTTGAGATCTTTCCACTCTAGATTAACTGCATTTACAGTGTTTTGCAGTTGCATAAATTAATTTTTGTTTCATAATTGTCTTGCTGAAAAGTAACAGATGTTTTGTGATGGTTGTTCATGAGTCCCTTCTTTGTTCTGAGCAGTTAAAATGCCCAATTGTTCGGCCGGAACCGAGAACATTTCCTATAACACTAGATATACCTGTACATCAGAATAAGAATATCATCTACGCTAATATCAGTCTCTCTGCTTATCCTGAGGTTTGCCGGGTGCTGGATCCAGGCCGTATCCAGATCAGATGGAGAACCTGTGTCTGGACCTGATTACAACGTAGCCCAGGAGACAATGGGCCTACAGACCCAGTTCTGGCAGCATTTATAATTCAGATTTTTAATCCCCGTATCCGCTTACATATATTTATATATAATCTATTTTTAATCTCTATAATAAAAAAGTATAATTCAGATTTTGATCTCCATATCCATTTACATATATTATATATATCTTCCAAGGGTTTTTTTCCCTCCTAGGACTTTTTTCCCAGTGTTAGCACGCTGGGTTTTTCTCCTAGGGGGTTTTTTCCACCCATGGGAGTCAGCCGACATTGGCTTAATGTAGCACCATCTTGTATATGTTACATATTACCACGCTTGTTTGTACAGCTTATTTTTAACCATTTCCCTTTTTTCTGTGCTTCTAATATGTAAAGCTGCTTTGAAACAATTACCAATTGTAAAAGCGCTATATAAATAAATTTGACTTGACTTGACTTCAGAAAAATCCTCCAGCTCCTGCAGATTCTTCAGTTTTCAAGGATTTTTTGCATATTTGAACCCTTTCCAACAGTGACTGTATTTTGAGATTCATCTTTTCACACTGAGGACAACTGAGGGACTCAAACACAACTATTAAAAGAAGTTTCCACCCCGTCTCTTAATGCATCGTGTTTCCTTCTGGAGCATCAGTGAATGTTTGAACCTTTTTTAATAGTTGAGTTTGAGTCCCTCAGATGTCCTCAGTGTGAAAAGATGAATCTCAAAATCATACAGCCACTGCTGGAAAGGGTTCAAATATGCAAATCCTTGAAAACTGAAGAATCTGCAGGACCAGGAGGATTTTTCTGAAGAACAGAGCTCAGTTTAACTGCTCAGGACAAACAAGGAACTGAATTTTATATGATCTCTCTTATTTTGTTAAAATTGTTCACATTTTCACAGATTCTGCAAGTGGTTCACATACTTTTTCATGCAGCTGTATATAGATGTTGGTCAGATTTCTGTAGGGCTTTTCATTCATCTTTAACACCGTGTTCATTTTTAAATGAATTAAGTACATTTTCAAACTAACACCCACAGTTAGAATTAAAAACTATTTCAGTAGCAGAAAGGAACCATTGATCCTTATTGTAAAAACGCAGTTGGGTACCTCTTGTTTGTCTGTCAGAAAGTCTTACTAAAACATTTAAATAATACATTTATTCCTACTCTAATATAAATTCCTATGATTTATATGAATGTGGCCATAGCTGTCAGAATGGAGGGTTTAATGATTAAGCTCTGAGCATATGGATTAAAGCTCCTGTTTAACATGGTATAGCTGATTTAATGTAAGGCAATCTTCCATGAAACTCATTTCAGAGCTGCAGTATGCTCAAATATTATACGCTCTCCAAACCGTGCAAGAGCGTCATTCAGGTATGAGTTTGAGCTTGAATACCGTTGTGATACATTTGTCACACAAATACATTACATTAAAGATAATGTTACTTTGAACTCTCTATATTTGACTTCCTCTGATCTAATTAGACAATGCCAGTAAAAATATTAATGACAAAATGTTCAACAAGAAATATTTAGTTGCCCTGACAATAGTATATGAGACCTTGCTGGGTAACATTTTATTCCGATTGTCTAATTTTAGACAATCTATGGCCCTGTTTACACCTGGTATTAAGATGTGTTTTGGTCAATCGGGTCACAAGCGGACAACACTAAACACAGGTGTAAATGGGTTGTAAAATGTTTTGAGCTTGTTCTTCCAGAGGTAGTCGAAAATACATTCGACTGGATTGCTGTTGCAGTGTAGACGCTCGTGGTCGAATGCATTCGAACAGCCAAAAAAGACCACCTACTCTCCGCCTGCTGACCTAATGTGTATATATTATGGGAAGCGCGCTAGCCCACAGACCCTCCCCTTGAAGAAATCAGGACAGAAGTGGTTAAAAGTGGACAAAAAAGCCAGATTAAAACACCAGGTGTAAACAGGTATGTGTCTCCCCTTGTCTACTTGTAATCTGTTCAACCAAAACACATCTATCACCCAAAAATGAAATTGCTGTCATTAAGTACTCACCCTCATGTCGTTCCACACCCATAAGGCCTTCGTTCATCTTTGGAACACAAATTAAGATATTTTTGATAAAATCCAATGGCTCAATGAGGCCTCCATTGACAGCAAGATAATGAACACTTTCAGATGCCCTGAAAGCTACTATAGACATATTTAAAACAGTTCATGTGACTACAGTGATTCAACCATAATGTTATGAAGCAACGAGAATATTTTTGTTCACCAAAAAAAATAAATAAAAAATTAACGACTTTATACAACAATATCTGCTGATGGGTGATTTCAAACCACTGCAAAGCTTTGAAGCTTTACGAATCTTTTGTTTCGAATCAGTGGTTCGGAGCGTGTATCAAACTGCCAAAGTCACGTGAACCATTGAAATTTCGAAACACTTATGACATAACGAAGACTCGTTTGCTGAAATCACGTGACTTTGGAAGTTTGAGATCACACTCCGAACCACTGATTTGAAACAAAAGATTTGTAAAGCTTCGAAGTTTCATGAAGCAGTGTTTTGAAATCGCCCATCACTAGATATTTTTGAATAAAGTTTTTTTTTTTTTTTTGGTGCACAAAAGTATTCTTGCCACATTAAGAATATTGAACCACTGTAGTCACATGAACTGTTTTAAATCGTCTTTACTAGCTTTCTGGGTGTTTGGATGACTCACTGAGTCATCGGATTATATAAAAAATATCTTAATTTGTGTTCTGAAGATGAACAAAGGTCTTACGGTGTAGAATGACATGAGGGTGAGTAATTAATGACAGAATTTTCATTTTTGGGTGAATTAACCCTTTAATGCCAGGTGTAAACCAAGCCATAAGTATCTTTGCAACTACATGTCAGCTAGAAGTCATTAGAGCTTTAGTAGAGTTAAGTCTGCTTAATATCTGCTAACACTTTATTTTGATGCTCTCCATGCAAATAAATTTGCAACTACATGTCAACTTATTTTACTAATCCAAACCCTAACACCTAATAGTCTACTCAGGGATGGGCAAAAATACATCAAAATGTATTTTAAAATAAAATACCAAATACCTCAATTTTAAATGTATCAAAATAAACTACAAAATACAGCAGGCACACCATGTATCAAAATAAACTACTGTATTATTGTATTTTGAAAATACTATAAAATACTTTGATAAGGGAGCATGAAATTTCTTCGTAAACCTCCCATCAGTTGACCCATTTGATCTATCCCTTCACCATTACTGACTTGATTAAGTAAACAACGTTTGATAGCAACAGCTTTTCTCTGCCCGAGTCATGCAATAAATCTGACATATGCAACCAGTTAAAGGCACAATTATGAAGGATTTTTAGATTAATATATTCAAAAACCACTAAAACAATGTTATATTTTTTGTTGACTTGTGCACTTACATTATCCCAAATGTTTCCAAGAAATTCTAAATCCAGAGAAATAAGCAATTTTAAACAGGACGCCTATCAATGACATAATTTCAACTTAACATGTAATCTGACAAACACATACACATACTGTATAACGATATGTTCAGATAAGGTCTTACTCTGGCATTTCAAAGAAATGAATAATCCTTCTACCAAGCGATCTCTGTGCTCTGTGGTGTCTCCTCCTAACAGCAACAATTGCAGCCATGTCACAAAATGGGTTCAGACATGCTTTTTTAGGGTGTTAAATAATGGTGTAAATACCAGTAAATTGACGAGTGCAAGCATTAGTAAATCGCATTGTGTGATGGATTTAAATACTCTCCTCCAATAAGTTTTGCATCTGAAAGGGAAACTCCTAAAAATGCATATGCAATAAGGTCAGCCGCAAACACAACTCAGTCCATGCCTTTTCAGCACTAATTTTACACTGCATGTCTTTGATTTATCGTGAGTACCATGTTTTACCATGACTAATATTGATCTAGCTTACTGCAGTGTGCATTAAGTGTCTCATAGTAGCCGCTGAGCGAACGCACAGAGTAGCATTATACAACTTCAATTATATTCAACACACAAATGTATCTAATATGATATAGTGCTGCTTTGCCCTATGTGCACATGACCGAAAGAAGCGGAAGCGGTGACTGTGGCATAATAAAAGATCCGCTGCTGTTGAGCTGTGTGTCGCACTCGTCTCTCATTAACAATTGCTCGAGTGGGCTCGTTACTGCTCTGCTTCATACTACAGTAACATTAATAATCTTTCCATAAACATGATTTCTGCCTGAGTCCTGTCCCGATTCTTTTCCACCGGCTGTAGATGTAAAGACAACATATCCCATGATTCCGTGAAATCAAGGTGTCATCGAGCTTCGCCTTTGTTTTGAAATAGCAATCATTAGAGGTGAAAATGTACATATTGTGGCATCAAATATTCACATATCACTGTGATCTCCCAGATGAAGGTTAGTTTTAAAGTAACCAACAGTATAATGTTTGCAAATGACTCTTAAATGTATCCTAATTTAGTTACTTGGTGTTTGGTAACAAAAGGCCTACTTTGCATCAGCAACACTGACTCAATGACTCAATGACAACAACTCATATATAAGAAGACAACTTTTTAACCAATTAATCATTTGATTGTTAATCATAAATATAGGGGTTTGCTATTTGGCAATGTTTGTAAATTTGTATACTATTTAGCCTAGGCTACCAAAATGAACACCAAAACTTAAAATAAACTGTTAAAAATATAGCAATTCATGCTAAAAATTGGTGGAAAACTGGCAGCCTGCACGTTTCTTGGCCACCTTCTTCCATATGGATCAATTTTCTGTTCTGATCGCAACAAGTCTCTGCAAACTATTGAGTAGGAGCACCAATCAGAGGCCACAATTTTATGTCATCATGTAGACTTCTTACAAAGTATTTTACAGTATTTTAAAAATACAAAAATACAAAACACTAAAGTATTTTGATACAAAATACAAAGCCATTTTCATCAACCCTATCAAATACAAATTACAAAATACTATTTTGTATTTGAAATACATATTTGAAATACATGTATCATAAATACTGCCCATCCCTGAGTCTACTAATACTATGAGAATTAGTTGACATACAGTAAAGCTGCAAATGAATGAGAGTTTGTTGACATAATACTTATAGTTAGTAGAATGTTTAAAGGTATGTATTGAAATAAAGTGTAACGCCTTGCTATTTTCACCTGCACAATGATTAGATCAATGATTCAATGATCTAATGTTGGATTTCCACCTATTCTGGATATATTTTGTAAAGTAATATCTTTCTCCAAACATGGAGAGGAATATAATACCACCAATGGTCATAAGTCTGGTAGTTCTAGTACTTCAGGAAAGTTCTATCTGTAAAAAAGGAAATTGACACATTGTCAAAGATGCTACTGAATTAGAGAGTTAAATGTGTTCTTTAACGATTTGACCTTTGATCTGAAAAGTAATGAAGACCTTTGTTTCCCAAGAAGTGGATTCAGCCCCAGTGCAGATTTCATCTTACCTTCCTACAGCAAAAGGCTTTTGACACTATAATGCAGTCCACCTGGGAAGACCCGCTCCGGCTGTGCCGAGCTTAGTGGGACAAGGAGAGAAGCGTGTGTTTCCCATTAGGGGACTTATTTCTTGCAAAGATCATTTCAAAGACGAGAAGATTGAAACAATTTTGATGATGATAAAAATAACATTTTTAATAATAAAGCAATAAACTTATAGAGCTCCCTTTATTCAGTATACTCAGCAGTTTAAACTACCACTGCATATTTTATTCCCATCCATCCATCCATCCATCCATCCATCCATCCATCCATCCATCCATCCATCCATCCATCCATCCATCCATCCATCCATCCACCCGTCTGTCTGTCTGTCTGTCTGTCTGTCTATCTATCTATCTATCTATCTATCTATCTATCTATCTATCTATCTATCTATCTATCTATCTATCTATCTATCTATCTATCTATCTATCTGCCTACCTACCTACGGAGATCCCGCAGTGGTGCTCTTGGTAAAATATGGAAAATATGTGGAGACATTCCTAATATTTCAAAACCAGATGTAACTATAGGAAAATCATTTTGTTACTCATTTCTCAGTGGTAGTGCAGTTTGGCACGGTCCTCTCCGGCTCTGTCTCTGGCTAAGCAATTTATTCACATTTGTATTGATGAATAAGTAGATCAAAATCAATACTCGGCTGAACTCCGAGTCCAAAGAGCACTGAAAAAGCTTTTTTACAATTCTGGCTGGCTACCTCATGCTTTTATAGACACGGGCCTTTAAGTGAGATGCTTAATTCTCTCTACATTAAACCGGAGTGAACATTTTAATGAGATTTATTGGTCAGACTTCTCCTGTGCATTGCACTTTTTTGGAGTGAACCATTTACACATAACCTTGTAGACTAAACCTTTCTAAAAAAAAAAAAAAAAAAAAGCTTAAAAATAGGTGATTCCTCCATCTGAAACTGGATATGGTCACCATGCTGAAGTAATAAACTCCAAGATATAAATATATTATTCTGAATTTGATGGAATGTTTAGTCTCAACCCATAATAACACCTTGGAAATAACATAGTATCACCCTAGTAACTACCTTGAACACTGAAGCAATAGCCTGGTAACACACTAGAAACTACTCAGAATGTTGAAGCAGCCCCTTACTGTAACAACCTCCCAGTACACCATATCAACTACCTAGCAACAACCCATAAAACAATATAAACTGCCTAGTAACACCCTAGAACCATTCAGAATGTGTAGCAGCCACCAACTGTAGCAATCACCCCGAACACCATAACCACCTAACAACACCATAGCAAACACCCAGAACAAAGTATCAGCCACTGTAGCAACCATCCAGAACACAATATCAACCATCTAGCAACTACCTAGCTGTCACAGATCCCTTGTTCCCCTGGACTCCATTTCCCATGATCCTCCTGTTCTCCACACCTGCACTCACTTCCCTCGTCAGTTCCTCATCATCACGGATCACCTGCACCTGGACTCTATTATCTGCACTCCCTTTATATTGCACTCACTCCCTTCACTCCTCGTCCGTCTTAATGTTATGTTTACGTTGTATGTTTGGTTCCTCTTGCCTTTTGGATTAAAGTATTATGTATTGTGGAAATCCGTACCTGCCTCATCTCTTCAAACCAGTACAACCGTAACAGAAAGACAGACCCATATAGACTGGATTTCCACAAGAAGATGGAGACTTTGACCAGCTCCCTGGCTCCTGCTCCTCCAACGCCTCTCACCCTGTCACCCGGCGATCGCCTTATCGGGCTCTTCCAGATTGGACGTTCACTGGAGAGGTATGTGGAGGAGTTCGTAGAGCTAGCTTTTCTGACTAACTGGTCTGAGGCACGTTTAATCACCCTGTTTCTGGACGGACTGGACGAGAACACTATCCGTTTTTATGAACCTGAAGATTATTTTTCCCTGAACGAAACCATTAATCTAATTTTATATTTAAACGGATCTAGTTTCTATTGTGATGAGGTTCAGGATATGTGTTCATCTCGTCCAGTCTCTCCTGAAACACGGGTGGCCAGGCCAGTTGGTCAGCCTGCCTCTCCCTCCGCATATCCCTCCAGTGAACTGATTTCCTGGTCAACGCTGGACCCACACTCCTCAATTGGGTCCAGAAAGCAGCGGAGGAGGAAGGAGCCCGCTCCAGTCTCTCCAGAGCCCGCTCCAGTCTCTCCAGAGCCCGCTCCAGTCTCTCCAGAGCCCGCTCCAGTCTCTCCAGAGCCCGCTCCAGTCTCTCCAGAGCCCGCTCCTGTATCTCCAGAGCCCGCTCCTGTATCTCCAGAGCCCGCTCCTGTATCTCCAGAGCCCGCTCCTGTATCTCCAGAGCCCGCTCCTGTATCTCCAGAGCCCGCTCCTGTATCTCCAGAGCCCGCTCCTGTATCTCCAGAGCCCGCTCCTGTATCTCCAGAGCCCGCTCCTGTATCTCCAGAGCCCGCTCCTGTATCTCCAGAGCCCGCTCCTGTATCTCCAGAGCCCGCTCCTGTATCTCCAGAGCCCGCTCCAACCCTGTGCGAGCCGCCAGATCTGGCCTGGCTTATTGACTGTTTTCACGAGCCCTCAGCTCCAGCCGCCGCCTACGAGCCCTCAGCTCCAGCCGCCGCCTACGAGCCCTCAGCTCCAGCCGCCGCCTACGAGCCCTCAGCTCCAGCCGCCGCCGCCGAGCCCTCAGCTCCAGCCGCCGCCGCCGAGCCTGCCGCTCCAGCCGCCGCCGCCGAGCCTGCCGCTCCAGCCGCCGCCGCCGAGCCTGCCGCTCCAGCCGCCGCCGCCGAGCCTGCCGCTCCAGACGCCGCCGCCGAGCCATCCAGTCTCCGCCGCCGAGCCAAGTTCTCCAGTCTCCGCCGCCGAGCCAAGTTCTCCAGTCTCCGCCGCCGAGCCAAGTTCTCCAGTCTCCGCCGCCGAGCCAAGTTCTCCAGTCTCCGCCGCCGAGCCAAGTTCTCCAGTCTCCGCCGCCGAGCCAAGTTCTCCAGTCTCCGCCGCCGAGCCAAGTTCTCCAGTCTCCGCCGCCGAGCCAAGTTCTCCAGTCTCCGCCGCCGAGCCAAGTTCTCCAGTCTCCGCCGCCGAGCCAAGTTCTCCAGTCTCCGCCGCCGAGCCAAGTTCTCCAGTCTCCGCCGCCGAGCCAAGTTCTCCAGTCTCCGCCGCCGAGCCAAGTTCTCCAGTCTCCGCCGCCGAGCCAAGTTCTCCAGTCTCCGCCGCCGAGCCAAGTTCTCCAGTCTCCGCCGCCAAACCAGCTCCATGCTCCTCCACCCACACATTGACTTTATTCCTTGGACTCCTCTATATGATCCTTAACCTCTCCAAGTATTTTTTGGGGGGGGGCCAAGTACCCGTGGGTGGGGGACATGTGGGCGCCACACATGTGGGTGGGCCTCTGACGTGGCCTGCCAAGGCTCCTGACCCGCCGTGGCCTGCCAAGGCTCCTGACCCGCCGTGGCCTGCCAAGGCTCCTGACCCGCCGTGGCCTGCCAAGGCTCCTGACCCGCCATGGCTCATGGATCCGCCCTGGAGACCTCCACTCCAGTCCACTCATCCCCCGGCACCTGCATGAGGTCTCCAGGGCGCCCGCCCCCCCCTCCCGGTTATTCTATTTACGGCGCGAGGACGCGCCTACCGGGGAGGTACTGTCACAGATCCCTTGTTCCCCTGGACTCCATTTCCCATGATCCTCCTGTTCTCCACACCTGCACTCACTTCCCTCGTCAGTTCCTCATCATCACGGATCACCTGCACCTGGACTCTATTATCTGCACTCCCTTTATATTGCACTCACTCCCTTCACTCCTCGTCCGTCTTAATGTTATGTTTACGTTGTATGTTTGGTTCCTCTTGCCTTTTGGATTAAAGTATTATGTATTGTGGAAATCCGTACCTGCCTCATCTCTTCAAACCAGTACAACCGTAACACTAGCAACAACCCATAACACAATAAAAACTGCCTAGTAACACCCTAGAACCATTCAGAATGTGTAGCAGCCACCATATCAACCACCTAGCAACACCATAGCAACCACACATAACACAATATCAGCCACTGTAGCAACCATCCAGAACACAATATCAACCACTTAGCAACTACCTAGCAACAACCATAACACAATAAAAGCTGCGTAGTAACACCCTAGAACCATTCAGAATGTGTAGCAGCCACCATATCAACCACCTAGCAACACCATAGCAACCACACATAACACCATATCAACCACCTAGCAACTACAAACCCTATTCCAAAAAAGTTGGGACACTGTACAAATTGTGAATAAAAACAGAAATGCAATAATTTACAAATCTCATAAACTTATATTTTATTCACAATAGAATATAGATAACATATCAAATGTTGAAAGTGAGACATTTTGAAATGTCATGCCAAATATTGGCTCATTTTGGATTTCATGAGAGCTACACATTCCAAAAAAGTTGGGACAGGTAGCAATAAGAGGCCGGAAAATTTGAATGTACATATAAGGAACAGCTGGAGGACCAATTTGCAACTTATTAGGTCAATTGGCAACATGATTGGGTATAAAAAGAGCCTCTCAGAGTGGCAGTGTCTCTCAGAAGTCAAGATGGCAGAGGATCACCAATTCCCCCAATGCTGCGGCGGAAAATAGTGGAGCAATATCAGAAAGGAGTTTCTCAGAGAAAAATTCCAAAGGGTTTGAAGTTATCATCATCTACAGTGCATAATATTATCCAAAGATTCAGAGAATCTGGAACAATCTCTGTGCGTAAGGGTCAAGGCCGGAAAACCATACTGGATGCCCGTGATCTTCGGGCCCTTAGACGGCACTGCATCACATACAGGAATGCTACTGTAATGGAAATCACAACATGGGCTCAGGAATACTTCCAGAAAAGTGAACACAATCCACCGTGCCATTTGCCGTTGCCGGCTAAAACTCTATAGGTCAAAAAAGAAGCCATATCTAAACATCCAGAAGTGCAGGCGTTTTCTCTGGGCCAAGGCTCATTTAAAATGGACTGTGGCAAAGTGGAAAACTTTTCTGTGGTCAGACGAATCAAAATTTGAAGTTCTTTTTGGAAAACATGACATGACGCCATGTCATCCGGACTAAAGAGGACAAGGAAAACCCAAGTTGTTATCAGCGCTCAGTTCAGAAGCCTGCATCTCTGATGGTATGGGGTTGCATGAGTGCGTGTGGCATGGGCAGCGCACACATCTGGAAAGGCACCATCAATGCTGAAAGGTATATCCAAGTTCTAGAACAACATATGCTCCCATCCAGACGTTGTCTCTTTCAGGGAAAACCTTGCATTTTCCAACATGAGAATGCCAGACCACATACTGCATCAATTACAACATCATGGCTGCGTAGAAGAAGGATCCGGGTACTGAAATGGCCAGCCTGCAGTCCAGATCTTTCACCTATAGAAAACATTTGGCACATCATAAAGAGGAAGATGCGACAAAGAAGACCTAAGACAGTTGAGCAACTAGAAGCCTGTATTAGGCAAGAATGGGACAACATTACTATTCCTAAACTTGAGCAACTTGTCTCCTCAGTCCCCAGACGTTTGCAGACTGTTATAAAAAGAAGAGGGGATGCCACACAGTGGTAAACATGACCTTGTCCCAACTTTTCTGAGATGTGTTGATGCCATGACATTTAAAATCAACTTATTTTTCCCTTAAAATGATACATTTTCTCAGTTTAAACATTTGATATGTCATCAATGTTGTATTCTGTATAAAATATTGAAATATGAAACTTCAACATCATTGCATTCTATTTTTATTTACAATTTGTACAGTGTCCCAACTTTTTTGGAATCGGTTTTGTACCTAGCAACAACCCATCATACAATATAAACTGCCTAGTAACACCCTAGAACCATTCAGAATGTGTAGCAGCCACCAACTGTAGCAATCACCCCAAACACCATATCAACCACCTAGCAACACCATAGGAAACACCCAGAACACCATATCAGCCACTGTAGAAACCATCCAGAACACAATATCAACCACCAAGCAACTACTTAGCAATAACCCATAACACAATATCAACCACCTAGCAACACTATAGCAACCACCCAGAACACCATATCAACAATCTAGCAATGCCTTATCAACCCTCCAGAAACACTCAAGAAACTACATAGCTTTCAAAATTCAAATCAGCATCAAACTTTTAAAAAAGACACAAAAGTATCACAGAATGATCCCATGTGACACAACATATATTCCAAGTGTTCTAGGAGTATACGATAGGGTTTGGTGAAAGACAAACCAAAATGTAATGTATTATTTGTAACTATCCCTTTAACAAACTTTTCTTTTCTAGTTGTTCGCTGCAGCTAGAGCACAGAACAAAAACAGTGTAACAAATTCCTTCAAGGTGCTATGAAAGGGTCACCTCGGGTCATAACTTCAATCTGTCAATAACTCAACAAAATAAATGCAGCTGAACCCACCATAATGCTTAAGGGACACATAGACTGCATGTTTATCTCAATAATGTATGAGGCTGCTTCAGAGATCTTTGCATAGAAACGCACAGCTGTTTTTAGCTGTTGTCTAAAGGAAAACACCACATGGCCGACCATCGCAGCTGAAGTTGTTATAAGATGCATTACATTTCAAGAGCACTTGTATTTATTCTTTCGCTGTAGCTTAACAAGATCCTTGATATAAACACCCACTACAGTTCATATGACGACGGCTGAATGTGTGAATGTAAACAGACTAGACATTCTCGCTGAAGGTTCATTACCATACCGGAGAGTTCTGCGAGGCGCAAGGGATGTCTGAGGCGGGACTGCAGGTTCATTTAGTTCACGTCAGGTTCAACTAGGAGCATGATGATTTTTGTTGCATTGCCTTGACTCAGTTTTATGAGTAAAACACTTTTTGTGTGTGAAATAAAATGGTTTTCTTATTTTAGTCCATCATGCATCGCTGCCTTCAGATCTATTATGTTACATAATTTCTTTGGCTATATATATATATATATATATATATATATATATATATATATATATATATATATATATATATATAAATTGATTCAAAACAAAAGATTCATAAAGATTCATAAAGAACCACTGTAGTCACATGAACTGTTTTAAATATGTCTTCAGTAGCTTTCTGGGCATATGAAAGTGTTCATTATCTTGCTGGTGATGCAGGCCTCACTGAGCCATTGGATTTCATCAAAAATATCTTAATTTGTGTTCAGAAGATGAACGAACGTCTTACAGGTGTAGAACGACATGAGGGTGAGTAATTAATAACATTATTTTCATTTTTGGGTGAACTAACTCTTTAAGTTATTAGATTGCCAGCTAGGTCAGTGAACATGTGAACTCAATCCTTGTCCAGATTTAGTCATAAAAAAAAAAAAAAAAAAAAAAATTGCAATTCATATATGCAATGACTTGATTTCACCTCTTATATGAAGAGTATGTTTTGAATTAAAATTCATTTTGATATTTTTGGTGGATACTAAATATAACAAAATAAAATATAACAAAATAAATATAATTTATATATATATATATATATATATATATATATATATATATATATATATATATATATATATATATATATATATATATATATATATATATATATATATATATAGGGTGATAAAATTGTCCTGATATCATAATTAAAGAGAAAAAAATAGAATATTTTTTATTTTATTTATTTTATTTTATTTTGTAATTTCATTATATATAGTTTTTCTTCTTTCATTTAAAAATAAAATGTAATTTCATTAACTGATTTGAAAAGAAAACTTTAAGTAGCTTACATAATATTTAATTATTTCTTTATTTTTATTACCTAGAATTTGTTTTGCTTAATATTTAAAATAATTATTAACATTTGAACTAAATGATTTTTTTTCTTTTCTTTTTCTTTGACAAGGCAAGGTTAGTTCATGTTGTGTTATATCATGAGTTGTCACTGAATTAATAACTCATGATATTGGTCTAATACTCATGATTAATAACTCATGAAAAATAAATTTCATGGGAACCAAAAATGTACCCACAAGAACAAAGATTTCGGATATTGCCATCTGTGTGGGGGCATTTTGTCCCCAACACAAATGTTGTATTTGTGATTTCTATATCGCCCTACACTACCCCTAAACCTACCCATCACAGGAAAAAAAAACATTTTTTTACTTTCTCAAAAAAACTCATTCTGTATGATTTATAAGCCTTTTGAAAAATGGGGACATGGGGTAATGTCCTCATAAGTCACCCTCTCCTTGTAATACCTATGTTATACCCATGTCATTGTACAAATTTGTGTCCTGATATGTCACAAAAACACGCGCGCACACACACACACACACAACGAGAATGTTTTGTTCAGGTCCACTCAAGGTGCTCCAGTACAGTGTGTTCTCTCTGGTAATGCAGACAGGCAAAAGGGTGCAAGTTTTTTTTTTTTTTTTTAAAGTGACAGCTGCCATCAGAGATAAGGTAATTGAAATGAAAAAAAAAAAAAAAAAAAAGCAAGTTCAGATCAAAGCGAGAACCACGGACAATTTCTGCAGGGAAGCCCTTTCATTGTTATAACATTTCCCCTTTCGATGCCTCTAATATTTCAGTCTGTTGTTACTTTCGTATTTTCATTTCACATCAGCCCCACTTGACTTGGAAAAGTGGCTGGAACTCAGATCCATCCCATTAAAAATGCATTATCCAACTCCCTCCAAAGCATTATGCACTGAGTACTGCTGCAAATCCACTGCCAACACCACTGAACAACACAGTCTGAACATATAGCTTACATTTGGCCAGAAATATGAGAATGAGAAAACTGAACATAGGTATTATGGAAAATATTGCTCATCGTAGCGTTATATTTGTTATAACCCTTGCAGAAAAGTAATGTGATGGTTTTTGTGGTACAGTGATGGTATCAGATGGTAATGCAGGGTACTTTTATACACTGCAGGTCATTTGGAATAATTATGATTTTTAAATGTTTTTGAAAGAAAGCTGAATTTTCAGCATCATTAATTCAGTCTTCAGTGTCTCATGATCCTTCAGAAATCATTCTAACATGATGATTTGCTGCTCAATAAACATGTCTTATTAATATCAACATTGAAAACAGTTGTGCTCCTTCATTTTTTTTTTTTTTGTAGTATCTCAAGATTCTTCTAATGCCAGTGTGTTCTGGATGGTTGCTTTACTGTCTCAAGTAAAAAGGACCTGATATGGTCCCTTTTCATTTCAGGTCTATGGGACTTTTTGTCATTGCGAGTGAAAATGGTAAATTCAATCACTTAGGAAAGTAATAGAGGTAATAGAAGAGTGGTGCAAATGGCACTAGACAAAGTATGGTTTCAAAACAGCTTTTCAAACTCAACAGGAGGCCATGTACTGTTGTATATTCACAATTTAACTTTAGTAATTTTAGACAACTTATGTAGATGATTCTCCACATATGACTTGTTGTGAGCACATGCCATATGTTTCTTCAGTAACAACAAATGCAGAGGCTCTAAAGATAACATCTGTCCAGGCATCAAAGTCAAGTTGTCAGAGCCACAATGACTTTAATTAAACTGCCAAATCCACCTAAAGCCATGTATTGTGTTAAGATGTAAGCGTTGTTTGTTGAGATGCAAAACACCTTTTTTAGCAGTTCAGATCCCCAAAAAATTCCATTAAGTCTGAAGAAACTGTAAATCTTTTTGCTATCAAGAGTTAAACTTACTCAATAAAACACCCAGATTTTGAAAAAAGTTTTACAGGAATAGTGAAGTTCCATTTTTTAAATTGAATATGGACATTAATGAGTCCACGAGTCCAACTAAAAGGCATATTTGTGGTTCAATACAAGTTAAGTGCAATCAAGAGCATTTGTGGCATGATCAGGGCCTAAAATTAACACTTGCCAAGTGCCAAATGGACATAAAAATCGCTGTTGGTGAGTATATGTCAATCTCCAGTTGGCCAGTAACCTTTTTTTTTTTTTTCTAACAGTGCAAAATTGCGAGAACATGAATGTTAGCAAACGTGAATGACGCCCGGGGCAGTTTAGTGCTGCATCATCATGAAAGATTAAGCATTACCAATTTAAATATTTAAGCTCAAGAAGACGGGAAAGGGAACGACTCAATTGGGAAAATGGGAAAGGGAAAATCAATTCAGTACTTCTGCATCTCAGACAGCGTGTGAATACTGCATTGAGTTCTTTTTCATGTGTTCTTGTGCTTGAACAGACATATTCAAACAAAATTATGTCAAAATGTCTGTCTTGGCAAGTATCCTTGTAAACATAGTCAGTTATGTCTTAACTGAA
The DNA here is from genome assembly GCF_024489055.1 of Chanodichthys erythropterus. NCBI lineage: Eukaryota > Metazoa > Chordata > Actinopteri > Cypriniformes > Xenocyprididae > Chanodichthys > Chanodichthys erythropterus. The sequence goes on along the minus strand of NC_090237.1, from coordinate 7,065,791 downwards.
CATAAACAGTTGAGAAATAAAATGCATGTATATCAGTATATTGGATATGTGCATTAGCTCTTAAAGTGACAGCAGCCTAATATTCCTGCTGCTGTCTATGTTTGTAATGTTAATCAACTCATTCAACATTGAATGTTAATCACTCATTGCTCTTGACTGAATAACTTTTGAAACTTTAATAAGGATTAATCTCTGTCTCATGGCTGGTATAAAAAAAAAAAAAAAATTATGGTTGGTAAATTTACTTAAATCAGGTGTGGCAAAAAGTTAGTTTTATAGGCTCTGGGCATAATGATGATTAGCACAACAAAAATTTTGACTCATCCCTTGTTTTCTTAAAAAAAAGAAGGTTACGGTGAGGCACTTACAATGAAAATGAAATGAATCAATTAAAAGCAGAAATGTCAAGCTCATAATTTCATAAAAGCACCAACATTCTTCTGTTAAAACTTGTATTGTTTAAGATTGAAAGTTTTGTTATTTTAGTATTATTTATTTGCATTATAATATTTATTAATATTTTGAATTAGCATTTGTTTTTATATTTTCGGTTATTGTTTTAACTTTAGTTTTAGTAATTTTTATATGCATTTTTGTTTATTAATTTTATTTTTACAATTATTTTTTGTAATTTCAGTACTTATTTTATTTCATTTAGTTGCCAAGGCAACATTTCTAAATATTAAGTTAATAACATACCTACATAGGTTTGTAACAAATTTGCATAATGTCCACCTATGGTTTTCATTGGCTGCCTGTAAACAGTGTCTACTTTGCCTTGCCCTCAAACACTGTAGTTGTAGCTGAGGACTGGAAGAGTCTTGTCGACATGTCGAGAAGATGATGTGAAGTCACTTTGCTGCACTTCTAAAGGATTAGGACTTGGGCTTGAAATGATACGGTAAAAGCAACGCCATCGTTACTGTTTGTATCACCGTGTACAGAAGTGCGGAGAAAGCCTCCAGAGCCAAAATTCAGATATGTTAATGATGATTTGGTTTCCGACACATACTGTAAGCGTTCAAACAATCACAACAGACTGGGCCACCTGACCAATAAGAGTAGAGTAGGCTCATGAAAAGAAGGGGTTAAGAGAGACTGAATCTTCGAATGTAACGTTTTCAGACTCTGAGAAATGAGATGATGTACAATGTAAAATATGAGAAAATTAAATGTTTTTTGACATTGGATCCATGTAAACCTATTTTTGGAGACCTCCGAAACAAAATTAAGTACATATAAAAGCACAAAAAATTAAAATTAACAAAACAAGCTTTAATCTGATTAATGAGAACAATAATTCTAATAGTTTTAGTTAGCAATAACATAAGTGATTAAAAAGTTGTTTAAATTATTTTTATATTTTGGCTATACTATTGAAACTATTGGCTCCAGTGCCTTGCTGTAACCTTGTAACCTACAGAATGTCTTTTTTCTAAAAACAGAAAAGGATAAAAGTGGTTTCAGATGTAAATTGTGTGGTTATCAACATCATGCAACAAGCGGCATTTTCATTTTTGGCTGAACTATCCTTTAAGGATTTTATGCAATTTTATAACACATTTGCAAATAAACACAATAGGCAGATTAGCATTCTGCTAACACTAGCATCTACCCAAACAACCGCATACATGCTCCCGAACTGGGTATGATAAGATCTAATCAAGAAAGTAAATGTTCATTTTCTGTTCTTTGTCAGTTCACGGCACGTGTGTCTTCTCTCTGGTGCGAGATAGCTGCTGCCTCAGATAAATCAACCTGTTCAAAAGGATGTGTGCTGATAAGGCTGTTTAAGCCAGCCAGTTTTAATTAGCACTTGGTTTACACTCAGCGTAACTCATTAAAATTTCAGCAGTGGTCGAAAAAGTTGAGGTACTGCAAGCAAAACGGCTCACAATGTCTCTGAGGACTTGATTTTGTTTTTTTAAACCACTTCAAAGAGATGAATGCATGCTTCCAGTATTTGTTGTGATAATTGCTGGGCCTCCCACATTTTTGTTATTTTATATAAATTACCTATTATAAATAGGGCATGCTTTTACAACATTATTGCATGGAATAGAAATGATAAAGGGGTATAGTAAACGGTTCTAAACTAACAGAATATACTTGCCAAAGCCTTAAATAGTCACAGTTATAATTACTTACAATGTGTATAGGCCTGTTGTGACGAGCAGGGCGGGCGAGAGCCGTGAGGGAACGGCACGAGGCCGGTGACGCGAGTGATAATCAGCGTCACCTGCGAGGCGTGCCGGCCTCGAGTCTCTCACGGAGGAGCTCCAGAGGCATAAAAGGAGGAGCGACTACAGTGAAGGATGAGAGAGGACCAGGCCTGGGGCCTGTACCATGATGGTAGATGAACAAACTCAGGGTTATAGGATTAGTTTCGAGTTGACAAAACCAAACCACTCCAATCCGGCTTTGTTGGTACCATGATGCTGATCATCAACTTTCTCTGTCAACTCAGGCTTTGATCCTGAGTTTGTGAAGTGTGTGCACATGAATCTGTGACATCAGTGGTGAACAGCCAATCACATGCCTTGCAACAGAAATAAACTGTGATTCACTTCTCACGAGAGAGCCAGCGATATTCAATTCACTGAAAATTAAGAATTTAAACGCATTTACACTAATGGAAAATACTTATCTTTGAAAGAGGACACATAAAAGAAATGATCTTTCTCTATCAGTCCAAGTGAAGTTAGTTTATATGGTTAATAATATATAGCGATAGAGACTCAAACATACAAGCTCACATGTAGTCATATTTAAATAGTATATTTACACCTTATTTATATTAGCCTACATATGATCAATATTCATTGAAACTAAGTGCTTAATAACAGCTGTTAAACTAAACTTGCATGTGTGTAATGGATTAATAAAAATATAGATCATATACAAATCGTATATAAATTGTATTATCATTAAAACCAGACAATTTCATCATTAAATATTTGTTTTTACTATATAATGACCTTTAATTTGGAGGAAGAGAAACTGGGGGAGTGACTTTATTGCGTTGGGTGTGTCAGTGTCACTTAGCTTACACCTGATTGGTCCAATTTCAGTTTGAGATCTCTAACCCTGAACATAACCTGCCCCGGAGCAGGTTAGCCGTGGAGTGTAAGTTACCATGGCGATGAACACCGCTAAAAGCCAAGTCACTTTCATGGTACCTAAAACCCAGGATTGGTGCAAATTAATCTGAAATTTACCTGGCTAGCCAGCTAATCCAGCTTCATGGTACAGGCCCCTGGACTTTATTTTATGTTTTATTATGTTTGTGTGGCCGGCAGACGTCCGCGAGGGTCTGCCGGCATTACTTTCGTTTTGTTGTTTGTTTATTTTGAGATTAAAGTTTTGTTGAATGTTCGCCGGTTCCCGCCTCCTTCTTCCCACGTCTACTGACCTCGTTACACCTGTGTTTCATTTACCCCTTGTTGTTTTGAATATAAACATACTGATACTGTGTAAGATACTTGGGTCTGTTATATGTGGAATGAGTTTGGTTTATCCAATAATGGAAGATGTAAGAGGTAATATAAGAGACTACAGCAGACCGCATTTCCCTTCACCAGGAAACCATCAACGTGAGGTTTTCATACTCAGACTTATAACCGTTGACACACCTCATTTCCTCTCATGTTGTCTCAGGTAAGTCCAAGGGATTCTGAGCATAGATTTTAAAGCATTCATGGACATGGACATTAAATAATGTATGCCTCAGCTGAGAGTGCAAATAGTGGGTCACTGTTAACATCAGTGATTCGTGACATGAATCCCAAAAGCTCAATTTCTACTTTCTTTGACCAAATCTTCACTTCGGCTGCACTGACCCTCCAGTCAGCATGTTCTTTCACACCGGGTGCCTCTTCAAATCATTTGCATTATACTTAGTCACTGACAGTGTTAGGGAAAGTTCCTTTTAAAAGTAATGCATTAAAACTACTCTCTAAAAAAGTTACGTTTATAAAAGCTACTTAAATGTCCTAACTGAACTAAGGCCTAATCCTGGCTTAGTCTAAAGGCTTGTTCATACCAAGAACAATATTTTACTATAAAATTACCATTAAAGATACTGATCTAAAAATCTTCCTAAATATAAAAGAATAGTAGAGTTCACACCACAGCTATAACGATATAGAGAAAATATATCATTTAGATTGCTTTCAAAGTGATTTTTTTCCAGCTGATAAAACACTGGCAGCCAATCAGAATCCATTCTAATTTAAGGGCTCGAGCATATTAGACAACATTGCGGAAAAGTTAATCGCAGAGGTCCAGAAAAAGCCACCACTGGTTGACAAGTCAAACCGGCTTTTCAAAGATACTTTAAAGAAAATGGATATTTGGAAAACAATCATTCATACCCTTGGAATAAATAGTGAGAAGTATTAAAGATGAGATTATTATGCCAGGCTAGCAAACAGAGTAACAAAAAATTACCTCAGGTATCCAGCGCTATTTCGACAACATTGTTTTGCTTCCTTTGAATTAACAGTTAAAAATTCCAGGCATTGTTTTTATTCCACTATATTGACTTCGTCAGCTAAATTCATTGTTAGATTAGATCGATTACACTAGCTAGTCATGTTAAAGCCATGTAAATGCAATAAGAACAGCAAAAACATGTACACTTTGTGTACACATCGTTCATTGGTGTGGACACAAATATAGTTATTGTCCTTGGTGTAAACACGCCTTAAGCCCTGTCTGTGAAAACGAGCCTTTGTGTCTAAGATAAGTTGTTTCTTATCACATACACTGTAAAAACTTTTGCTGAGCTTCAGTTGAAGTCTTACTAACAGTCTTTCTGACTGAGAATCAACTACCCCAAAACAAAATTCCTGAATCTATAGGCAGGAACACACCAAGCCAACGGATGGCCGTCAGGCAGTTTATGTTCGTCGGCCGACTAAGTATTCTCAGTGTGTTCCACACCGTCGGCTGAAGTTGGTCAGCTTTTTTTCGGCCGATTTGACATGTTGAATCCGCGACGGAGCTCGTCGGGCCATCCGATCATTCTGATTGGCTGTTCAGCTACTGCCACCTGCTGGTACGGAAAGGAATTTCATCTTACACAGGCGCAGAACGGATGTGCTACTTGGCCATCGGCTGTTGAGCGTCGGTTTTGGTGTGTCAGGCCAACTTTGGACACAGATGCTGCCGACGTGAGCCAACCCTGCAGTCTGCTTTCATCGCCACTAGTTCGTCGGCGTCAGCTTGGTGTGTTCCTGCCTTATCACCAATCCTTTTTCTGGTCTGGACTTCATTTATTTCATCAGGTTAATTAATCATGCATGGCATATGCTTGCAAATAGGGCATGTCTCCAGCTTATCAGCAAATGAAAACAAGATGACAAAAAAATTGCTTGCTTTAATGCAAAAGCATCCATACAAATAGGTGTCAGTATAAAATCCAAGAGCACTGGCATTTGAAACGCATGATAATACCAGGTGAAAATGGTAACATATCAGGCTTTATGGGGTTAAAACACTATAAGGGGAGAAGAAATCACAATGCTCAATGTGGCAGCTAGTCCCACCTCACAGTTAAAAGAGCCAATAATCTTTGTGAAGGAGACATCATTTGTTTGTTTACTCAAGAATGTGCAAACACGAGCAGGACTAGCCTAGAATGGTGCAATTTGAACTCAAGAAGCACAATTTACCATATACTATTGTTTTCAGATTTTATTTGTGATTTTAAATGTGTTACCAAGTGATCTGAAAGAATTATCCTTAAACCCCCTTTTAGGTCTAAACCTTTATTCTAACAGAGCACACATCGGAATAACACTTGAAGAATTCTAAATGGGTTTTCATATTTACTCAGTGCAACTAAAACATCTCAGGAATATCTTGTTTATGGCTGGTCCTTTTACAGAAACAAGCCATTTTGTCTTCATGACACTCATACACAAGTCATTTATAATAAGTACATACATGTTTGTTTCTTTTTTATATAGACCTAAAGATAGTGTTTCACAACAATATACAATATTAAAAACATATTCTCTACTGTGAGGGAGCCAATAGAAACCAGTTAATAGAAAAGGAAAAGATATTCTTAAATTACTCTGGACATGGGCAATAAAGCCCAGCTAGTCCAACCGCTGATGGGTTCCATAGTGTTCATATTACTGATGCACTGTAATATTCATTAGGGGAGACATATCAACCAGCAGGCTGCTGTGTTTCCATAATGACTCCTAGTGGATAGAAATAGCCATATATCACTTAGCACTGCACTGAAATACCAAAGCAGGACTGTATTGTTTGCCAAACATGACTATGATACTGCTAAAAAAAAAAAAAAAAAAAGTGTAAAAGTGATTTTTCTAAGTGACAAATAAAACAAAGATTATTGGAGTACATTTTCATACTTTCTACTTTAAAATTTCAAAATTGTTCAAAAAAGTAAATCCTACACCATTTTTTTAGCGTAATACAAAACCTTGATAACCTAAATAAAACAGGCCTGCAGTTGACCTTACGTAGGATTTAGAACTTATTTCTTATATTTTATGAAGAAGATGTGAGTGGTGCTTTCCAACTTTCCGCTACGATGCCACAGTATTGTGGTTTGCCAAGATAGTTCTAAGTGTCCAATCCATCATATTATGGGTTGACCTCAAGAAAGGTGCGATCATCTCGGGTGGTCTTGATTTCATGCTTTACACTGTTTTAGAAAAAAAATAAGAATGAGATTTAGGAAATATCTAGGCCATAGGACTATACAGTGCAGCCTTTGAAAAGGCTCTGTGGGCCTAGCCTAGATCTGCAATCTGCATGGAGTAGGTATGTGTGTATGTGTCAACTACCTGCCTAAACTGAGTGAACCAGTGCACTAGAAGAGACTCCCCATTGACTGTGTGACAGTATGGCGGTGATATGATGAATGGGCTGCTTCTGTGTCATTTAATTACTTGCATTTTCAACTTGCTGGAGCACAATCATAATATTATTGAAAGGAACAAAGGAGCAGTTGCGATTCTTAGAACAAGGGGATTGATAGGGATCAAATAATAATGGATTATTTCTTGGTTCCACAAAGTGCACAGATCAAAATTGGATAATTCAATCAATCATTTGAAACGCAGGACAACTCAATTAGTGCTAAATGGAATGTAATTTCAAACGATGGATAAGATAGGTCCTTCAGTTGTTACTCATAATTAATGTTCGTGTCCGAGGGTATGACAGACAGCAGGACTGATTCTTGACTATTATATCTGAGTGGTGTCCCTCAGGGAACTGTTCTAGGCCCAGTCGAGTTCTAAGAAAGCACATTTGTCAGCAAACGTCACCCTATAACACATGGAGAAAACTATTAATTAGCATTAGTAGTTCTGTACGCAAGTTTTTTTAAACTAATCACCTGAGCTGTAAATGCCATTTGAATCATTGAGGAGCCACAGGACAACAGTCGTAAATCCTTCACCAATGACTATCCTGAAGTGCGAAGGCACCCAGGGAAATAATATGTCCATTTCACATTAGAAATACATGCCTCCACCTACATTTCTGCAGAAACACAAAAAAACTTTATTGACTTACTTTCACACAGTTCCTTGAACAATACTATATTATGACCTCAAAACGCTTTTACCATAGTGCATAATTTGTAAACTAATACATTTTCATGTTTGCATCACATAACCAGTCTATATATGTGGCTTTTCTGACATAGTAAACTAGCTCGGTAACTTGAGATGCGGAACACTCGGGAAAAACAAGTCCCATGAAGGTACGATAAAAGAGCTAGTAGAAGCAAGCTGAAAGGGCATGATTGCTTAAGCAAATGCATTTTTATCTCGTTTTCATTTGTTAAAGGGTTAGTTCACCCAAAAATGCATTTATTACTCACCCTCATGTCGTTCTACACCTGTAAGACCGTTCATCTTCGAAACACAAATTAAGATATTTTTGATGAAATCCGATGGTTCAGTGAGGCCTCCATTGCCAGCAAGATAATGAACACTTTCAGATGCCCAGAAAGCTGCTAAAGACATATTTAAAACACTTCATGTGACTACAGTGGTTCAACCTTAATATTATAAAGTGACAAGAATACTTTTTGTGCGCCAAAAAAAAAAAAAAAAAAAAAAACAAGTTTATTCAACAATATCTAGTGATGGATGATTTCAAAACATTACTTCATGAAGCTTCGAAGCTTTACAAATCTTTTGGTTTGAATTGGTGGTTTGGAGTGCGTATCAATCTGTCAAAATCACGCCCCCCAGTTGTGAATCATTGAATTTTCGAAAGACTTTGACAGTTTGATATGAGGGTGAGTAATTAATGCAGATTTTAAATTTTTGGGTGAACTAACCCTTTAACACTATTGCCGAAGTTTTCGATCATTTTAGTGTAGGTGGTATGGTATTCGCAAACGGTTTTAGCACATTTTCTGGACATTCCATTTCAGAAATTCTGTGATATAGTGCATACAACAATCAACATAATAAAGTGTTGCCAGATTCACATTCATATGTTTCATATAAAACTGAATGCAACTGAATAGCACCAATCACTAGACATTTTACTTTAAAAAGTGTCATGAAATGTGCGAGAAGCAACATAATATAATTTTGCAGAAAGTGTCTTCAAATGTGCGTATACATTCAGTGAGCCTTAGTTGCTCTCAAGAGACTGCCAAAACATCTACTAAGTCTAATGATGATTTTAGTTTGTAGCTGGTATCTTCCTGCAGAGGCTCCTCTGGACACGTTAGCCTGTCAAACCTTGACCCCTTGGTTGAAACTTCATATTTTCAGGGAATATTTTCAAACATTTTTGACAATTAAATGTGAATTGTGGTATTTGTAGTAGCATATCTATGACCTCTCTTATCCTATGAGAATGAAAATATTATTCACTAGAATGCAACACGGTCTTATCGGAATGCTGTACTTTAATGATCAAAAAACAGAAACATTTTGTAGCTCAGCCTGCCATGCTGCTGGAACTTCCAAATCACAGTAAGGTAGAGATTTATGACCCTCTTGTTTATCTGCAAAGGGCCATGCACTAGGGGAGCCATGGCTTTTCAATTGTTTTTCCTGTTCTGGTATATAATGAGTGTATCAATCTGAATTAGTCAGCACATGCATGCCGCAGTTTACTAAGTCTGTAAATTTGATGTGCCTCAGACATTTCTTATGTTACACCATCTTGCATATAGTGTTGCAGCACTAGAATGGCTTCTATCAGGATTGTGTACGAATCATTTTGCAACCCATCAACAAATCAGTAAGGCTGCCGTTTTAAAAAATTCACAGAGTCATTAGCCGCCGCTGCTCTAATGTAACCTCTGATTGAATTAAGATAACAAGAGACTGCATTGAATTTCAGAGAGAGGAGTCATGGGTAAAGCTTTGATCCTGTGCAGAGAGAGAGAGGCATGTAGGCTGATATTCAAAAATCCAGACCTTTTCGCCCATCCATTTACACAAATGTTGTAAATGGGCTGTGAAAATGTAATGTGAGAGGTATAAACATATCCCAACACTCCAGACGTATATCTAGTAATCGACAGAATGGCCCAGGGATTTTATCTGTCTGCCATTACCAGAAGAAAAAAAAAAAAAGATATCACCAGTTCACAAGTTCATATAATCCTTGAAAGTGTTAATCCTTGATAATAGTAGTTAATTAAGAGGATAGAAGGATTTAGAATGAGGCAGAAGGGTCAAGGTTGGGCTGGCAAGAAAGTCAAAAACCGTAAACATGAGAAACTAAACACAGAGCGTTCAGAAATGCAGTGCTGACCTATAGAAGACTTCGCAAAGAATGACAGAGATAATCAGGCTTGTATAGGCAGAGGTAATGAGCTAACGCAGGGGTCTCAAACTCAAATTGGCTGGGAGCCTTTGCTGTGATTGACACCTCATAAGAAGGCCATTTTAACATTCAAGCACACGGAAGCACAACCTTTCTGAAAATGTACTTTCCTTTGCATCATTTCCCATTTACTTCAAATTGCATTACTAAAATATTTTTGCCATACTTAAAGAAATATAAACAGCAGTGTCTCTATCATTGTTACATACAGTATTATTTTTTAACAGTTACTGTAGTTGCCATCAGGTGGCGCATCAGTCACCTGCTGCCATCAGGCGGTGCTTTGACTATACTGAATATTGCTATGTAGATGTCTTCAAGCCAGGACTATTATCAAACATGTGAAGTTTGGAGCAGATCAGAAATTATATGCCTGAGCTACTACAACTTCCTGTTTCGTTAATCGCATACATTAGCACTTAGCCAAGAGTTGCATGATGTAAAGCATACCATTTCCTGTTGCTGGCAGGTAGTGCTATGACTAACTGAATATTGGCATATAGATGTCTTTAAGCCAGGACTCTAATCACATATGTGAAGTTTGGGGCAGATCAGACATAGTATGCCTGAGTTACAACAGCTTCCTCTTTCATGGCGAAACATCAGACTTTGTCAGACTGTCACGGACACACCCTCCAACGAAAACTCAAGATCTTTGCAATTTAACATGGCTAAAGCCTTAAGATTAGACTGACCATATATGATGTGGTTCTGTTTGAATCTCTATGAGCACTTAATCACAGTGTAAAACATGTCATTTCCTGTTGCCGGCAGGTGGCGCTATGACTGTGACTGAATATTGGCATGTAGATGTCTTCAGGTCAGGACTCTAATAAAACATGTGAAGTTTGTGGTAGATCCAACATTGTATACTCGAGTTACAACAACTTCCTTTTTCATGGCGAAACATCGAACTTTGTCAGGCTGCCACAGACATGCCCTTTGGTGAAAAGTCTAGATCTTCGCAATTTAGCGTCACAAATGTCTTTTGATTAGACCTACCAAATATGATGTTGATCTGATTAAAGCTCTAGGAGTTCGTTGAAGTTGAACGTCTGGAAATGGCAAAAACTGCACAAATCTTGCAAAGATAATTCAAAATATCTGACTTCCTTTTGGTTTTCAGATTTTGCTCCAAGAAACTTTTTTGTAGTTATTGGGCTGTTAGATGTGTGTTCCGAATTTCATACCTGTACGTGAAACATAGGGTCAGGGGCACTTCGTTGAAGTGTTGTAGGTGGTGCTATCGAGCCATTTTGCCACACCTAATTCTAAAACCCATATCAGACGTAAATTTTCACCACTTGTGACGAATCTGCAAAGTTCAATGAGTTTTCAATCATATTTAGGCTCTCAAAAATGTGATTCCCCTTTCATGGCGAAACATCAGATTTTGTCAGTCGCCACAGACACTCCCATCAACGAAAACTCTAGATCTTTGCAATTTAACATCGTGAAGGCCTTAAGATTAGACTGACCATATATTATATGCTTGTGGTTACATTTCTATGAGGAATTATCACAGTGTAAAACATGTCATTTCCTGTTACCCACAGGTGGCAATAATGACTGTAACTGAATATTGCCATGTAGATGTCTTCAGGCCAGAACACTAAAAAAACGTGAAGTTTCGGACAGATCGGACATTGTATGCCTGAGTTACAACAACTTCCTGTTTCATGGCGAAAAATCGAACTTTGTCAGGCCGCCACAGACACACCCTTCAGTGAAAACTCTAGATCTTCACAATTTAACATCTCAGATGCCTTTAGAATAGACTGACCAAATACGATGCTGATCTGATAAAAGCTTTAGGAGGAGTTTGTTAAAGTACAACGTGTGGAAATAGCAAAAACTGCCAAAATTTTGCAAAGAAAATTCTCCTGTTGGGTTTACAGATTTTGCGCATGGGGTATTTTTGTGGGTATTGGGCTTTTACATCAGTCTACCGAATTTCATAACTGTATGTGAAATGTAGCACGAAGGGCGCTTAATTGTAGGTGGCGCTATCAAGCCATTTTGCCACGCCTAATTCTGAAACCCATATCGGATGTAAATTTTCACCACTTCTGACACATGTGCAAAGTTTCATGAGTTTACGAGCTGTTTAGGCCCTCAAAAATGCGATTCATTTCGGAGAAGAATACCATCGGTGCTCGGGCCCTAATAATTTAGCGGGACGGATTATGTTTTATTTTGGAGATCAGTTGCGGGCCGGGTGGAGGGGGAGGGGGGGGCGTAAATGGCCCACGGGCCAGCAGTTTTCTGACCACTGAGCTAATGGGACACCGCTGAAGACAATCATGGATGATAAGACTAGGCAATGACTTATGGGAAATGTAGTCCTTGATTGAGTGGCAATAGCCTGGGGTAGAGTGCCCTCTGGTGACTATCAAGGGCACTCCAATTGGTGATAGTGACAGATTCAATCATACTGGTTTCCCTGGGGTACTAGAACTTGTTTTTTTTTTTTTTTTTTTTTTTGGGGGGGGGGGGTAAACTAAAATGCAGAATAAATTTTTCTGTACTTATATATGGATTGAAAGGTATACAGTAGATTGCACTGCATGTTAGCTTACTTATTTTGTGCAAGAGCATTATCTATTTAAAGGATTAGTTCACTTTCAAATAAAATTTTCCTGATAATTTACTCACTCCCATGTCATCCAAGATGGTCATGTCTTTCTTTCTTCAGTCGAAAATAAATTAAGGTTTTTGATGAAAACATTCAAGGATTATTCTCCTTATAGTGGACTTCAATGGCCTCCAGACAGTTGAAGGTCAAAATGACAGTTTCAGTGCAGCTTCAAAGGGCTTTAAATGATACCAGACGAGGAATAAGGGTCTTATATAGTGAAACAATTGGTCATTTTCGGAAAAAAATACAACTGTATATGCTTTATAAACACAAATGATCGCCTTGCACGTGTTTCCGCTTTCCATATTCTTCAAAAAGCTTATGCTGTATGTCCTACGCCTTCTCTATTCTACTTACAGAAAAAACTGTGGACTAAAAGTGGACTAATCCTTTAAGTCCATATGCTGTACTAACAAGATCAGGTCAGTATAGGTCTATAGTTCCAACCAAACAACTTTACGATGTTATTTGCATTTGTTCATTGGATCAGGAAACACTGTATTGTTGATCTGTGTTGCTAACGACAGAATTAACAACCATGGTCGTCTAACAATCTAACAATTGGGAAACACGCCCCAGAGCAGTTAAGCAAAGGTTTAGCTTAGACTAAAGGGTTTTGCTAAAATGCTAAGTTTGGGTCTTGCGAGATAAATCTCAACAGATTGTGCTGTAAATTACCTATAGAAATTAATTTAAAAAAGAAGATCCATTCTGAAACTCACATTGTTATTTGAACACTGACTTGAGGGAAGCCAGAAGAATTGTCAGAAAAATATTGTGAGGTAAAGTACTTCCCTGCATTGTGATTGACAGGATTCGATGAACATTGTCCTCCCAAACTTTCATTCAGAGCTCTGTTAGTATGATTTAAACAGGAAATCCATTGGCAGTTGTAAAGATGGTCCATCTAAAATGAGTAAATCATAACCCGGTGTCTAGACTAGCAAGTAAGAAGTCATTTATATGAAACAAATAATTAAACTGGAACTGAACACCTTTCAAGTGACTCAAAACCCTAGTGTCACAGCCTCTAACTTAACCACTAATCACCACAGTTGGAACTCTTCCTCCATATGTTATCATGGATAAAGATATTGATCCCCACCTCATGCTGTCAATGTGTCACTACTAATCAGTCTGCCAAGGCCAAGTCTTCAAAAGTGTCAGTTTACAGTAAATTCAAAGCCAAACACCTCATTTTTCAGCTCCCGGCCTTAGGATATAGTCACACTGGCCACAGGACTGTTTTCAATCTTGAAAAACATGAAAAATCACTTTTACTGCCCTTTTGAGATGGCCTTCAAATCTTTAACGTAGGGTAAATTAAATGACTAGGGCATGTTTACTGTTTAGAGAGGAGAGAAAATTAGTTTTCTAAGAGAGTTAGGTTGCAGCCATGTTGTTGTGAGATTTTCATAAGGGCACTTGGTTTTATATGTCAGCATTTTAATGAAATCATACTGTAAGAGTTCTCTAGCTTGCCAACTCATTTCTTTTAGCATTTTGTTCCAATACAGAAGCATTCAAGTCTGATTGACAATGTACCTTATTAACAATTTTACTCGTGATTAAAACCTTTAGACTCTGTACACAGATGCCACCTAAGGTGCTTATTAATACTAAATTATCAGTTTCAGCTAAAGAGATTTATTCCCTGGGTGAAGAGGTTGTTTAGCTGTGAATTTGCTACATTCCCAACAAGTTGGTCATAATGAAAGCTAATAAATTAAGAGCTTCTTTTACTCTGGGCTCAAGCATACACGAATGCAAATTCTCGCATTAATCATTTGAGTCTGAATAGAGACTGATAATGGGGTACTAGGGAAAAGAGATGTTAGATAGTCCCTCTATGCTTACACTGTCGGAGGATTACACGCCAAATGAGTGTGTGGGTGTTCAGTTGGGTTATGTGTCATTTAGAATTGAATTGACAATTCATTTTAGATTCTAATTCAGTTTCTGAAGTTAAATTGAATTTGAATTGATGTAGCAAACATTTTAATTTAAGGAGGTAGAAATAATTAATGCCGTTTTCATTACTTTTCAGTATGAATTTACACATAAACAGCTAATCATACTGTATACACAACATGAAAACAGATATTAATAATTGATATTTGAAATATCACATTTAAAACATTAGTATGTATACAGTCCGTATTACACTGGTGTGTATTTATATTATTGTACTTTATTTTTTCATTCTACTTTTAATAAATGAATAAATAATTGTAATTATTTGTATTTATTTATTTATTTATTCTAAGTTAATCAAATAATAAATAAATAATTTAATTAAACCCCCAACTTTTTAAAATGAGACAAACAAAAAAGGAGTTGGCAAGATACTTTGAAAACGCATTAGCAAATTCATGTTCTAAAGGTCACACATAATTATACATTTATACTAGGTTTACTAGAGTAAAGTTTGTGAACAAACTTTGATGTTGCCTAGAGAAAGCCTAGCCTGAAAATTTGAAGTAATATAAAAAAAATAAATAAAAAAAAAAATTATAGAGAGAGTTTAAAATGCTTCATTTAAAAGTTTGAGAGTTTAAAAGTTCAAAAGTTTTAAGTTTGAATCAGTTTTTAAAGCTAAAAACTGTTTAAAATAAATGGTTTTAGGGCTTTCAGACAAATTGTTTCCTATGTAATTGCCAGGGTACTCTGAGTGGGTGGGTGGGCCGTTCGGTCGGTCAGTCGGTCAGTCGGTCAGTCGGATTGGTTGGTTGGTGGGTAGGTGTGTTGGTTGGTTGGTTGGTTGATTGGTTGATTTATTGATTGGTTGGTGGGTTGGTGTGTTGGTGTGTTGGTCGGTTGATTGATTGATCGATTGATTGATTGGTGGGTTGGTCGGTTGGTTGGTTGGTTGGTCAGAGGATTGGTTGGTTGGTGTGTTGGTTGGTTGATTGGTTGATTTATTGATTGGTTGGTGGGTTGGTGTGTTGGTTGGTTGGTTGGTCGGTCGGTCGGAGGATTGGTTGGTTGGTTGGTTGGTGTTTGTTTGGTTGGTTGGTGTGTTGGTTGGTTGATTGATTGATTGGTTGGTTGGTGTGTTGGTTGGTTGATTGATTGATTGATTGGTTGGTTGGTGTGTTGGTTGGTTGGTTGGTTGGTTGGTTGATTGATTGATTGGTGGGTTGGTGGGTTGGTGTGTTGATTGATTGATTGGTGGGTTGGTGTGTTGATTGATTGATTGATTGATTGATTGATTGATTGATTGATTGATTGATTGATTGATTGATTGGTTGGTGGGTTGGTGTGTTGATTGATTGATTGATTGATTGATTGATTGATTGATTGATTGATTGATTGATTGATTGATTGATTGATTGATTGATTGATTGATTGATTGATTGATTGATTGATTGATTGATTGATTGATTGATTGATTGGTTAGAAAATAAGTCTGATCAGTTAGAAATGATCAAGCTTAAGGTCTGAATGTCTGGCCTGAGTTTGGTGGATGTAGCTTGAAAACTATTATTGAAATAATAATTATTATTATTATTATTTTGGAAAATTTAATTAATTAATTTACCCCAAACTTTCAAAATGAGACAAAAAAAAAAAAAAAAAAGAATTTGGCAAATGGGAAACATTAAAACACATAAGAAGTAAATTATAATTCGACATCATTTTTGTGACCTCAATTAAAATGTTCACACCAAAGGAAAAGGTATCATTTTCATACTGTATTCAACTGAGTTTAAGCTGTTATGATGCACTTCAATAATGCCCACGGCCCCTTACGACAGGTTGTTAGAGCACATCATGTCGGTCATTTTCATTCCTCCCATGGCTAAAACCACGGATAGTAAGGGTGCAAATAAACAACAGGCCGTCACTCAGTCAGTCTAATTGCTGCTGACAGCCGTAACATGCTGCAGATGCCATGGGGAGAAAATGAATACGAGATCAGAAACGCTGAGATGAGAAGCTGGACAATGGCTTCATATCCCGATGAAAAAGAAGTGCACTTTAGCATACTTTTAAAAGGAGCACTGGAATAATATATTAAATTATATAGAAAATACTCAAGTGAAAACTGAATGTTAATTGCAATTAAAAGAAAATATAGTTTAAATTTGTATTAAATACAGGTAGTAGTAAATTTAAACTTCTTTTTGACCCTCTTAAGTAGGACTTCAGTAGATGTATGTGTAATTTCATTTGTGTAACTTCATAATTATTTCTTTGAAATATGCATCAAGTGTACTGCCGAATTTACTGACAAGCATTTATGGTAAACTAAAATATATTTTAATGTCATTTCCAATGAAACTCGTATGTAATGTATAAAAATATATTTGTAATGCACATGTGTAATGATGAAGTTGCAATTTAGTGCAGTTAAAATATGTTAACTTGTAATATCAAAAAAGTTTAAATTTCAAAAAGTGCATTAATGAGTTTTAGTATATTAGTCAACGCATCAAAATAAGTGTACTTCTTCAAAGCATGACAAAAGATGATTAAAACAATTTTATCAATGTACTTTAGTAAAGTAAGAATGGGAGTGTACTCTCTGCAGCTATTAAGCGGCCTTTTATTTCATTAATATTATATAACTGAAAAGAGTGGCTATGATAAAAGCGCACAACGATCCAAACAAAAACAGCCTTTATTAAATCCACACTAGAGAAAGGCAGGAGATAAAGCAAACCAAACCACTATACCATAAGCTTGTTAATGTGTGTGGTGTTTAAGGTATTTCGTGATACTATGGTTTTTTTCACATGAGAATTCATTGAGTGATGTTAATAGTTTATTCAAATTAACAAAAAAAAAAAAAACATAATTTTTAACTCCTAAAGCTATGTAAACTCATAGAACTTATCTTGAGTTACTTAATATAAATAGATAATTCTTCTGATTAAAATGTGTTAACAGTTCACTCAAGACATTTTTAAATGTCTTTTACATATTTAGACATGCTTTGTTTTGGAAAAATTAGTTTGGTTGCATAAAGTACAGATCTGGAAAAAAAAAATAAGAGTTTTGAGTTTCAATTGCTAATCTTTGTCTAGTTTTTGTCAAAAGATAACTACATTTTGTAGTGCTTGTACATGCAAAACTTTCCACCATGTTGTTAGGGAGTTCTTGATGGTTAGAACATTTCTGGATGGTTGCTAGTGTGTTCTGAGTGGTTGCTAGGTGGTTACTTACTGGCCCAAGTCAAAACAACACATCCTAAAGTTGTTTTAATATTCTGGTCGGTAGAAGGGTTCCTCTTTTAGTGTAAGTCAATGGGGTTTTTCTTCTGACATTTTTTCCATCCACCAGGTAAAAATAATGTCTGATTGCTTAATTAACAGAACCTTTCTCAACAAGCTATGTGACTTGAGATATCATTCATGTCAGTAAAAGAAACGTTCGACAAGTTACACACCAAAGTTTATCAGTTTTAGAGCGTTTTTCAAAAATGTGCAGAGCAATAATAAAGGCCCACAGTGTTTACACTGTCTTTTCAGGGCAAATCGACCTTATAGGACGCTTTACTTATAGCTCTGTCTGCACATTAAACAGAGATAGAAGAAAGTATTTTAAGATTGTAATACTTAGATCAGCTTTAAACAGGCTTGTGCCATCCTAGTGTCCCCTTCAATGGAGTCTGCTTGGATGTGGGAGACGTCAAGCTGCAATGGGAACACAGTTCAATAAAGATAATGAAACTGAGCCATTTTAATTTGCAGTTATCTCAAAGGGAACTGATGCGTAAATCACGTGTTCCAGGCGTGAGGGGAAAATTCAATGCATTATAAAGATAAACGGTGGTGAAGCAGCGTTTCGTTTTACTGGGTAATGTGAAGCACAGCGTTCTAGTTTGACAAATACATATATTGTGTGAAAATGGATCTGGGTGTGTAGATGGACATTTTAATATAAATTAGCTTTTGCTTTTAACATAATTTCATCTTATAAAAAAGCAGTATAACAATAGCCTTGAAGGAATGACTCATACACTGCATTTATGTGTTCTGTAGTCATATAATAGCCATGAACAGATTAAAATATAAGTTGTGATTCACTGAAAATCTTCCCCTTTGACATAGATCTCAAATCTCAAATTGATTTCATTAGTATTCATTGGTATTTGTACATAACATTTAAACAAAAATGTGGGCAGATATACACTGAAACATACAATATGGCATGCAATGTGCATGTGTGTTACATGCAGAGTATCAGCACATACTGTAGTGTTCCTTATTGTTTTCGTGAATCTGTCAACAACAACAAAACTCTTAAAAAGTCTTAAAGTCACCGCTCGCCACAGCAATAAACGGGTCATTTACGAATAAGGTTTTTAAAAGTGTAAAAAACATAATGGAGATATAATAAATTTTGAAGTTTTATTAAGTGTTAATAATGAGATTGTGTGGTTTTTACAATCAGTTAGCACTGCTTTTGTCAGTTTTTACAAGATGGACAAAATTTGTCACCAAAAAGTCATTCGGTTTAACCAAAATTTCGGTTTTACACAATTACACTTTTGGTTATAGGAAATGATGATATTTTCAAATGCTAACAGGCTTAGCAAAAGGACAATCAAACATTTTATATTAGTACAAGTTTTTAAAATATTACAAAATTTTCCATGTTTTATAGCGGTTGTACCGAATGACCTGATGTTTCGGGACATGCATATGATCAAGTGAAAACATGAATTTTTCAAATAGTTAAAAGAGAGTTATTTACTTTGCTTCACGACCATGTGGTCCTTTTCAGGTGTCTGAATGATGTCACATACTGTCACATGATATTGACCGCATGACTTGATCCAAAATGGTACCTTTCTATTGGTTACTCCAAATGACATCAATGAAATTAATTTTTCCAGACATTCTTTCTCATAACTAGTGATGGGCAGATCTAGGCTTCATGAAACACTGAAGCAGCTGAATCAAATGTGCCGTAATGATTCGAGGCTTCGAAACAATCTGACACCCGTCTCCACGGTGACCCCTAGTGGTCAGAGCAGTGCAAATGCAACAAAACTCAGGCCAAACATGCATTAAAAATACACTTTAACAAATGTATTGCAAAAGTTTTATTTAAATTAAAATCAATTAAATGGAATTAACTAATCATCTAATAAGATTAAATATAGAGTGTCTGTATAATTTGTGTTTTTATCAATTTTAAAGGCTTGTTTCTCTGTTCCATGGCTCAAGCTAAAAAGGCCAATAAGAGATTAATAACTACCATTATTCATTTTAATTATTCTAATGTATAATTAAAACATGTACAACTGTATAAAACTGATCAGAGAGCAGGTAAAACCATAGGGTAAAGCCCTAGACACTTGTTCAATAGTTCTCAGTGAATCTGCATGATTCATGGGCTCACTTTATCATCGCCCTCTGTTGGTGAACCATTGAAATTTCGAGATGAAGCCTCGTTTACTAAAATCACATGACTTTGGTAGTTTGATACACGCTCCGAATCACTGATTCGAAACAAAAAGATTCATGAACTACTCATAACAAAGTGACGGCTTCTGCACGTAATTTTAATACCATTTTGCACTATGTTGATATATGATGTTATAAAATCATGCCAGAATAAAAAAATATATACATTTATTACATTTTAAGATATTTTAAGCACAAATTAAATATCTGTATTGGCCTTGTATTGGACGGTTAAACCAAATGACCTTTTGACACTTCAAAATCTTGAAATCGCAAGCACAATAAACCTCACAAGAATCAAAAATGGGCTACTTTCCCATAGACTGGAGTGAGACCACAGATGTCTTTCCAGGTGTCGCGATCTTTCTTGGCGCTCTGTGGCGTGACAGATCGCTATAGTGCACCTGAACGACCATCTCTTCTGCTTTACTAGTTACAACATGAAATAAACATGAATGAACATCTGAAGGTATGTTGAAAGATAAGTACAACTTACTGAAATCCGTATCGTCACATGTAATAGATCAATCAGCGTTTCAACCGTGGAAAGGTGCCAATAAAACAGCCTGTAAAAATGTCACATTTACCTCAGAAAAGCTGTTCAGTGTGCAAAAACTCATTAGTCGGCTACAAAACTGAACTTGCGAGAACTTGCATGTTAAAATGACAAAAACATTCTCCTGGGGGACGATGCCCCCAGACCCCTCTTACATCATTTTAGTTTGCAAGTTATAATATATTTTTGTTACTTTTAAAAATTCACTGTATGCCGATAGATATAGACTGATGCAGTAAAGTAAATATGATATACACAATAAAATCAACCTATTAATTGCATGTCAATTGCAATTCAATATTGTATGAACCTAAAATATGTTCATATGTAGGATGCTTACGTGCAGTCAGTATGTTAATAATGCATTAGTATCTTTACAAACTTAGTATGTGTGCTAGAACCACAATGTAAGTATTAATACCAATGATTACTATTGAGATAACAACGAAAATTACATTTGTGTTTGCAAATTTTCAAACATTTTACATGAAGAATGATGGGCAATGCATTTTTTACACATCTTGCAACCTTTGGTTTTCATTTAAAAATATATATTTGTTGTTATTTTCCAAAGTGCAAAGAGATTTTTTTTTTTTTGTCTACCTATTAAAGGCTTAAATTGTAAATGCAACTCAACCTATGAACCAAAACAAACAAACAAACAAAAAAAGAGTCTGTTTATTCTCCATCAAATTTCCACACGATTCCTACTCTAGCTCTTGCGCTGATTATTCTCGATCTCATTTCACAGCTCTTCTGGGCTCTTTTCCGCAGTGTGACAGTCATATGCAGTGTTCCATGAATATCTTTATCACGTCTGATTGGGTGAAGTCTGTGTGATTTACTTGTAGGAGAAAATAAATAGGAGCCAGTTGCATATAAACTCGCACACACAAATGTGATGCTGACATTACAACCGTATTACTTCAGCTTTGTTTGTCTCATCACTTGATGTACTATGGAGATGACAATAACGATATGTTACTGAGGATAATTATACTTTAATGTGTTGAAGAAAGCAAACACAGTTATTGACTGGGCAATGGTGTTACAAGATGCACCAGAGAAGAACGAAATTTAATTACAGAGGACAACATGTTTCTGCATGCAAAACACAAAAAGAGAGTGTTTTAAAACTCAATGTTCTTTTAAACAAAATCAAATCAATCAATTGGCTTTGCACTGCTAAAGGCGGCAATAAACATGATGATTAAGCAATACAATTTGGGATAGCACATTTCTATTTCAGTATTCATACCAAAGTAATTTTTAATCTAGAACCATTATTAAAAAGAGCACAGATAAAGATCCTGTCAGATTTTGGCAGATTTTTGCTTGCATTTTCAATATATATGGTTATTTTTTTACACAACGCTCTGGAATAACTGATTCTAATTGGTCAGATGGATTCTCTGGTCAGATATACAGCATAATGGTGCTAAACTGTATGAATGACTGTTAGACATCCGATTACCTTAGTCTATTGGTAGTTTAATGTCTCTTATATCATTTTTACTCTCTTTCTTATCACACAACAAAGTCATTTCAACTCTATTTCATTTTCATCCAGTACATGATACATATAAGAGAGCAATAAATGGAAAATAATGAAGGAAGGACTTGCAATAAAAAACAAAACAAAAACAAAAAAAACATTTTTTTGGCCACAGTACATTTGGCCAGTCTTTGTAAAGACTTTTTCTGGCATTATGCACCGTGTGGAGGATGGATGCACATTTATTATTATTATTATTGATTTTTCATCCATTATAAATACAGTGTGATTCACATTTGTTAGTGAGTAAACAATAAACAGAGGGATCTGAAGTATTTGTATGACTGCATAGAAGCAATATTGTGTCAGTGTAATTGAGTTTAGTCACAAAGTCCATATTATGTAATAAAAATGCATACAAAGTGAATCATTATGAAATCTTTGCTTTCATAATGCATGCAAAAGAAGGTTAAAGTTGACAAACTTTAAGCAGAACATCAAATGTCTTTTTCTTCTAGGAAAACTGATAATAAAAAAATATTGATGACTCATGTTGCACTGCTCACATTTTTGTCCAATCAAACTCTCTCTAGAATCAGAAGTCCCTCCCCCCAATATCTCCTGCCACTGACTAGCACTGTAAGTAGTAATATCATAGTTTATGTCTGTGACACTATTGGCTGTTTTATTAAAAAGAAGATATTTCCTACCACATCTTCCTGTTTCAACAGGAAATATATCAGCATAGGCCATAAAATAACACTTAAAATTAAAATAATGATAATTTACTGATAATTTACTCACCCCCATGTCATCCAAGATGTTCATGTCTTTCTTTCTTCAGTCAAAAAGAAATTATGGTTTTTGAGGAAAACATTCCAGGATTTTTTTCCATATAGTGGACTTTAATGGGATTCAACAGGTTGAAGGTCCAAATTGCAGTTTCAATGCAGCTTCAAAGGACTCTACATGATCCCAGACGAGGAATAAGAGTCTTATCTAGTGAAACGATCTGTCATTTAAAAAAAAAAAATGTATATACTTTTAAACCACAAATGCTCATTCTGCACTGCTCTGTGATCCGCCATGCATCACGTGATTACGTTGGAAAGGTCACATGTGATGTAGGTGGAAGTACCGCTGTAGGTTGAAAAACTCCATCTCATTTTCTCCTCTAAGATCAAAATCATCCGACATTGTTGTTTTACCTTTTTTTTTTGTAAAGAGCGTTTGACTTAGTCTTTGCACATTCACTTTGTAGACACTGAATCGGTACTTTTGCCTATGTCATTAGTGACCTTTCCCAACATGATTATGTGATGCGTGGCTCATCGCAGAGCTAGTTTAAGATGAGCATTTGTGGTTAAGAAGTATATCATTTTTTATTTTATTTTTTTTTAGAAAATGACCAGTTGTTTCACTAGATAAGACCCTTATTCCTAGGCTGGGATCATGTAAAGCTGCATTGAAACTGTAATTTGGACCTTCAACCTGTTGAATCCTATTAAAGTCCACTATTTGGAGAAAAATCCTGGAATATTTTCTTCAAAAACCATAATTTCTTTTCGACTGAAGAAAGACATAAACATCTTGGATGACATGGGGGGTGAGTAAACTATCAGGAAATTTTAATTCTGAAGTGAAATAATCCTTTGAAATCAAACCAAGTGAAATTATTCAAAGAAAAATATCCCATGCACACTTCTCAAGAAAAAAACTTGATAAATGATAGTGGATCATGTTCATAGTTAACAATGAACAACTGCCACTCAAATGTGCAAAAACTTTATAAACTACATTTTCAAATCTCATATTCCATATACTTATGATTTGATTCACCTGTCAAAGGCCTACAGAAAGGAATACAATGAAATTTGTTTAATTTCTTTTTCCACTCTCAGTTTCCATGGCCCAGTAATGAATTTTAATGCAGGTTATCAACTCTAGAAGCAAGTGGTTTCACAGTTGCAATAAAAGACTTTCTTTGGTAATTTGCTGTCTGCTGTTCACATCGTTATTCAAATGGAAATGAACTAAATCGAAGGTGCACAGTTTACCTCCACAGTTTGACTGTAAGCCGGGTTGCAATTTCAGAACAATTTAAGGAGAATATAATCTTCTCCATGAGCATTTATACAAATGATTTGACAAAAATTCAATATGAGCTTCCCCTAACTGTATCTTATATATATATATATATATATATATATATATATATATATTTTTTTTTTTTTTTTCCTTTTTTTTTTTTATGATTGCTCCTAATTGGTCCAGAAAAAACATTAACAAGCAACAAGTCTAATGACCATACATGCAGAACTGAAGACATCTGCTCCACACTCTACAATAAGAGGTCTATTTTAGCTCCTTTGGACTGTATCCAACATTCACATCAGTGTATAAAATAGCCTTTTTTTTTTCCCCCACTGCGGATTTGATGTTGGTATGCTTTTGTGCTGTGATCGCTAGGAAAGCTTTTGTCTTCCGCTGGTCTTTTGAATATTAATTCTCTTTTTACAGTGAGCGGTCAAAGTGCTCATCATCATCTTAGTTTGAAAAACCACAGACTAAAGACACATTGCCAGGTCAAGTACAGATAAAAATGAAACAGATGAGAGACTGAATGAAGCGTTTCCCATGGACACTGTGAAATCATCTATGTCTAATCAACTCCAGTGTTTAATTTCTATGAAGTTAAATTCAGCTGCATTTAGCTGTAGGAGGTCATTTAACATGGGTTATTTTCTCTAAGGTTCAGCAGAATATCTGCTTAATGTGTTATTTTGCACCTAGTAGCACCTTGAAACAAAATGAGATCAACTAATCATCCAAGCATATATTACACACAGGAAATTTTATGTGAACCCAATGCAATGTAAAAGGGCTTTTTCTACAGTATTAAAGGGACAAAAATAAAGCCGATTTTTATTTTTCTCCAGGAAAAAATCACTGACACTACACTTTAATTATATTCTTTGGTTTTGCACTTGCTATATCACTACAGTACAGTATGTGCATCTTGTGATTTCAAATGCCTGAGGACTTGTTTCACAGGTGTAAACTGATTGTCTGATGCATACAAACCTGCCAAACATCATGATCTGCTACAGTATGTGTCAGGATGTCGTATGTGTGATAGTGTGTGAACACAACCACTCTAAAATGGTAAAAATCCACCAACTCTTCTATTTTGAATCCCCATAAATCATGAGCAGTGTCTCAGAACAAGCCGTTTGCAGATTCTACCTTTTGTGACGTCACAAAACACCCCGTTCAAGACTGTTGACCGCTGCCGTATTAGTATAGTTTCCACCCTGAGCGAGTTGTACGTCACCGTTTTTCACACCGGAGCAGCTGTAGTGACAAAAATGTCTCGTGAGCAACTGTTTTTGTTGGATGTAAGAGTGAACATAACAGTCTTCATGTACTCCCGACATCAGAGCCGCTGAAGATGCAGGGAATTAGGGAATGCACTCACATTTAGCTAAATTTGTTTATGTCTGTGCAAATCATTATTACACCAGACTGCTTTGTGAATGAGAGTCATTACAAAGAGACAATACAAAATACAGGTTTTGCTAAAAAGTTCTTTGTTATTCAAGGATGGATCAGTACCAACTGTTCGTGATCCAGCTTATAGTCTCTGGAGTGATACTGGTTATGATCTGTATTCATTTGTTTACTGTTGCAACGTGTTTTTGTGTAAATCGCTGTATATGTTGATGATAATGCAAGGGAGAGAGAAAATTTATGGATAACATTTTAATGCACACTTCTTGTACTGTGTTTTATTCAGTTTTTACAGTGATTTTCTGGAGTGATTTCATCTTTTGTGTGATAATAAACGTCATAAAACTCGTCAGTAAAGTTTTGGCCATCATTTGGACGGGGTCTGCTACAACAGGTTTGTGCTAATGGTGGATAAAAGCAAGATAACAACATAAGTTATAACCGTAATTAAACTAAACTATGTCGTTCTATTTCCATGCAGCATTTATTATCTGGCTCTGTAGGCATCATTGTCCGACTCCGGTTCAAACATGTAAGGCTGAACATCGCTACTGAAAGTGTATGATATTTTCAGTGCGTGAGATTGCCCTGTTTTGTTGTTGTATGAACTCTTGAAGCTCCATCCTCTTACTGAAAAGCAGCAGCTCATTTGCATTTAAAGGGACACACACACACAAAAAAAGTGGCAATTTTAACATGCTATAAAAAATTATCTGTGGGGTATTTTGAGCTAAAACTTCACATACACACTCTGTGGGCATCAGATACTTATTTTACATCTTGTAAAAAGAGGGCATAATAGGTGCACTTTAATAAAATGAATATTTCTTTGTGTTTATTGCGCTTACACGTACTTATTGCTATGTTTTCGTTCCTTGTAAGACACTACAGAGTTAAAAGAAGTAATAAATAATAAAAAAAAAAAATTGCGGTCACAAAATTTTGTTGGCCAAAAAATTCAATTGTCTATTCTTAATAGTGTAGAGATGTATGAAGCGTAATTCACAGAAGTCGGTTGGATAACACAACAAATTCATGTGACAAACTTGAACACACTGTAAAATCTTTTTTTCAAATCGCAATCACATGGATTCTTATTTAAAAGACTGGAGTGACTACACCTTTAGATGCAGATCATACACTAATCTGACGCACAACAAATCCCAAAAGCTGACAAACAGCAGTAGATTTCAATGAGCGACCACTTTGTTGAACGCCACACCACTGCACAGAATATAAATTAGTACAATAAACAATTTCAGCCATACTGTTGTCAATGATAATTCATTTTAATTTGTGCTAATGACGTTTTAGCCTACTAGCATCAGTGCTTTACACCTAAAAAATAAACATACAGCCCTGAGGCAGGTGAAAGTCAAACCAAACCAAACCACACAGTCTTTCACCTTCCTACAAACCATTTTCTCATTTCTCTTTCTGTCACAGAAAGATTTTCCAGAAGTAGTTCCAAAGCGCTTAGAGCTGAAGAAGAGAGAACTTAAACAACAAGATAATCTCACTTCTTTACAGGAGATTAGATAGTATCTCTTTGCAGTATTCTTGTCATGATTTGTGTACGGAGCTGCAAAAGAAAGGGCCTGATTATCTTTGTTTTGCAGCAGCAACATTGCTGGTCATATAATTAGAGTAATTACTCCAACGCCATCATGCTAACTGAACCCCACTCCACCCCCATACACTCACTGCTATTGTGAGTGCAGAAGCACTCTGATTGCCATGGTAACAAACTGTACTAAATCAACAACAATAAGGTGACATGCTATAAGGGTCAATAATAAATCCAAACGGAGAGAAAAAAACACTCAGGTTTACTGATTGAACCTCATAATTATGCCAATGTTTTTTCTTCAGTGAGTACACTTTTTCTGTGCTAAAAACAACAAAAATGTGATAATAAGGAGCTGTGTTTGACAATTCATTTGGACTACAACCAGTCACACACATAGGTTTTTAAGTTATCCTACTTTATTTACCAATATTTTGCTGCTGAACTTTGATTATTAAATTACAGTCCTTAACTTCCTCTTCCTTCTCCTGTGCTCTCCTTCTTCATTTGTACATTTAGTCCGCTCAAAACACTTAAATCAGCCTCCCATTTTTGAGTGCCAAGCTCAAATCTTAACATCTAATCAGCAACTGAATCAATAGAGTGCATTAGTGCCCGCCGAATTTTTCAGCAGCGCTGGATCCAGAAGTATTTTTTCCATTGATTTTTCATTTTTAATGTTGAAGTGTTATAAGCTATGAACCAATCCAACCAGCTACAAGGTGAATCATATCATTAAAAACTTTGATTTTAACCATCTGGGGTCTGAGGATTTTTGGGGCCCTGGAGAAGTTTTTACATGCCCTGACATTTGTGCTTTTTTCAGTTGTTCATAAACATATTAATGGAAAAAGTGTCATTACACTGTATTCAGCACAAACTAGGCTACAATAATATGTGAGGAACATGTATGTACATGTTTGCGTTTTTGAAGGAATAACGTTTATGAATGGTTATTGAAAAAACAAAAAACTTAAGTCACTGAAATAAAACCAAATATATATATATATATATATATTAAATAGACTTCTGGGTATTGAAGATTGTAGACTACAGTTTTTGCTTCAAAATTATGTAAAAATTATCCTAACTACTTGTTCATATAAAACAATATATTGATTTAGTTTTTGTAAGACACTTTTTGTCAAGAAACACAGTATGCATGGAGGCATGAATCATCATGAATAATGGGTCGTTTACACCTGAGAAGACAAAAGAATCACGTAATGAGCTGAAATGACTAGCATATTAAAGAGGCTTTTCAGTCAGGTAGGCTGTGAAAAAACCCTCTGTGATCATGTCTCAAGCACATCATGGTGTATCAAATATACAGAAAAAACAGCAATATTGTGAAATATTATTACAATTTAAAATAATGGTATTCTATTATATACTTTAAAATATATTGTATTTCTGTGATGCAAAGTGTCTGAACAATTTTGTTACCTCTATGGCATTTATTATAGCCTTTAAGCTTAAAAGCATGCACATTTGGAGAAATATTGATGGATTCTCATATGCTTATGTCAATTTTTTATACAGAGGAGTATTTATTCATTATTTATTGTCATCACTGTGAACGCTGGATACTGTGTTTTCAATTCATACTTAGCCGGAGGGCGCTCTGTGCACATTTAGTCCACAAATAAATCTAAAGTAGAAAAGGAAATTCCAGGAACTAACAAAGGCTTCCAGAGGTCGCTAACCATGGCTTTAACATCCACATAAACACTTTTCAAGACAATAAATACACGATTGAGACAATGTATACATGTATTGCCTCAGAATTTGTGTCTGAGCAATCCCTCCGTGGGCGTGGCCGCATAATGAGCTGAATCACGGGTGTCTGACTTGTGTCTCCTTTCATACAGATTACATAAACACAGAATATTTGTTTTTGACTTACACGATTTAAAACCTGACATTTCAATGTTTTTTTAGACATAAGTCTCATTTTTGTGTCATTAGTATTCACTAAGTTACAGTTCATTTTCTGAGAACTATCAGATTGGACTTCCTTCAGAGGGAGACGACAGATCACGCATCATGTTAGTTTTCTTTATTTTGCAAAAAACACAACATTTTGTTTTTACTCTGAGTGTACACAAATAAAAGAAGATATTCCACAGATTAAAATGGTGTATAACACTTAATTGTATGTGCAACACTGACAGAGTATTTTGAGTCTCTTTCACACTGGTAAGAAAAAACCGAGGTGGTATCGCCGGCGTGACCGCCGACCTGAGGGAGTTAAGCAAAAATGTATTTGTAAATGTACTCACCAAGAGTAAGACCTGAACCATTAGGCGCAGCTGCCGGTCCTTCTCCGGTAGACCAGAAGAGAGTGGAGCATTTTTACTAGTAAAACACACTCACAATAAAAACAGACAGATCCCAAAGAACTGCATGTACATGCTCTTTTGTTCTCATAAAAGACAACGTTATAAGTTATGTGTGTGATCAGATGTCAACACTATGGGACACGGATGCACACACTTCCTGAAACGTTTGTCAGACATAATTTGTCTTACTTTAGTACCGGTTTGATATTGCTTGTTTTCAAACAAAACAGTCCCTGAAGATGAAAAGATACTGTCTGCTTCTCTAAGCGCTCCTTATATACTTGCGGGTCGCGCAATGATAACGTCATAGGCTATTGCCTGCCAATAGGATTGTCGTGGTTTGATAATTGTTTTCAGACATCGAATCATGAGGAGACGTTCCCCAAAGCGTGTCAAACGTAGTGTTGAGTTCCCTTTCAAAAGGGAACTACAATCACATGAAGCATTGCAAACAACACAATCAATTTAAAAACAATAGAGAAATATAATTATATTCAAAAGTTTTTGATTAAAACAGCAGGGCTGTCTTTAAATTAAATCTGTTTATCATGTAAAGTGACCGTGTATTTTTCAAATTTATTATTATTTATTTATTTTATGATCTCTTTATTAATGTTTTGAAGCGTCAGAGTTTTAGGTGAATAGACTTTCAATAGACGGACAGAAATCTCTCAGATTTCATTAAAAATATCTTAAAGACAAACGCAAATCTTATGGGTTTGGAATGACATGAGGGAGAGTAATTAATGACCAAATTTTAATTTCAGGGTGAACTGACCTTTTAAAAGCAAAAAGAATAGCTCTTTTTCCATATTTCAGGAGTTGGCGTTCACTCTCCCATAATTAATATCGGCATGCTGAGCCATTGGCTGAACAGAGAGATCGACTTCTTAGTCAATACATAAGGTTATTCCTGTTCCAGTGAAGACTTGAACAAGGAGGTCGTCAAAGAGTCTGCACTCTAATCGCTACCAGAGCGACTCGGGCTTCACATGCGGGGTTGAGACCTGTGCTGAAGTTCAAACTCATTGATCCAGTCTCCAGTAACTCTGACCTTTCGGGAGATGTAAAGCTTCATGTCAGATATGTGGGCTGGGTGGGAATGTACGGCCGACACTGTAAAACAGAACGTCCCTGTCTGTCTCAAACAGCTGTACAGTAGTTTGTGACGCCTACGATGACAATTTACTTGTTCAAGAGAGAAAAAGACATAATCGGGAGGATGCATCAGGTGCTGAAAGCAGAGACAAGGCCGTTTGAACTTCACATTCAAAAACCACCCAAGACTGTGAAAACTGAATTGTGTTAACAGAATAATGGTTGTTGAAGGAACAAATGTAAT
The DNA here is from genome assembly GCF_024489055.1 of Chanodichthys erythropterus. Lineage (NCBI taxonomy): Eukaryota > Metazoa > Chordata > Actinopteri > Cypriniformes > Xenocyprididae > Chanodichthys > Chanodichthys erythropterus. The sequence continues at coordinate 7,035,074 of NC_090237.1, read as the reverse complement.
ATATAAAGAAAAAAATACTTGTATTAAAGTTGATGTACTGTAGATTGGCTTACATTCAAAGATAGAGTCTAGAAGCAATGTATCCTTGACTACAGACAGAACAATGCTTAAAGGTTTCTTTGTTCTGCCGAACAAAATGGAAGATATCTTGAAGAAAGTTTGTAACCAGGCCGTTTTGGGTCACCATTGACTTCCATGGTAGGAAAAAAATACTATGAAAGTCAATGTTGCCCCAGAACTGTTCAGTTTCCCACATTCTTTAAAATATCTTCCATTTTGTTTTGTGACATTTATACAAGTTTGGAACAACCTGAGGGTGAGAAAATTTTATGATGTATATTTTGCGATGCAACTTGTCCAACATCCAAAACATTGCTGTGTTCTGGGCTAAATCCGATTGTTGTATGTACGTACATATAATGGTATATGATGACAACTCATGAAGAGCTAATAAAATGTGTAAAGGAGTCAAAACAGCAGCATGAATCCCTCCGTCACACACACAAACGAAGATCTGCTGTGAGGAGATGCGGTTCTGATGCCTGTATCGAACTGTGATGGGCAACATCGTGACTATGACAAATAAAACAGGTATGCTTAAGCGTACTCTCCTTCTTAGGGTTGCATCTTCTGACATCATGTCCTGTTTTTGGTTTGTTTATATGTTTTTAGTCCGTGTTGTGTTCATATTTCAGTTTGTTTGGAAGCACTGAGACCTTTCAGAGGACTGAAACTTAACATAATTAACTAAATGTAATGATGTTGATCTGTTTTTCACTATAGTCACTGATAGTGATTAAAGTGCCCCTATTATGCTATTTTAAAGGTTAATTTTAAGGCTAATTTTGTTTTGTAAGCTCCTACAATAGATTTACATGCATCCAAAACACTTTGATTTTCTCATAATATATAGCACATCACCTTATTTTTCAAAGAGACTGAAAACGGTTCATTTGAGGATGCAGTCTCTCTAAACCCCTCCTTTCTGAGAGTCTACTCTGTTGTGATTGGTCAGTGAAACAACCATTACTATCTCTGAATTTCAGCTCCGGATCTTCCTCAGCACTTGATAAATAGCAGTGGTGTAATGTAACAAAGTAATAATACTTTGCTACAGTACTTGAGTATTTTTTGGGAGAATCTGTAGCCTACTTTACTTGAGTTTTTATATTTCTGTCAACTTTTACTTTTACTCCACTACATTTCTTAATAAAACGTATAATTTTACTCCGATACATTTTCCCAAAGCATATTGTTACTTACTACAAAATAAAGTCAGAAGAACAAAGACTGCAAGCAAACATGTGCAAACTAGTGGTCGCCAAACCACGGTTGATTTCATTTTCCGGGTTGCATCCGTTGCTGGAGAGGCTGAGAAGATTGCGCTGTCATTATACAGTACGAGAGCGGCCTCTAGAGGCGAAATAAGAACTATCATTGATGCCTCGTAGAGTTTGTTTTGACACGTTTAGACAACAAAATGGTATGTTATACAGTGTACACTACATGTTTTCATATCATTATAAAGTTAGTTTGTTGAGTAGATGCTGCATTAGTGGAGAACAGCAGTATGTTTTCCGTCGAGGCTGAGAGGATGCTAACATTAGTAGTACCTCAAGCAGTTAAAACAGTGTGACAAAAACACCAACTGTTTAATGTCACGATTGTTACCATTCATTTGCATTATTTATATCCATTTGTTCGCTGTTATGCATGCATTATCCAGCGAAGTTGCATATTTTCTATATTTAAAACTTTGAATAAACATTTTTTTTTATTTAAAGAAAACAAAATGTAAGAAAGAGTTAAAACTGAACACAATCTTGCTGCTCAAACTGTGTATAGAACTATATATAAGTATTATATATATATATATATATATATATATATATATATATATATATATATATATAATATATATATATATATATATATATATTTGCTCCTTTTGTATTTTACATTTATTTGTACTTTTACTTTCAATGCTTAAGTAAGTTTAATATATATATATTTTTTTTAAAAATCATACTTAAGTACAAAAAATATCACATACTTTTACTCAAGTAATATTTTAAACAGTGACTTTAACTTCTACCAAAGTCATTTTCTGGTAAGATATCTATACTTTTACTCAAGTATGGCTTTCAAGTACTTTATCCACCACTGATAAATAGTGATACAAAAAGTAACTATGGCGTCAGTTTTACTGTATCATTTCAGGCCCGAGGCGTCATTCTTTGAAGAATCTTCTTGACATGTTGACAATAAGAACCAAACTCTTCCGGACATCAGCTATAACTACAGTTTTAGTACTCAAAGTAGATGTTGTTCATGGAGGCCAATGAGAACTAGCAAATCAGCATAATAAACTGATTTCTCAAGGATCATGTGAAACTTAAGACTAATAAAAAAAAAAAAAAAAAAAATATATATATATATATATATATATATATATATATATATATATATATAAAAAATCAGCTTTATATCACAAGAATAAAATACTTTTTAAAATATATTAAAACAGTTATTTTAAATTGTAACAATATTTCACATCACAGAACAATGACTATTTATATTGTATGTTTCATCAAATAAATGCAGCCTTGTTGAGCAAAAGAGACTTCTTTCAAACCAATTAAAAATCTTAACAACCCAAAATTTAGAGTGGTAGTATGTTTAAATAAGCTGGCATCAGGGATAGCAACACAAAAAGGACAATGTAAAGTAATGACATCATGACAGTGAAAGTTTATATGCGTGTTAAAGACCCCTTTGAGAAAGCAAAAGAGAAACAGGGATTTAAAAAGAAAGAAAATACGAAAGAAAAGTGAGGAACAGTTCTCGAGGGCAAGCCCTGCTGTGATTGAGGTATTTACGAGCACAAACAGTGATGCCGCCGCAGCAGAGGAGGAGAGTGACAGTGACGGACGACTGAGCAAATCACTCCATGCGGACTCCGCAGAGGCGCTCTGAGTCGAGACGCCTTGCTTTATTGTGTGCAGGTTAAAAGGCTGAGTTTTCACTGAAGCCCGTCAGTCTCCGAACTGGACTTGTTTCGATCAATCAGGTGTCAGGACAATAACATTGTCAGCAACGCCAGTGAAAGCAAGCCCAGAATAACACTGAGGCAATAAACACAGTCACCATCAGACAGACTGAGGAAAAGTTCCAGCATGTGATAAAAGCTCTCAGCTGATGGTAATCAGTATTGGTTTGTGAGAAGAGGTGAAGGGCGGTTTGTAGCGTTGAAAAGCTTTTGGGCGACAAGAGGAAGTAAGAAAGTGCCAAGGACAGTGAAAGAAGAGTTATAATGACATCTTGAACTGCGCTCTTGAGAAATTAAACTGTTGAGCATTAAACCATCTGGAGAACCTGAAAAGGTATTTGTGTTTCATTTGTAATCAAAATGTTGAAATGATATTAAATGTGTTTAACAGTGATAGAAAGGGTGTTTAATAGAAAAAGAATTATAGCATATCTCATTACTGTTTTACAACAATGAGCTGTTTCCAAACAGATCTATTCTTTGAAATTCCAAGGTTAAAGGTGCAGTATGTAATGTTGTCAGCAAGTGGTTGAAATGGGTACTGCAGTCCAAATTCAAAATATTGGAGAGTGTTGATTGTGATTATTGGTATTTTATATTTAATTTTGGGTACTCATTCCTTGCTTATAGATTCAAGATTACTTTCGCCATTGACTGAAAACTTCATTGACTGAAAAAAAAAAAGAAATTGTGCTAGATAAAAGCAAAGTAAATAGTTATTATTTTTTCAAACTGTACATGATCATGTTGTGATGCTTAAATTCACTTTAGTGCCACAAATACTACAACAAAAACTACTGATTGTATTTTCTGAATCCATATTCAGACGTTTATTAAAACAAAAAAAAAAACACACACAACAGGCCAGAGACAAAATCCAAACAGTCAAGGGACAGTATACTTTTTGTCCAATTAAGTGATGTTCCATTCTTGAATTAATCGTTCATTTAAGCGGGTAACTGGTCCAGGTGGTTCACAGAATCGAACATTAGTTCAGGGTTGATGACGCAAGAAGCACATCTGAAGTATAGCACACATGCTCTTTGCACAGCACCGAATGAGTCAATAAACATGTCCAGATGGGTTATTGAAGCAAATAATTGTTTGGTTAACCAATAGTTATTGACATCCATTCATGTGCATGCGAATGTGACAGACTGAAGAAGTTTTGCATTTCGCTGCATTCCACAGATAAACTCTGACTTTTTTACATTTTAGATTCATTAATTGTTTTATGTTTAACTATAAACTCTTAAACAGGTTAAGCTTATATGCAGGCAATGGTTCCCTCTGGTGGACTGGAGGAGAAACTGCAGTCTCTGTTGTTACAGTTTTTTGATTGATTGATTGATTGATTATAGTGTAGGTTTTTAATGGTGTCAATTTAATGGTTATCAGTCATAATATAAAAATATTGAGCATCAAAACATTTCTTTATTTTAAAAATCTTCAAACATTCCATTTAATTCTATGTTTTTATTTTTTAAACATTTGGACCACACTACATTTGCACATTTTTGTCAGAATAGCTACTATTTCTATTTTCGATTAGTCTTTAAATGTATTTTGATCAGCGTCAGGCTGCAGTATTCAAACAGTTCACAACCAATATCCAGTAAGATGGGTAACCATGACCGATAAATAAACAGCCAAAGGGGAGAGTTTAATCTAATTTCTATCTCATCTGATTCGCACCCATTCCTTGTTATATTTCAATGAAATTTCAGCCGCTCAACATTGGAAAAAGATTAAGGGTAATCGGCTCCACGTCATTATAGCTTTTCTCAAATGGATGGAGCTCTATTGATTTTATTTTATAGCTCTAATTCAATCTCAGGGCAACAATCACACAGGAAACAAAGTCTTAACATCTCAGTTCTGCCACTGGAGACTTTACCTCCATGATAACCATCATAAGAGCAGCTGCAAAGCATGATGGGACAGCATGTGTTTCAATATACAACTGCTTTTTACCAAAGCTTATTACAGATTTTTCAAACGTGACATAAGAACATCAAACCCATCAGTCAGTCCTTAAGATCTGGAGGGAGTCAGGAAAGGCTGATCGCCCTGCGATTGATTTCTCTAATGGCCTGTGAAACAGTCCCGCACCTCTTTTTCTTTTTAGCACATTTGTGACACTAATGTGAGCTGTCAGGCTCTGACTTGAGAATACCTACTCCCATTGCAATGCTGCAAGAATAATATCTCCTCGGAATGAATAAATATGTCCTATCAACTCACAATGCTTTATTTCTAACCTGGTTCTATAGGGAAGTTCTGGGTTCAGTATGTGGTAGGCATTACATTTTTTTTTTTTACATCAGTACATTTTGAATGAATCCCTTGAATGAATGATTCAATGACAAATACAGTCACTTGTCGCCACGTACTGGTGTAACAATGTAATTGATACAATCTTTATTTGCCAAGTTACTTTCAAAAGCTGATTTACTCTGTTTTGAACATTACCATAAACATCAGTGTTTATATATGAAACATTAACGTTTATCCCAGTACTTCTGTGATAATTTGAATGATTGTAACACATAAAAAACGATACTGTGTGTATAAAGTATTCGCTTAAATAAACTTGCTTGCAATAGTAATCCATTTTGTGAGCCAACTGTTCTTTCTAGTTGTTTCGTGTCGAAAAAGCCTTTTCACAAAGTGGTCTGAATGAATAATTAACGAATCAGTTAGAATCAAAACTTTATTTTGAAGAATAATAATAATAATAATAATAATAATCCTTACATTTATATAGCGCTTTTCTGGGCACTCAAAGCGCTTTACATATTGAAGGGGGAATCTCCTCAACCACCACCATAAGATTTAAAAAGAGCAGAAACCCTGTTACAAAAACTATATCTGGGAGTGATTCTATCATATTAGTCTCATGCCAGCATATAATGTTATAGAGTAATGTTTAAGTTCTTGTAGCTCTAACTTTAAAACAGAACATATATTACTTACATTGTACTGCAGTACTGTAACCACGATTTGAAGGGGCGAGTTGAAATTATTTTCTGTGGACATTATAGGGGTCTCTGGAAATGTGAAATATCATATATTTACAGCATAGCAGCGGCCTTACATCAGTACCTTTTTGGAGGAGATAGGGAAAAGAAGGCAGTCTGTCATGTCACTTTGGGATTTGACTCCATTCATTCTCTTTTATCTCTTGGTGTGTGGCAGCCTGACAACGATATTTTGGGACCCAAGACACATCTCCAGATAATTGGTTCCTGGTCCAGCATCTGTGAGGAGAGAGAACAATTTCACCACGAGTTGCCACATGATTGAGCTGAACTTCCAGAGAACAGTGAGTTACTACGGTTGAGAGACCTGCTGTTACCTGAAATAATTAGTAGTGCTTGCTAAGGCAAGCCTCGCTATTGCTCATACTTAGGGCTATGATTTTTCAAAAACTCTGGCCTAAAGTATCATATTATGCCATGCAACTCATCTGCCATTGTTTGTGCTACTGTGCATGAATAATACCCCTTGAAAACAGATGTTTTTCACCTGGCAGGCAATAAAGCAAGCAAAAACATCTATAAACATAATCTGAAGTAAGGTCCAAAGCAATATCTAGGCACCAGAATATCATAGACTTGAGGATGGCTATTTTGCCTTCAACCAGCAAGCAAGCACTCAAACACCCTAGAAATAATCTAGCAACATCAACAAAGCAACACTGTAAAAACCACTCAGAATAAGCAAGCAATTCTCTAGCATCCACCCAACAACATGATTAAAAAACACCCAGACAAAGCCAGAGCTAGCAACACCCTAGAAACCACATAGCAACACCATAATAGCCACCAAGCAACACCCTAAAAACACTATAAAAACACTAGCATCTACCTACAATCATCATAGTAATTTCCTAGCAACTCCCTAGCAAACACCAACCACCCAGAACAGACCAGCAACCATCTATCAACACCCTAACAACCACTTAGAAACACCATTGTAAGTAACTGTCTAGCAACACCACAGAAACCACCTGGAACACTACCACAGTAACGATAGTTACAACCTAGCAACCACATAGCAACATCATAGAAACCACACAAAGTTATAGCAACCATCTAACAACACCATAGAAACCTCTCAGAACAAGCTAGAAAACAAATAGCAACACTAACTGTCAAGCAATGCCCTAAAAACCACAAAGCAGCACCATAATAAATTCCTGGCAAAACCCTAGAAACCACACAGAAAATACTAGTATCCACCTAGCAACACTATAGTAATCATCTAGTAACACAATACCAATTGCCTAGCAACTCCCTAGTATAGAAAACTCCCAAAACAAGCCATCAACCATCTGGCAAAATTCAAACAACCACTTAGCAACATGATAGTAAACATCTAGCAACGCCCAAGAAACCTCCCAGAACGCCCTAGCATCCACCTAGCAACACCATAGAAACCACAAGAGCACCCCAACACAACCATCTAATAACAGCAAAGTAACCACCTGGCCAATACCCTAGACTACTTAGCAACACCTTAGCAACCACATAGCAACACCCTGGCAGCCAACCATAACACCATAGCAATATGGCAGCAAGTTTTGCATGGACAAGCACAACTTTACTTCAGAAAGTCAAAAAATTTGCTTTTTATCATGTTTGATATCACTTCGCTTTTTTGTGTTGAGAAGTTGGTGAAAAAAATATAAATGCGACATTTGAAAATGCTCTTAGGGCCAGAAAGGTTGATTTCAAAATCATAGTATCAAAGACTGACAGTATCGGTGGAGAACAGACCACAAAGGACTCAACATGTTTATATCTTGTGAACTATGTAAACTACAACGGGTCTCTTTGGTGTTCAGCAAAAGGTTTCCATCAAGGAATCGCCATTGCATCTGTCTTATCTGCCCTTTGAGCTGAAACCCACTGATGACCTCCTAAAGGACTCAGAGAACTTGATTCAAATGTTAAAATTCTTTGTGATTGAATATGACCCACAGGCAGAAGAGATCGATACAATATACAGAGGCACAAATTGGCTTCAGCAGAGACCAGCAGGTATGAGTGGCGACTCCTGAGAAAGTGATTGATAGACGCTTCAAACATGTCATCCCAGAGGATTTACTCAGCTTGATATATTTATGGGTCAAAAAAATAGAGAGGCTGATAATCCTCATAATGGAACAAATAGTAAAGAGGACTATACAAATACAATATCTTTGGCATCCCCTAGTCTCTGACATAAATAAAACCCTTTTCAAAGTCTAATATGACAAGGAGCATGCTTTTAGCACAAGGGAAACTGCACACAAAGTTGCAGAGAAAGTTGTGCCCCATAGGTTGATACATTGTGCAGAGATGTGCATCCAGGCAACATGAGTTGAATATGGCTTGTGTCAGATCCAGTTCCCCTCTTCTCCAGATAATTTCTTGATCTCGATCATTAAATTCGTCCAAAAATGTAAATTCTGTCATAATTTACTCACCCTCATGTTGTACCAAACCCCTAGGGCTTTCGTTCATCTTTGGAACACAAATGAAGATATTTTAAATTAAATCAGGGAGATTTCTGTCCCTCCACTGACAGTCTAACTACCAGGTTGACCCTTCAAAAAGTTCTTTAATTGAGCGGTTTAGTCCAAATTTAGGCCTTTATTCAATAACATTCATCAACACACACATCAGTTGTGGTAAACAGAAGCTCAAGCGTCATTCTCGTGTTACGCATCACATTTGAGCTTCTGCAAGAACCAATGAGGTTCATTCTTGTGTTACGCATCACATTTGAGCTTCTGCAAGAACAAATGAGGTTCATTCCCGTGTTACGCAGCACGTTTGAGCTTCAGCAATAACCAATGAGGTTCATTCTCATGTTACGCAGCACATTTGAGCTTCAGCAAGAACCAATGAGGTCCATTCTCGTGTTACGCAGCACGTTTGAGCTTCAGCAAGAACCAATGAGGTTCATTCTCTTGTTATTCAGCACGTTTGAACTTCAGCAAGAACCAATGAGGTTCATTCTTGTGTTATTCAGCACGTTTGAGCTTCAGCAAGAACCAATGAGGTTCATTCTCTTGTTATTCAGCACGTTTGAGCTTCAGCAAGAACCAATGAGGTTCATTCTCGTGTTATTCAGCACGCTTGAGCTTCAGCAAGAACCAGTGAGGTTCATTCTCGTGTTATTCAGCACGTTTGAGGTTCAGCAAGAACCAATGAGGTCCATTCTCGTGTTACACAGCACATTTGAGCTTCAGCAAGAACCAGTGAGGTTCATTCTCGTGTTATTCAGCACGTTTGAGGTTCAGCAAGAACCAATGAGGTCCATTCTCGTGTTACGCAGCACGTTTGAGCTTCAGCAAGAACCAATGAGGTTCATTCTTGTGTTATTCAGCACGTTTGAGTTTCTGCAAGAACCAATGAGGTTCATTCTCGTGTTATTCAGCACGTTTGAGCTTCAGCAAGAACCAATGCATCATGTTACGCATCACATTTGACCTTCAGCAAGAACCAATGAGGTTCATTCTCGTGTTACGCAGCACGTTTGAGCTTCTGCAAGAACCAATGAGGTTCATTCTTGTGTTACGCATCACATTTGAGCTTCTGCAAGAACCAATGAGGTTCATTCCCGTGTTACGCAGCACATTTGAGCTTCAGCAATAACCAATGAGGTTCATTCTCGTGTTACGCAGCACATTTGAGCTTCAGCAAGAACCAATGAGGTTCATTCTCGTGTTATTCAGCACGTTTGAGCTTCAGCAAGAACCAATGAGGTCCATTCTCGTGTTACGCAGCACGTTTGAGCTTCAGCAAGAACCAATGAGGTTCATTCTTGTGTTATTCAGCATGTTTGAGTTTCTGCAAGAACCAATGAGGTTCATTCTCGTGTTATTCAGCACGTTTGAGCTTCAGCAAGAACCAATGAGGTTCATTCTCGTGTTACGCAGCACGTTTGAGCTTCAGCAAGAACCAATGAGATTCATTCTTGTGTTACGCAGCACGTTTGAGCTTCTGCAAGAACCAATGAGATTCATTCTCGTGTTACGCAGCACGTTTGAGCTTCTGCAAGAACCAATGAGGTTCATTCTTGTGTTACGCATCACGTTTGAGCTTCTGCAAGAACCGATGAGGTTCATTCTCGTGTTACGCAGCACGTTTGAGCTTCTGCAAGAACCAATGAGGTTCATTCTTGTGTTACGCAGCACGTTTGAGCTTCTGCAAGAACCAATGAGGTCCATTCTCGTGTTACGCAGCACGTTTGAGCTTCAGCAAGAACCAATGAGGTTCATTCTTGTGTTATTCAGCACGTTTGAGTTTCTGCAAGAACCAATGAGGTTCATTCTCGTGTTATTCAGCACGTTTGAGCTTCAGCAAGAACCAATGCATCATGTTACGCATCACATTTGACCTTCAGCAAGAACCAATGAGGTTCATTCTCGTGTTACGCAGCACGTTTGAGCTTCTGCAAGAACCAATGAGGTTCATTCTTGTGTTACGCATCACATTTGAGCTTCTGCAAGAACCAATGAGGTTCATTCCCGTGTTACGCAGCACATTTGAGCTTCAGCAATAACCAATGAGGTTCATTCTCGTGTTACGCAGCACATTTGAGCTTCAGCAAGAACCAATGAGGTTCATTCTCGTGTTATTCAGCACGTTTGAGCTTCAGCAAGAACCAATGAGGTCCATTCTCGTGTTACGCAGCACGTTTGAGCTTCAGCAAGAACCAATGAGGTCCATTCTCGTGTTACGCAGCACGTTTGAGCTTCAGCAAGAACCAATGAGGTTCATTCTTGTGTTATTCAGCATGTTTGAGTTTCTGCAAGAACCAATGAGGTTCATTCTCGTGTTATTCAGCACGTTTGAGCTTCAGCAAGAACCAATGAGGTTCATTCTCGTGTTACGCAGCACGTTTGAGCTTCAGCAAGAACCAATGAGATTCATTCTTGTGTTACGCAGCACGTTTGAGCTTCTGCAAGAACCAATGAGATTCATTCTCGTGTTACGCAGCACGTTTGAGCTTCTGCAAGAACCAATGAGGTTCATTCTTGTGTTACGCATCACGTTTGAGCTTCTGCAAGAACCGATGAGGTTCATTCTCGTGTTACGCAGCACGTTTGAGCTTCTGCAAGAACCAATGAGGTTCATTCTTGTGTTACGCAGCACGTTTGAGCTTCTGCAAGAACCAATGAGGTCCATTCTCGTGTTACGCAGCACGTTTGAGCTTCAGCAAGAACCAATGAGGTTCATTCTTGTGTTATTCAGCACGTTTGAGTTTCTGCAAGAACCAATGAGGTTCATTCTCGTGTTATTCAGCACGTTTGAGCTTCAGCAAGAACCAATGCATCATGTTACGCATCACATTTGACCTTCAGCAAGAACCAATGAGGTTCATTCTCGTGTTACGCAGCACGTTTGAGCTTCTGCAAGAACCAATGAGGTTCATTCTTGTGTTACGCATCACATTTGAGCTTCTGCAAGAACCAATGAGGTTCATTCCCGTGTTACGCAGCACATTTGAGCTTCAGCAATAACCAATGAGGTTCATTCTCGTGTTACGCAGCACATTTGAGCTTCAGCAAGAACCAATGAGGTTCATTCTCGTGTTATTCAGCACGTTTGAGCTTCAGCAAGAACCAATGAGGTCCATTCTCGTGTTACGCAGCACGTTTGAGCTTCAGCAAGAACCAATGAGGTTCATTCTTGTGTTATTCAGCATGTTTGAGTTTCTGCAAGAACCAATGAGGTTCATTCTCGTGTTATTCAGCACGTTTGAGCTTCAGCAAGAACCAATGAGGTTCATTCTCGTGTTACGCAGCACGTTTGAGCTTCAGCAAGAACCAATGAGATTCATTCTTGTGTTACGCAGCACGTTTGAGCTTCTGCAAGAACCAATGAGATTCATTCTCGTGTTACGCAGCACGTTTGAGCTTCTGCAAGAACCAATGAGGTTCATTCTTGTGTTACGCATCACGTTTGAGCTTCTGCAAGAACCGATGAGGTTCATTCTCGTGTTACGCAGCACGTTTGAGCTTCTGCAAGAACCAATGAGGTTCATTCTTGTGTTACGCAGCACGTTTGAGCTTCTGCAAGAACCGACGAGGTTCATTCTCGTGTTACGCATCACGTTTGAGCTTCTGCAAGAACCGATGAGGTTCATTCTCGTGTTACGCAGCACGTTTGAGCTTCTGCAAGAACCAATGAGGTCCATTCTCGTGTTACGCAGCACGTTTGAGCTTCAGCAAGAACCATTGAGGTTCATTCTTGTGTTATTCAGCACGTTTGAGCTTCAGCAAGAACCAATGAGGTTCATTCTCTTGTTATTCAGCACGTTTGAGCTTCAGCAAGAACCAATGAGGTTCATTCTCGTGTTATTCAGCACGCTTGAGCTTCAGCAAGAACCAATGAGGTCCATTCTTGTGTTACGCAGCACGTTTGAGCTTCAGCAAGAACCAATGAGGTTCATTCTCGTGTTATTCAGCACGCTTGAGCTTCAGCAATAACCAATGAGGTCCATTCTTGTGTTACGCAGCACATTTGAGCTTCAGCAAGAACCAGTGAGGTTCATTCTCGTGTTATTCAGCACGTTTGAGCTTCAGCAAGAACCAATGAGGTCCATTCTCGTGTTACGCAGCACGTTTGAGCTTCAGCAAGAACCAATGAGGTTCATTCTTGTGTTATTCAGCACGTTTGAGTTTCTGCAAGAACCAATGAGGTTCATTCTCGTGTCATTCAGCACGTTTGAGCTTCAGCAAGAACCAATGCATCATTTTACGCATCACATTTGACCTTCAGCAAGAACCAATGAGGTTCATTCTCGTGTTACGCAGCACGTTTGAGCTTCTGTAAGAACCAATGAGGTTCATTCTTGTGTTACGCATCACATTTGAGCTTCTGCAAGAACCAATGAGGTTCATTCCCGTGTTACGCAGCACGTTTGAGCTTCAGCAATAACCAATGAGGTTCATTCTCGTGTTACGCAGCACATTTGAGCTTCAGCAAGAACCAATGAGGTTCATTCTCGTGTTACGCAGCACATTTGAGCTTCAGCAAGAACCAATGAGGTCCATTCTCGTGTTACGCAGCACGTTTGAGCTTCAGCAAGAACCAATGAGGTTCATTCTTGTGTTATTCAGCACGTTTGAGTTTCTGCAAGAACCAATGAGGTTCATTCTCGTGTTATTCAGCACGTTTGAGCTTCAGCAAGAACCAATGCATCATGTTACGCATCACATTTGAGCTTCAGCAAGAACCAATGAGGTTCATTCTCGTGTTACGCAGCACGTTTGAGCTTCTGCAAGAACCAATGAGATTCATTCTCGTGTTACGCAGCACGTTTGAGCTTCTGCAAGAACCAATGAGGTTCATTCTTGTGTTACGCAGCACGTTTGAGCTTCTGCAAGAACCAATGAGATTCATTCTTGTGTTACGCAGCACGTTTGAGCTTCTGCAAGAACCAATGAGATTCATTCTCGTGTTACGCAGCACGTTTGAGCTTCTGCAAGAACCAATGAGGTTCATTCTTGTGTTACGCAGCACGTTTGAGCTTCTGCAAGAACCAATGAGGTTCATTCTTGTGTTACGCATCACATTTGAGCTTCTGCAAGAACCAATGAGGTTCATTTTCGTGTAACGCAGCACGTTTGAGCTTCTGCAAGAACCGATGAGGTTCATTCTCTTGTTACGCAGCACGTTTGAGCTTCAAGAGCCAATGAGGTTCATTCTCGTGTTACGCAGCACGTTTGAGCTTCTGCAAGAACCAATGAGGTTCATTCTTGTGTTACGTAGCACATTTGAGCTTCAGCAAGAACCAATGAGGTTCATTCTCGTGTTACGCAGCACGTTTGAGCTTCTGCAAGAACCAATGAGGTCCATTCTTGTGTTACGCATCACATTTGAGCTTCTGCAAGAACCAATGAGGTTCATTTTCGTGTAACGCAGCACGTTTGAGCTTCTGCAAGAACCGATGAGGTTCATTCTCGTGTTACGCATCACGTTTGAGCTTCTGCAAGAACCGATGAGGTTCATTCTCTTGTTACGCAGCACGTTTGAGCTTCAAGAGCCAATGAGGTTCATTCTCGTGTTACGCAGCACGTTTGAGCTTCTGCAAGAACCAATGAGGTTCATTCTTGTGTTACGTAGCACATTTGAGCTTCAGCAAGAACCAATGAGGTTCATTCTCGTGTTACGCAGCACATTTGAGCTTCAGCAAGAACCAGTGAGGTTCATTAACGTGTTACGCAGCATGTTTGAGCTTCAGCAAGAACCAATGAGGTTCATTCTCGTGTTACGCAGCACATTTGAGCTTCAGCAAGAACCAATGAGGTTCATTCTCGTGTTACGCAGCATGTTTGAGCTTCAGCAAGAACCGATGAGGTTCATTCTCGTGTTACGCAGCACATTTGAGCTTCAGCAAGAACCGATGAGGTTCATTCTCGTGTTACGCAGCACGTTTGAGCTTCAGCAAGAACCAATGAGGTTCATTCTCGTGTTACGCAGCACATTTGAGCTTCAGCAAGAACCGATGAGGTTCATTCTCGTGTTACGCAGCACATTTGAGCTTCAGCAAGAACCAGTGAGGTTCATTCTCATGTTACGCAGCACATTTGAGCTTCAGCAAGAACCGATGAGGTTCGTTCTCGTGTTACGCAGCACATATGAGCTTCAGCAAGAACCGATGAGGTTCATTCTCGTGTTACGCAGCACATTTGAGCTTCAGCAAGAACCGATGAGGTTCATTCTCGTTTTACGCAGCACATTTGAGCTTCAGCAAGAACCGATGAGGTTCATTCTCGTGTTACGCAGCACATTTGAGCTTCAGCAAGAACCGATGAGGTTCATTCTCGTGTTACGCAGCACATTTGAGCTTCAGCAAGAACCAATGAGGTTCATTCTCGTGTTACGCAGCACATTTGAGCTTCAGCAAGAACCGATGAGGTTCGTTCTCGTGTTACGCAGCACATTTGAGCTTCAGCAAGAACCGATGAGGTTCATTCTCGTGTTACGCAGCACATTTGAGCTTCAGCAAGAACCAATGAGGTTCATTCTCATGTTACGCAGCACATATGAGCTTCAGCAAGAACCAATGAGGTTCATTCTCGTGTTACGCAGCAGGTTTGAGCTTCAGCAAGAACCAATGAGGTTCATTTTCATGTTATGCAGCACATTTGAGCTTCAGCAAGAACCAATAAGGTTCATTCTCTAATCAATGTTTATATGTGAATAAAAGCCTAAATTATCTTAAAATATTGGTTTAAGTTTTATATTGCTAACATTCAACATGTAAATGTAACAAAATAATCACTGCAATTTATATTTAATAGAATCCAAAATCTAAAGTCTGCTGCCATGAAGTGCATCTAGGAATGGTTTTGGTGTATCTAACATCACATAATTCAAAATGATGCAGAATTCAGTCACACACCAGACCTCTCAAATATAAGAGACCATCCATTTCTTTGAGGTCCTTCAATATCTGTTATCAGACACTCAGCAAACTCTATTTGAACTCCCATTTTGCTGTGAATGGACTTTCCATCTTTGCTTCTGGAATAGACTGACGGATGGCCAATGACCTTCAGTGGAGGTCACAGGAAGTAGTTTTCACATGTTTCTCTTTTCCTCTGAGATTGAAGATTCAGTGATATGCCAAAATGTCATCTTTGATACACAGATACACTGGCACCAAGGTGAGAGGCTCAGATTACAGCACTGATGTGTTTTCCGTAGCTACAACGCCTACAATATAAAAAAAAAACAAACAAAAAAAAAAAACATAAAAAAATACAGTATATTTTATCTTTAGGTGCATGTTCTAATGCTTCAATTAAAAATGGAAAGAAAACAAACAAAAAAAATATATATTTTTAAACATTTTAAATGAATAATATATTAAATAATATATATTAAATAATATATTTAATATCGAAATAAATAATATATTATATATATTACTAAAATATATATGAAGTAAAATCATTAAAAGCCTTCCTTCCACTGGAAAAAAATAGTCCCTGACCATGAACAGCAACAGAATAAATAATATTATACATATATTTTACATATATACATATATAATGTCCCCACAAAAATGGCAACATCCGCAATCCTTTACTCATGGGAACCAAAAAAAGTCCCCACAAAAACAAGCAGCTTATAAATCATACAGATTTTCTGTGAGGATTGTCTTTAGGGTTAGGGTTAGGGGGTAGAATATAAAAAATCATTATGTCTATGGAAAGTCCTCATAAAACATGGAAACTCAACAAGCCCGTGTGTGTGTGTGTGTGTAATGAGAATCCATAGTTCTGTGACAAGAGCTCCAGCCACAATAGCGCTGAATGAAGATGTGCTACACAGAGCGAGAAATTCCCCTTTCAACCCGTTAGTCATGGTAGCTGTTTAATTAACCGTTCCTCCGGCTGATCCCCTGCTCCCAACTTTATTACTGTGTGGATAAATGTATCCACTTAATGGTCAATTAATTCACACTTTCTCCTACAGGTCTGTCATAACATAGTGGATCATACGACCCTTGTATGACTTGTTCAGGATGACAGTCACGACTCTCTTGCTCTGTTGGGCTCATCAAGTAATGCCCAGACACTTCTGCAATTCTACTGGTTAAAGGGTTACTTGTTTTGTATTGATAAATAAGAAATTTCATGTACTTAAGCACTATTTTGTAGTATAAATAGTGTGAGTACACTCAAAAAAAATGGTTCTATATAGTACTAAAATTGGTTCTTTGGCTTGTAATCATAGGGGAACCACTTTAAGTGCTGTATAGCACCAAATCTTGGTGCTTCAGTGGTTCTTTAGCGGTTCTTCAGTAGTTCTTTGGGATGACTTAGGTGCTATATAGCACCGCTATTATATACAGGACCGGTTAAGCCCTTGTATGGTTCTTCAGTGGTTCTTCAGTGGTTCTTCAGAGGTTCTTTGTTGCGGTTAAGGTGCTATATAGCACCACTGCTGTACAAAGAACCCGTTAAGCCCTTTTAAAGGTTCTTTATAAGCCAAAGAATATATATAATTTTTTTTTTTTTTTTTTTTTTTTTTTTATGAAACGGTTACCATACAATACAAATATTAAAGCCAAAAAATATGTATCAATCATATCAACTTTCATGAAGTAAAATCATAAAAAGCCTTCCTTCCGCTGGAAAAATATAGTCCCTGACCATGAACAGCAACAGAAGTTACATTTTTACGCCTCTAGATGGTGTCAAAGATTGTTTTTATGAGCGAGTCACTCAGTTGCAAAGACTTTTATATTGCAACTTTTTGTGAACACGGAACAAGAAGCAAATGACAAATGCTTTGACTAGTGCTGTCAGTGTCAGCAGGGCACGGGGAAACCCACCTTAACTGTTAAAAGGACAAGATTGCAGCGGATATTCACACAGATTTTTTATTATGAACATAGTTCTGACCTGAAGGAAAATGCTAAATCTGAATGCAGGTAATAAACTTGCTCACTCCATCTTTTTCTCACAATACACTTCTACATAATGTAGTAAGCTTCAATGAACAAAATAAACTGAGAACAAATGTTTACGTTGCTAACAGTGGTTGCTAAGACAGACGCAGCAACACACACTCAGTGGCGCATCGATACTTATGAAATGCGGTCAGCTGTATGTTTTCGGGAATTTTACAATAGTTTCAAATGCTCAAACAATCAGAATCAAGGGCCGGAACTATCTGTTCTAAAAATAAACATGTACTGTATATATGTGTACTTACATATATATACATGACATGACATTTCACTGATGACATTAAAGTATATTTTAGTTTACAATAAATGCTTGTCAGTACATTTGGCATTAAACTGTAACCATATTTCAAATATAAAAGAAGTATGATTAAATTACATATAAAGATGTACTTAAGTGGGTCAAAATGCACACAGTTTCAGTAAATTGCATTTAATATATATTTCTAATACACAGCTAATACATTTTTGAAGTAGATTATTAACATAAATATAAGTACTCTTACTATTATTTATATGATTAATTAGTAAGTATTCTCCTTTTAAAAGCATGCTAAAGTGTACTTCTTTTTCATATGGGTTTCCTATTTGCATTCTTGAGATCTCTTCTGGAACGAGGAGATTCAACTGAGATTCTTGAAGTGTTTTTCTGAAGAGAGAGATTATCAACTTGTTTACACTGCTTAATGCTTGATCACACTTCCATCTTAACATGTCTTGTCTTTAAAGAAGATAAAGATTTTTATTGATTCATTAAATATGTTTAATGTTATACTTTTTTACACAAATAACACATTTATTTTGAAAATTCTATCTGACAACAGCAAAAATAACTCATTATTTTTAATTACTGCAAATTTGCATTCCCTGTGCAGTTTTAATGCAGTTACAGAAATAACACTAGTGCATATAATATTGTCTTTTCTTTATTTAAATAGGAACTGAATGTTTTTAAGTGACTGATCATGACTTACACCCCTGTCACTACCTTGAACATCAGTTTTAATA
Source organism: Chanodichthys erythropterus (assembly GCF_024489055.1). Taxonomy (NCBI): domain Eukaryota; kingdom Metazoa; phylum Chordata; class Actinopteri; order Cypriniformes; family Xenocyprididae; genus Chanodichthys; species Chanodichthys erythropterus. The sequence continues at coordinate 7,016,533 of NC_090237.1, read as the reverse complement.
GATCCAACAGGGAATTTCCAAATCGCAATGACAATGGATTACAATAAATCATACCACACTGCTCAAACATTCAAAAAAAAAAAAAAATCTGAAAACCGATGGCAACATATGCTAAAAGTGTTAACAACCATCGAACGTTGGTGTATGTTGGGCGTGTGTGAACTCTTAAAAATGCAGAGGTCCATTTTTGCCTGTTTCTTTTCCAGAATCCTGTTAGCTATATCCCCTAATCGACCTGATTGCTGGCTTGAATTTTTTCACACGTTGAAGAAGGAGTATCAAAGAGGTCACAGTTGGATTTGAAGCATTTTATTTCTGAGTGCTTCCAAAATTTGAAGCAACACAAGAATGGGTTAGTTGGTATTTTTAATGTTTACTCTTTTTGCGACTTACACTGCTGGTCAAAAGTAGTTTTTTTTTTTTTTTTTTTTTTTAAACAAGATCACCAAGGCTGCATTTATTTATTCAAACACACAGTAAAAACAGTAATATTGTTATAAATTATTACAATTTAAAATAACTGTGTTTTCTATTGTAATATAATTTATTCCTGTGATCAAAGCTGAATTTTCAGCATCATTACTCTAGTCTTCAGTGTCACATGACCCTTCACAAACATTTCTTATTATTAGCATTGCTGACAGCAGTTGAGCTGCTTCATATTTTTGTGGAAAAGTACCATTCAAAAGTATGTGGTAAGTAAAATTTAAAAAAAAAAATAAAAAAAAATCAACACAACGCATTAAATTGATCAAAAAAGACACACAGGAATGTTTGAAAGTAGGCGTCTATCCGTGGATCCGTATATCAGCTGATATATTAGGGATCTGCTGATAGAAGCGCTTGGTGAAGAGCATCAAAGATTTCTACAGGTGCTGGTCATATAATAAGAATATCATCAAAATGTTGATTTATTTCACTAATTCCATTCAAAAAGTGAAATTTGTATATTATATTCATTCATTACACACATACTGATATATTTCAAATGTTTATTTCTTTTCATTTTGATGATTATAACTGACAACTAAGGAAAATCCCAAATTCAGTATCTCAGAAAATTAGAATATTACTTAAGACCAATACAAAGAAATGATTTTTAGAAATCTTGGCCAACTGAAAAGTATGAACATGAAAAGTATGAGCATATACAGCACTCAATACTTAGTTGCGGCTCCTTTTGCCTGAATTACTGCAGCAATGCGGTGTGGCATGGAGTCCATCAGTCTGTGGCACTGCTCAGGTGTTATGAGAGCCCAGGTTGCTCTGATAGTGGCCTTCAGCTCTTCTGCATTGTTGGGTCTGGCATATCGCATCTTCCTCTTCACAATACCCCATCGATTTTTAAGGTCAGGCGGGTTTGCTGGCCAATTAAGAACAGGGATACCATGGTCCTTAAACCAGGTACTGGTAGCTTTGGCACTGTGTGCAGGTGCCAAGTCCTGTTGGAAAATTAAATCTACATCTCCATACAGTTGGTCAGCAGCAGGAAGCATGAAGTGCTCTAAAACTTCCTGGTATATGGCTGCGTTGACCGTGAACCTCAGAAAACACAGTGGACCAACACCAGCAGATGACATGGCAACCCAAACCATCACTGACTGTGGAAACTTTACACTGGACCTCAAGCAACGTGGATTGTGTGCCTCTCCTCTCTTCCTCCAGACTCTAGGACTCTGATTTCCAAAGGAAATGCAAAATTTATTTTCATCTGAGAACATAACTTTGGACCACTCAGCAGCAGTCCAGTCCTTTTTGTCTTTAGATGCTTCTGACGCTGTCTATTGTTCAAGAGTGGCTTGACACAAGGAATGCGACAGCTGAAACCCATGTCTTGCATACGTCTGTGCGTAGTGGTTCTTGAAGCACTGACTCCAGCTGCAGTCGACTCTTTGTGAATCTCCCCCACAATTTGAATGGGTTTTGTTTCACAATCCTCTCCAGGGTGCGGTTATCCCTATTGCTTGTACACTTTTTTCTACCACATCTATTCCTTCCCTTCACCTCTCCATTAATGTGCTTGGACACAGAGCTCTGTAAACAGCCAGCCTCTTTTGCAATGACCTTTTGTCTTGCCCTCCTTGTACAAGGTGTCAATGATCGTCTTTTGGACAACTGTCAAGTCAGCAGTCTTCTCCATGATTGTGTAGCCTACAGAACTAGACTGAGACCATTTAAAGGCCTTTGCAGGTGTTTTGAGTTAATTAGCTGATTAGAGTGTGGCACCAGGTGTCTTCAATATTGAACCTTTCCACAATATTCTAATTTTCTGAGATACTGAATTTGAGATTTTCCTTAGTTGTCAGTTATAATCATCAAAATTAAAAGAAATAAACATTTGAAATATATCAGTCTGTGTGTAATGAATGAATATAATATACAAGTTTCACTTTTTGAATGGAATTACTGAAATAAATCAACTTTTTGATGATATTCTTATTATATGACCAGCACCTGTACAACATGTTTTTGAAGCGTTGATCATTGTAGCCAATCACAGACATATCTATTGAGTGTGAACACAATGGCCAATCAGAGGTGTTTAAATATAAGGGGGAAATTATGGTATAGTTACATTTTTAAAATTCAGTACCAAGAGTATCGACTAGTAAGAACACATGTATACACTTTTTTTCTTAATCGCATGTATTATTCTAATGTTATTTGCTCAATTTCCCAGTAAAGCTGTGCTTACTATTTGCTCATACTATCCCCTTGGCTCATGCCATCCTAAAACAGAACTGCACTTTTTTTGGCAACTTTATGTCCTTCTCTCTCTTTCTCTCTCTGTTCACAGGTAATACAGATAGGAAGTCTAGGGGAATAGATTTAGTTCTCCAATAATGAGTCTTCAAAATGCATCCTGCAGCTGAGTGTGGATCTGCGAGAGGCAGTCGAGCTAAAACTCTGAGGTGTCTGTTTGAAGGCTTACAGAGAAGAGCCCGAAGAGATTTGATCTGAGGTGAAGCTGGGTGTTCTTCCTGTTTTGACACCTCACGGCAGTGCAGAGACTGAATAAAGAGCTGGATTTTTGCAGATGGGTTCTGTAGATAGTAAAACACTTCTCACCCAACTAGCACTCATGCTAGATACATAAACCCAGCCAAGCTAGGCCAGATATTTGTAAGTAATTGGGTCAGAGTAAACACAAAGAATGCTTTGCATTGACAAAGTGATGGTGTGACAAAATCACAGAAGACCTGCATTGGCAGGCTAGGGGGCCCACTTGTGCTTTTAGTGCACACACATTATGGCTTTTCACATTGTGCTTAACCCCGGGTTATCATCGTTCAAAACCCTGCTTTTAACCCAGGGTAAAAGAATGTTTCCGGAGTTGTGACATTAGAAATATGACCAATCATGTTTTCTACTTTTGTCATGAATTTGTCTCCCAGTGTTTCATTGCGTAACAATGAAGTAAGTCAAATCACCTTCCACATAAACCCTGCACACACTTCGACACCCACCCACAGGGGCCACTGATGTTGTGTTTCTCTCCTCACTATGTGTGCGTGCGGTTGGTGGCATTAATTAATTGAGTGGCAGGAGAGAAGAGTGATTTGTATCTGCTGCGTTTGTCTAATCGCCCCACAGCTCCATCCTGTAATGTCATCCAGTCCCTGCTGCCATCCCTCCCCCTTCACAACCACCACAGACTGAAGAGACATTTCCACTGGTGCACATACACTCACTCACTCACTCTCTCAATCTCTCTCTCACGAAAGCCTTTGGCATAAAAACACCCTGCAACATACAGTTCTCACATCACTACACATATCTACATACAAGGGCAGATGGGTGTATCATTGTATGTTTTAAGATATACAACAAGAATTACAAATTCTTGTAGAAATAATATATATATATATATATATATATATATATATATATATATATATATATATATATATATATATATATATTATATATATATATATATATATATATATATATATATTATATATATTATATATATATATATATATATATAATATATATTTTTTTTTTCTAAAAAAAACACTGTCAAACAGCGACACCCGCAAGTGAAGTTACAGCAGGAAATCTGTGTTTCTCGTGCCTCCCTTGATCATATAGAAATAAAGCAGAACCCCTAAAGCGTGCGGTGGGTTTAGTGGGGGGTAATTGAGAATGAATGGGGGAAAGTCACGTGGGAGGAGGCAGTGCCTCCATCACGCCATGATTGGTTATTTACATTTACATTTACATTTACATTTAGTCATTTAGCAGACGCTTTTATCCAAAGCGACTTACAAATGAGAGTAGTAGAATCAATTAAATCAACATGAGAACAACAGTGTATAAGTGCTGAGTGAAGTCACAGTTATGTCAGTAAAGTGCTCATAGCGAATTTTTTTTTTTTTTTTTTTTTTTTTTAAATAAATAAATACACAGATAGGAGAAGAATATTAGTCAAGGTAAGTGCTACTACTACTGGGTCAAGTGCTGACGAAAAAGATACGTCTTTAGCATTTTTTTGAAAATGGCTAGAGACTCGGCTGCTCGGATAGAGCGTGGTAGGTCATTCCACCAGCCAGGAACAGTCCCGGAGAAGGTCCGTGAGAGTGATTTTGTGCCCCTATGTGATGGCACCACAAGGCGCCGTTCACTTGCAGAACGCAGGTTTCTGGAGGGCGCGTAAGTCTGAAGTAGTGAGTTAAGGTATAGCGGTGCAGAGCCAGCTGTCGTTCTGTAAGCAAACATCAGAGCCTTGAATTGGATGCGAGCAGCTACTGGCAGCCAGTGCAGACTGATGAAGAGAGGAGTGACGTGCGCTCTCTTCGGTTCGTTGAAGACCAGTCTTGCTGCAGCATTTTGGATCAGTTGTAGAGGCTTGATAGTGCATGCTGGAAGGCCAGCCAAGAGAGCATTACAGTAGTCCAGTCTGGATAGAACAAGAGCTTGGACAAGAATTTGTGTGGAATGTTCAGATAGGAAGGGTCTAATCTTCCTGATGTTGTACAAGGCAAATCTGCAGGACCGGGTCGTTGCTGCAACATGATCTGTGAAGGTTAGACCAGCATCCATCACCACTCCAAGGTTTCTGGCTGTCCTGGAAGGAGTGATGGTTGAAGACCCAAGTTGAACTGAAAGGTTGTGATGAAGTGTTGGGTTGGCACCGACCACAAGCAGTTCCGTTTTTGCAAGGTTGAGTTGGAGGTGGTGGTCCTTCATCCAGGCAGAAATGGCTGTCAGGCAGGCTGTGATGCGACCAGCAACCGTCGGATCATCAGGCTGGAATGAGAGGTAGAGTTGTGTGTCATCAGCATAACAGTGATGGGAGAAACCATGATCCTGAATGACCGATCCTAGTGATGACGTGTAGATGGAGAAGAGAAGTGGACCAAGCACAGAGCCCTGAGGTACCCCAGTAGCAAGATGATGTGACTTGGACACCTCACCTCTCCAAGATACCCTGAAGGACCTACCTGAGAGGTAAGACTCGAACCACTGGAGCGCGGTTCCCGTGATGCCCTTCGACATGAGTGTAGACAGGAGGATCTGGTGGTTCACTGTGTCAAAGGCAGCAGACAGGTCCAGCAAAGATGAGTACTGATGATTTTGAAGATGCTCGTGCCAGTCTCAGGGCTTCAGTGACTGAGAGCAGGGCAGTCTCAGTAGAGTGGCCACTCTTGAAACCAGACTGGTGGTTGTCAAGGAGGTTGTTCTGTGAGAGATAAGTAGACAGTTGGTTGAATACAACTCTCTCAAGTGTCTTAGCAATGAAAGGAAGAAGGGATACTGGTCTGTAGTTTTCTAAAAGAGCTGGATTCAGAGTGGGTTTCTTAAGCAGTGGGGTAATCCTAGCCTGCTTAAAAGCTGTGGGAAATGTTCCAGTGTGAAGGGAGGAATTGATAATGTGAGTGAGTGCAGGTAGAATTGAGGAGGAGATGGCCTGAAGAAGAGGAGTGGGGATAGGGTCTAGCGGACAGGTAGTAGGGTGATTGGAAAGAATGAGTTTGGAAACATCTGCCTCAGAAAGCATGGAGAAGGAGGGGAGAATTTGTGTGTTTTCAATTAAGATGTTCTTGTCAGTGTGTGGTGTGGAGAATTGGCCGCTGATGGTTGTTATTTTATGTGTGAAGAAAGTGGCAAAGTCATCAGCTGTAAGAACTGATGTGGGAGGGAGGGGAGGAGGGCAAAGAAGAGAAGAGAAGGTTTTGAAAAGTGTTCGGGAGTCATTTGAGTTGTTAATTTTAGTGTGATAGTAGGAGGTTTTAGCATTGGTGACATTAGTAGAGAAAGAAGAAAGGAGTGACTGATATAAGCTAAGGTCAGTAGGATTTTTAGATTTGCGCCACTTCCTCTCTGCAGCCCTGAGTCTAGACCGATGCTCACGGAGAACATCAGAGAGCCAGGGGGCAGAGGGGGTGGCGCGGGCTGGTCTGGTTAAGAGGGGGCAGAAATCATCTAAGCAGGATGATAGAGTGGTGCAGAGAGTGTCAGTAGCAGTGTTAGTGTCCATTGATGAGAATTGGTTAGCGGGAGGAAGTGTGGATGAGACCGAAGAGGATAGATGAGATGGTGAGAGGGAGCGTAGGTTTCGGCGAAAAGTGACGTGTGGTGGGGTGTGTGATGAGTTGGGGGTCAGGTTGAGTGTGAAAGTAATGAGAAAGTGGTCTGAGGTGTGTAGTGGAGTAACCAGTGTATTGTCGGTGGAGCCACAGCGTGTGTAGATGAGGTCCAATTGGTTACCTGATTTGTGGGTAGCTGAGGTAGCCACTCGCTTGAGATCAAATGAGGCAAGCAGCGTGTGGAAGTCAGCAGCCTGAGGTTTGTCTAGATGGATGTTGAAGTCACCAAGTACTAGCAGAGGAGTGCCATCCTCAGGGAAGGATGAGAGTAACACATCCAACTCCTCCAAGAAGTTACCTAGCTGACCTGGGGGACGATAGACAACTACAACATGAATTTTGGTAGGGTAGGTGATGTTAATTGCATGTGATTCAAATGAGCCATTTTCAGAGAGAGATGGTAAAGGATTGAACTTCCATTCATTGGACATAAGCAAACCAGTACCACCACCCCTCCCAATCTGGCGTGAGGTGTGAGAGAAAGTGAAATTAGAGGAGAGGGCTGCTGGTGTGGCAGTGTCCTCTGGTTTGATCCATGTCTCAGTCAGAGCCATGAGATGGAGATCTGAATAAGTAGCAATAGCTGTGATGAACTCTGCTTTGTTGACAGCAGACTGACAATTCCAGAGCCCAATCGAAATAGAAAACAATGTACTAGGTGACATGGGTAAAGAACGCAGGTTGTTATGGTTGCGCTGGTTACAGCGTGTAGCATGCGATTTACGAGGGTTAGTAATAGTGGGAATTTGGAAGCACATATCTATCAATCATATTATGATTGGATATGATTGGTTCGTATGATAAATCATGCCTCTTGTTTTTGTGAGTGTTCTCGTCATATCAGCCTGAATGAAGACAGTGATGGCATTAATGGGAAGACTAATTAAAAAGTAAGTAAACAACTCACCCCCTTAGATACCGCATTATGTCACATCAAAATCAAACTTGAAATGGCCTGAAAACATGATGTATATATTTGTTTAAATTGTTACTGCCTCCAGGTAGCCTATTATTTTGGAATAAATGTAAAACTGCGTAAAAGTTATACTTGGTTTTAATAAATAGAACATTACGTAGTGTAAAAATACAAAATAGAATTGTATTTGGTCTCTCTTTATATGTAATTTTTTTGTTTTTTGTTGTTGTTTTTGTTTTTTTAAAAAAAAAAACAGGACAATTGTGTAACAGGGACATAAATTTGCATTTGATATTTTAGAAAAATTGTATTAATTAGTTACTTTGATGGAAAATAATGCATTGTGTTACTTTTTCTCACCTGGGCTGTTCTTGCTTGCTTGAACAAACCTTTCAGCTGTGCTGCCATTCTGGACGCAGGAGAAGAAAGCTCAACACGCTTACTTTAGCAATATATATATATATATATATATATATATATATATATATATATATATATATTTATATATATATATATATATATAGATATATAAAGTGATGTTTAACTAGTCATTATTTGCTTAGTCCTACGGCTCAATTGGATCAGCAAAGGTCAGCAGCAAAGAAAGTGCTTAATAAAGTGAGATTAAATACATAAAGTATATTTGTGTTATTTAACATTTAATTGTTGCATGTTCGTGTCGTATTCTGAGTTTGAATCAGTTTTTGTGTGAGATGAGTAAATGCATGTTCACATTTAGTCTAAAACTGCAATAACAGCACACACAACACATCTGCACTCCCGATTTCTCTAACTCGCATTACTTATGTGAAAAGTAACTCAGATATTTTGTTGTAAATTTCGAAGTAATGTACTACTTAGTTACATAAGTTTTCTATTTAAGTGAACTGAAAAATAAGTTTCTTAAAAACCAACTAGTGGTGACCAACAATAATTCAAACCTGAAATCTTGATGATCTTAAAGAGAAAAAGTTCATGTCCATATTTATTTATTTGTCAGCTATCCTGATACACATACCTACAGGTAGTTATGGGAAAAATATGTTGCAATATTCTGCAACAACTGCGCAAGATTTTGTCTAGTGGCTTGCATAGCTGACAATGCTTTTTTTTATATACAGTACATTACAATTAGAAGTGCTGTTTTCCACATACTGTAAAAACAGAAATGTCAGTTATGACAGATAATCCATAAAAGACTCTGACATGATTTCTCATGTATTTCTAATAGCTATCGGACCACGACAGCACAGATAAAGAGTTAGTGGTTTATTTTTACATGCTACCAATTAGGCCTACACAAAAAAATGCTGTTAAGAGCGTTTGTCCGCTGCTTATCCAATTCAAACCCCTGCTGTTCTGGAATGTGCGAGCGACACCTTTCCTGCTGCGACGCTGGATAAAAATACAGACCTGTGGCTGGGGGCATTTTGTCTCCTGCAGCATGCTGCCAGCTCTGTCCTTGTGTCCATTTGTCAACAGACACGTCCAATCACTCTTTGCCACCTGGGCAAATCATCGCCTTGTCACTTAGGAAATGACAATTTGATTCCCAGTCAAACTCCAGAGCCCTTCGTGAGTCTGGATCCGACAGTCTTTCCCTCAAGGCCGATACAAAAAATAAAAAAGAAAGAAAGAAATATATAGTAATAATAACAACGCACCAACCAGTGCTGTGACAGACGGCGGTAAATGATTGAGATATGGAGTGTAAAATGATAGCAATCTGATTTGTGATGGGGTTGTGGTGACAATATAGAGAGATGCTATCACACCTCTTGCTGATAAGAACTGATCGAGGAGCGTCACACTTTTTGGCATTCTGTTAAAACCTATATTGCATAAGTGGCTGGTGCTCTGAAAGATACGCTGACATGCTACTCTGAAAGTATTGCATTCAAAATCGAATTTAAATCTGGAAATAAACCGCCACGGCAACTAATGCACTAAAATGGTGTGCCTTATTAAAATTATTATTTTTTGACACTCACTTTTCTTACTAAGAATCCTGTAACACTTTACATTAAGTTTTTTATTAACAGTATTTAACTACATTAGTAATAATAAACTATCAATGAAAAAATACTTGAGGATGGGAATTGAGAAATCAACTTTTCCTTGAGCTTTTGATACATAAGAGGTCATTGTATAAGAATATCCTGTAAGATTCAGAACTGAAATCTTCCTTGTTAGTCCACTAAAAGCTTTTATTGACACCAGGCCCAGTGAACGACTGATCCTGGAATGTAGTCAATGGGGGGTGAGATGTGTTTAGTTACTGAAATTCTTCCAAATATCTTCTTTTATGTTCAGCAGAAAAAAAAAATATATTTCATACAGGTTTGGAACAACTTGAGGGTGAGTAAAAGATGACAGAAGTTTCATTTTTTGGGTGAACTATCCCTTTAGCACTGAACTGACTTTTTGGAGTTGCTTAACAACAGAATTGTATTCTGTTTGCATCATTGAATCATTATTTTCACTGTAAAGCTGCTTTGAAACAATCTGTATTGTAAAAATCGCTATATACTTTACTTGACTTCTATTAATTGAAATTCATAATTATAAGGAACATAATGGGCAATACACTCGGTGTAATACTGTGCCAGGTGCGATGCAAGTGCTTTTTGCTAGTGTCAGCCTGACGTAGTTATAATTTTCACGTCCAGTGCCACGTTGTTTAAATAGCAAATGCACTCACGGCCATCTGTTCGCCCATGGTCATGCTGGTCTGAAAATCAGGTGTATTAAGGCGCATTGTTAGCGTGTTGCTATTTGAGGCAACTGAAAATGACTGTGCCATTGACCAACAAAAAGTCAATGGCACAGTATTATTTTTTCTGCTTGTTACAAACATAGGGACACACAGCAGCACACAAACATGCCAAAAATTATTCAAATAAAAGGATTCCTCTCTGGAGAAATGTTCAGTCTTTCAGCTTGCAAATTTCGCCATGTAAATAGACAATCCGCCATGGTATGAGCGCACCTGGCTTTTAAAGGGAATGGGAGATGAGACTCTGAAGACCCAAAACAGACCCATGACTCATTAAAAGACTAGGAATAGCCCTTTTGGTCCATTTTGTCCATTGTTAAGCTAGCAAAAGAGGATTCGGATACGCCTTAAGTGCACCTGTGCCATGTGCTACAAACCATGAGCTTAGATCGTTAAAATAGGGCCCAACAAGTTTTATGTCATGATTGTGCAACCTTATTCTGGGATTTACAAGAATGCTTAACATGATCTAGTCAGGTATATCACCTTAAACATGAAAAACAGGCAACCTATTGCGCAAAGTGAAGCCAAAGAGTTGCTAAGAGCAGGAGAAAAGTGTTGCACACGAGTGTAGATGTAGTGAGATTTCAAAACAAGTTTGATGAATATAGCAGCAGGTGAGACAAACCCATTATCACGTCTCCCACCTCAGACACCTAATGCTGATGTGGATGGGCCAAATCAATGCTAAATCTTTAGTGTAGCTTCTCGACTGGGATTATTTTTAGTCACTGGGGCACTTTAGGGACAAACACGGGAACGAGTTTAATGTGTGACTTTCAACTTTTGTAATTACAAGGCTTGAATAAGTAACGATTTCCTGTGGCTAATGGAAAATCATGTTAAAAATAAATGTAGAAAATCAAACAGGTACAGATGGTTAGGCACTCTGTGAACACAATTTAAAGCGTTGATAAATTTCAAACTTTTTGTTGTTCGTAACAGCTCAATCTCACAAGGGAAACTTCTACAAAGTACACAAACACCATTTTAAAAAGATATAATTTTAAAGAATATTCTTAAGTGCAAACTGAATGTAATGTTTTGGACACTTAATTGCATGTCAGTTGCAAATAAATGAAAATGTTTTAAAGTTTAAATTAAATGCAATTATTTTAGAGTGATTTTTGGCCCTTTTATTACTATGATTATTATAGCATTTAAACAAGGAAAAAGTCATATTTTTCAAGACACAGTGACATGAAAAAGTATGTGAACCCCTTGCAGAATCTGTGAAAATGAAAATTATTTTAATAAAATAAGAGGGATAATAAAAAATTCATGTTATTTTTTTGTTTTGTACTGTCCTGAGTAAGATATTTTACATAAAAGATGTTTGCATTTAGTTCACAAGACTAAACAATAGCTGAATTCATTAAAATAACTCCATTCATAAGTATGTGAACCATTGATTCTCAATACTGTGTGTGGTTACCTGATGATCCACGACTGTTTTTGTGTTTTGTGATGGTTGTTCATGAGTCTCTTGTTCGTCCTGAGCAGTTAAACTGAGCTCTGTTCTTCAGAAAAATCCTCCAGCTCCTGCAGATTCATCAGTTTTCAAGCATTTTTGCATATTTGAACCCTTTCCAGCAGTGGCTGTATGATTTTGAGATTCATCTTTTCATACTGAGGACAACTGAGGGACTCAAACTCAACTATTAAAAAAGGTTCAAACATTCACTGATGCTCCAGAAGGAAACGCGATGCATTAAGAGCCGAGGGGTAAAAACTTTTGAATTCAAATATCAAGGTAAATTGTACTTAATTTTTCTGCTTGGAAACATGCAAGTATCTTCTGTTGCTTCTGAAGGGCAGTACTAAATGAAAAACAATGATATTTAAACAAAATAAGAAAAATGTGGACATCTTCATCCTGTTCAAAAGTTTTCACCCCCCGACTCTTAATGCATCGTGTTTCCTTCTGGAGCATCAGTGAATGTTTGAACCTTTTTTAATAGTTGAGTTTGAGTCCCTCAGTTGTCCTCAGTGTGAAAACACAGATCTCAAAATCACACAGTCACTGCTGGAAAGGGTTCAAATATGCAAAAATGCTTGAAAACTGATGAATCTGCAGGAGCTGGAGGATTTTTCTGAAGAACAGAGTTCAGTTTAACTGCTCAGGACAAACAAGAGACTCATGAACAACCATCACAAAACACAAAAACAGTCATAGATCATCAGGTAACCACACACAGTATTGAGAATCAATGGTTCACATACTTATGAATGGAGTTATTTTAATGAATTCAGCTATTGTTTAGTCTTGTGAACTAAATGCAAACATCTTTTATGTAAAATATCTTACTCAGGACAGTACTAAACAAAAAATAACATGCATTTTTTATTATCCCTCTTATTTTATTAAAATAATTCTCATTTTCACAGATTCTGCAAGGGGTTCACATACTTTTTCATGCCACTGTGTGTTCCCTTTAAAGTCGGGCGAATTTTGACTGGCTGTCAGTGTTTTTATCATTCATCAGCTGGAAAAAAACTCATTCTGAAAGTTATAATGATAATGATTATTAAAACTTTATAGTTTTAGCTATATTGTACTTGGTGTGAACAGGCCTTAACTGTGTCCAAAAGTTTAGAAATGTTCTTTTTTACTAATTACTCACTAACTAGAAACACTTTTTGATAAATTAGTCTGTCACCATAGTTGAGTTAAGTCTTTTAACTTTGGACAAAGGAAATTGATTTGCAGTAAATACTTATCAAACTGGGCTTTCTTGGATCTAATCGAACAAAAAAACTTTGTTCAAGCTTCTGCATTGTTGAACTTAGAGAGGAGGAGGTTGTACAAACATATAGGGGCACTTTCTTCTACTTTGTTTGTTGTGCCACCCAATCGAAACAGATGGCTTTCAAGTGACTTTTGTTAATAGAAATATGTACAGCTATATTTGTGAGAACCCCACTGAATTGATTTTGCCTTTGTGAAGCACTTGCCAGTAATTGAATCAAATTACTGCTCCACATTGAATGTCTTTGAAGACAGCCAGGCACTTTTCGCAATGAATAAATCTTGTCATTAATCATCTAGATGAAAATACATGTAATCTACACTGGGTAGCTTTTCAAGGACATTCAAGTCAGCAGTAATTAAGACAATTTGATGAATGAAATCAAAATTTTAATCAGATGACAACGAGGCCCCTTTGAATACATCTCAACAAAAGACTTAAGGTTTGCTAGTGTTCTACACATGACATTAATGAAATGATTTATCTTTCGAGTATATATGATCTTTTTCATGCTAAGTTTCTTGCAAAACCAAAGATAAGGCAAATGACCATTGTATGTTACACTAAACTTTCAATTGAATGATTTATAGTAGTACAATGACTAAAAAGGAGCTTACAGTGAGAGAAGAACAATATTACTGAATACTCTAAGAACAAATGCTAGCTCAGCTCAAAGAAGAAAGCTCATATAAATAACGCTTATGGTATAGTACAATCTACCCAAAAAGTTGAAACCTTTTTTGCCTTTCAAATAACTACACTGAAAGTTAGTAAATACACTAAGCTAAAATAACTTTAATATTTATACAATTCTAAAATAAAACAATAAAAGAAGTTAGACAGCATATATTTTTCTTTCAAAGTCATAATTAAAAAAAAAAAAAAAAAACTCCACAACCTCTGGTGAAAGTAAATACACATTCCCGCCCGGCAGAGAGGAGATATTTCAAGGGAATATGTTTGCATAGGTCTGCATTTCCTTGCTGTTATTCCGCATGTTTGACATCAAGAAAGAATGTGTGCTTATTGCATTAATGAATTCTTATCATTTGACTTTCATTATATGCAAATAGGACACTTCCCCTCCCATATTCACCATGAATCACACTTATACAGGCTTCATGGGGCATTTTGTTGACTGGCATGCTGAGTACTGTGCTTCTTTCTCTCTTCCTTCAACACATGTTTTTTTTTCTTATAAAAGGTATGTAAAGAAACTGATCATAGTGCTATTCTATTTTAATGCCTTTTGTTTTCTTTGCTGCCCAAGGCAAGGTTGAACTATTGAAGTGATGAATGATATTTACAGCTTTGAAAATATTTTCTACGGTGAATGTTTGACTGGTTAGCATGGCCCTGTTAGTCCCAAGTGTGTTTTTCGCAAGGAACATAAATATCTCTAATATTTCAGCTGTTTTACCAGTGTCAGCACTCTTAAAAGCATCATGTTTTACTTTTTTTCTTGATGACTGCTATGTGGCGGCATCAAAAAATTCTGTGTTTCTAAATATGATTCAAATCACACTTCCAGAGGGACCAACATCAGGCTATTCAGGTATAATAAGGCTCAATGAGTATCCACAATGATGAAAAGTTAAAATCAGTGTGACAAAATTCATGTTGGTTTCATATGGTTTTGAAATTTTTTAAGTTTGAATTTAATGTCTGAAAATGTCATGTGGCGTAACCGCATAAATAATATTAAAGGAGTCATGACATGAGCAATCAAATTTGCCTTGATCTGTTGATGAGAGGTCTTTGTACCATTAAAACATCCTGCAAGTTTCATAGCTTAAAGGTGCAATATGTAAGAATTTTGCAGTAAAATATCCAAAAACCACTAAGCCAGTGTTATATATTTTGTTACAATATCCCAAATGTTTGCAATTATTTGTAAATTGTGAGAAAATTGCAATTTTAACCAAGGCTCTGGGATGTGTGAGGAGTCGCCTGTCAATTGTGTCATACCCGCGTTACCCTCTGTTTCCGGTTTGTTTTATTTTGTAGAAACCATGGAAACACCAAAGACACTTTAATATATTACACGTTTTAATAGACAAGGGAACAACTGTTTTGATATATTTATAGACAGATAACTAATTATTGTTATATAGCTCAACATGTTTAGTCTTATTGTTTAAATCTAATTTTCTTGATTTTTTGCTAGTACCATGCTTTACCACGCCTCAGAGAAAAACAGTATTTTGTCAAGAAGCTAACATAGCATAATCAGATGCAGCTTTATTTTTAGTAACAGTAATACAGAATTTTCTCCATCATACAATCCGTTTTAAAATTAATTGCATGTCATTTATCAACACAAGCCATCCAATATTTAATATGATATTGTAAAATCGATCTATCTTACTGCAGTGTGTAACAGTGTCTAACAGCAGCCGCTGAGTGAACGCACAGAGTAACGTTACAACATAATTTTCAACACACTCAAATGTATCTAATATGATAAACAGAGCTGCGTTATCTCATACTCATGACCGGAAAAGCGGAAGCGGCGACTGTGGCATAATAAAAGTTCCGTTTTGCTCGCTACAGTAACATTAATAATCACATCCATGAAAATTATTTCTGCCCGAGTCCTATCCCAGTTTTATTCCACCATCCGTTGAGGTGGAGACCACATGTCCCAAGATTCCACACTCAAACTTTGTGTCATCAAGCTACGCCTTTGTTTCAAATAGACCTCTAGCGACCTCTAGCGGACAGAAAATATTACATATTGCACCTTTAACTCACATATCATTACAAAGCATTTATTTTCAAGCTCCGAAAAAAAAAGGCTTGTTGGGATATTCTGGGATTTGTGATGTCACATGGGACATCATCACACATAGGCCCCGCTCACTGGCGTTTCCCTACACTGAAGTGAGTGTCACGTCAAATGAAAACAGAACTAGTTATAATCACTGATGCTGTCTATACTGGATACTGTGTATATATATGCATTCAGTTTCTGACATGCTTGACTCTGCCGACAACAGGACAAGAGGAAGAGTGAAAAGACTTTCGCTTTGAAATGTCCAGTTTAAAAGCTCATTTTCTCATTTATGTACAGACTTCAGAAGGATCCCAGTGTTGAAAACAAGTAGACTGTTTATTTTTAATAGCATCATGGATCATGCCAGAAGATTATATGTTTGTTCAGGGGGTCCTCAGTATAATATATTTTTTTGTTTGTTTGTTTAATATAGCTTCTGCATGTTGCACTATATGACATTTCGCTGGCCGCACCATATTGCACTGATATTTGACGGACAAAAGTTTTCATATATTAATTAGCAGATCCCTTTATTTTTAACACTTTATCATAAGATCTCATTTGTTAACATTAGTTAATGTATTAATGTATCTAGTGTTGTCAAAAGTACCGACGAATTACCAAGTTGGTACTGAAATTTTAATAATGTGAGTGCTGTTGAGATGATTTGTTAACACCTCTGATTGGCCATTGTGTTTATTTTATATTCTATTTTATTTCAGTTTTATTTCAGTTGCCGAAAATTACTTTTAGTTAACAATAACAACACATCATATAAGAGGTGTATTCATTGTACTGTATGTATGAAATGCATTATATAATGTACTTTTGAATAAAAATGAGTGTCATGTTATTGACCCATTGACCTTCTTGCTCTGAGGCTCCAAGCTCTCAAGAAAATCATACCAGATATCTCGCCCTGTGATTTGTAGCTTTCTCTAGTAAGTGCCAAGTAATTAACCTAAATGCTATGTGTGTGCCGGCACAAAACGCCCACAAATCCCACTTGACCCTCAAAGGCCTTACGTTAGTGCCAGTAATAAAAGCAAAGGGACAGAAGGCTGTCAGGGGCTAAAGGTGATCATTGAACATGTCCTCCAAAATTAAATTTATGGAAATCCAACATAGGCCAACATCAAAGCACTCAGCGGAGCTGTTTATTCATCAGCTAAATTGCCTGTTATGCGAATGAGTGATGGTGCATGTGCCCAGAATTGACACAAGATTTTTCATTGGCTAGATTGATATATTCAGTCCCTCCTTGTTTGATTAACTTTCTGATTTTTTATTTATTTATTTATTTTTGATAAGCAAACTCTTTCCCAGCTCATTTGGAATTTGCCTCAGGTTGTGTTGCCTAGCAAAAAAAGCGGATTTTCCTGACCTTAATCAAGACGTACATTGCAAATTAATTGCACAACATCAATTAAAGTGTCTTAATCCTGTGCTGAGTGTAAAGTGATCAGTCAGATCTTTTTTTTTTTTTGTCCAAAGGCCTTAATAATAATAAAAAACAAAGATATGACATTCAAAGTATGTAAGGTGGACCAAATAGATCTCTTTTATTGAATCCAAAATGTTTTAATTATATTTTGCTACATATAAAGGTATTTTAAAGATTTTGAAGTGTCAAAAGGCCATTCAGTTTAACCATCCAAAGGCCAATACAGCCACTTCATTTGTGATTAAAATATCTTAAAATGTAATAAATTAATATTTTTTTTTTTATTATGGCATGATTTTATAACATCATATATCAACATAGTGCAAAATGGTATTAAAATTATGTGTAGAAGTCATTGCTGTGTTATGCGAAAGAATGTCCAATAAAAAGGGAACATTTTGCATCAAGTCATGTGGCCAATGTCATGTGACATGATGTGACATCATTCAGAAAAACGGCAAAGGACCACATGGTCGTGAAGCAAAGTAACTAACTGTCTTTTAACTATTTTAAAAATTCATGTTTTCACTTGATCATATGCATGTTCTGAAACATCAGGTCATTCGGTACAACCGCTATAAAACATGGAAAATGTTGTAATATTTTAAAAACTAATACTAAATATAAAATGTTTGATTGTCCTTTTGCCAGCTAGCTAGATATCAGCCTGTTAGCATTGTTTGAAAATACTGTCATTCGGTGTAACCAAAAGTGTCGTACATTAACGAAATTTTGGTTTAAACCGAATTACTTTTTTGGTGACAAATTTTGTCCATCTTGTAAAAAATAACAAAGCAGTGTTAACTGTTTACAAAAACCACATAATCTCATTGTTAACACTTAATAAAACTTCAAAATTAATTTATATATATATATATATATATATATATATATATATATATATATATTATTTTATTTTTAGTTTTTTTTTGTTTTTTTTTACACTTTTAAAAACCTTATTCGTCAATGACCCGTACACACATGCTAAACATATGCTTTTTTACCATTGGCAATGAACAGAATGTTGTTGATAGGGAAGAAGAGATCCAAAAAGTAATTTTAATATATATATATATATATATATATATATATATATATATATATATATATATATATATATATATATATATATATATATATATATATATATATATATATACATACATACATGTGTGTGTGTGTGTGTGTGTGTGTGTGTTGTAATTATCCCCCCAGAAGCCTACATAAATACAAAGAAGCTTAACCTTGCTTAATGTACTGAGACTGTGGCTTTTTGTAAATTATTTATAATGAATAGCCTGTCCTGTACAGACAAACTGATGAGCCCACACAAATTGTTAAGCTTTATCTATAGAAAATAGGAAAGTAAAGGCTTAACGTGGCTTAAATGTACTGAGACAGTGACCTTGGAAGATCAAATTTATTCATCACCTTATTGATAATAAATTCTGCCTACAGACAGACAGATGAGCCTGAATCTAAATGCAAAGTGTTTTACATTAAGCAGCATTAAAATGTTGCATTAGGGGACAAAATAAGGTCCTTAGACGGACATGTTAGATAACCCTATCAAAGGATTTCTCTTCAGTGTTGGTCTATTGATAGGATATTTCTTATTAGAGCACCTGCCAGAAAGGAATGAAGCAACACTGGCTATTTCTGTCACATAAAATGAAAGCATGAGGGCTTTATTTTCCCCTTCTGTTCAATGTAAGTGTGTGAGGTCTTGTAAAAATAGGCTAATTAAAGCTTTTAGGCTAAACAAACAGTGCAGAGAAGAGCGCATGAATTGGTAGACATTACTGCATTTACACTGATCTATTTGAAGACTCTTCATTACCCAAATGAACATAATTAACAAGCCATCAAAGAGAAAATAACAGGCTCGTGCCTGAGACCTGCTTAAGAGAAAAAGGTCAGGCCATTACTTGGCTTTATTTTAGTATCTTAGATATACAGTATTCCCTTTTGCATTCTCAAGCAGTATTCATGTTTAAACTCTGCCCAGTAGCACCAAAAGCAAGTTGTTGGTAGCTAAAAATCCTATTCACAGTGTATTTTAAGTTGGTTAAGACTTGTACTATTAACCGTATGCTACCTATCCAATAATTGGCCAATAATTGAGATGATGTTTTTTAGCCCTCACATATTTAACTGACCCATGCTAACCAACCAAACATTTGACGTGTTCGAGTCATCTAGAAAAGATTGTATTTACAAGTTGAACACACATGAATGGCACCGCAAAATGGGGAAACTTGGGATTTTCTTTAAACGGGACTTATTATGCCCCATTTACAAGATGTAATATAAGTCTCTGGTGTCCCCAGAATGTGTCTGTGAAGTTTCAGCTCAAAATACCCCACAGATAATTTATTATAGCTTGTCAAATTTGCCGCTATTTGGGTTTGAGCAAAAACATGGCATTTTTGTGTGTCCCTTTAAATGCAAATGAGCTGCTGCTCCCAGCCTTTTTTCCCAGAAGAGGGCGGAGCTTTAACAGTTGCTCAACAACGACAAAGCTGGAGAATCTCACGCAGCCAAAATGAGGATTGTCAGTAACGGTGTTCAGCATTACATTGTTCAAACCGGAGTCGACACTGATGGAGAGACTCAGGAAGAAGTTACAACTTAGTGGATAAATTTATGTAGTTGCTGTAGAGTTGATTCAACTCATCCACTAGGATGTGCGTCATGTTGATCTTTTGTGCAAATCCAGCATTGAATTGACCCTCGTTTGTGAAGCAGTCCGGCATATAATGATGGCATCAACAACACTCTACTACAATAACTCTTCCTCTTCTCTAAAGCAGCCCAACATGGCTTCACTCACTTTGTTGTGTGTTCATTGGGCGGGGTTTATGTCAATTTTAGGGTTAATGATGTCACGAACCTGGGAAGAAGCTCGTTGTAGTCCCTACCAGCCATTTGTTGTAGTCCTTAAACAGAGAATTCTTTACAAGAAAATATCTCCCTTTGCATTGAACTTTGAGCGTCGTAACTTTGCAGATGTTGTTCATGCTCTAACAGCAACATTACACACTAACTAAAGTGAAATCATAATCAATCACCCCTTTAAGCCCTGAGTTTCCAAGTTGGGGCTGTGCCAGTGAGAAAACATGGGGGATGCAATGTAATGATGACCTATTTTTGTAGGCCAACCAGGCAGTTAGCATCACCCTGGTTCCCTCAACAAAAACCCAATAGTATTTTGATCCATTTGCTTTTGGATTATTGTAGAAAATAACTGACCAACAAATGTTATTTATTTATTTATTTATTTATTTTTTTATCATGATAATCTTCACAATCCAGCACCACTTTTATGAATTTTGAAGCCTAAATACAATTGCCAGAAGTAAAAAGCCAAATGTATAATATAAATAAACTACACCACGATTGCATGACTTCAACATCATTATCATAAATGGATAGTTTTTTTAAGGGTGTGATAATAAACACAGCAAAAATGATGGAATCGGAAGTGCTAAAATGCAGCTTGTTTCTGGGTTTTGGCCCTGCAGCATGTTTTGCTGTTTTTTTGTTTTTTTTGATGATAAAATTGTTGAAATTAATGCTTTTTTTTTTTCATTTACAATAAAACTAGCTATGTTGCATGCACAAAATGTGATTGTGTTGTACATATACGAAAGAATATATAACAATTTAGTTTACAGCACCTTTATGAATTGAATAAATACAAAAAATAATAATAATAATATTTTTTATTCATCATTTGAAGGTTTTTTTTTTTTTTTTTTTTTTTTTTTTTGTATTGAAAGGTATAATGCCATCTTGCTCTGACCAAACTTGCTTCAAGTTGTAAATACAAACTTCCTAGGAGGACCTGAATGTACCAATTGACCTCTTAAGTCCAACTTTGAAAAAATGTTAAAAATGTGAAAAGTTGGCCCAAGACCAACATGCATTTTAGAAACCTGATTGGAAATAATCTGTATAGTGTATGGTGCAACTAGTGTTGCAGAAATGACACAACAATTAATATTATTCACACAGGACCGAATATTATCCCAGTAAAAGCTCATTATAATCTTTTTCGAATAGTAATGGAACACTAAAAGAGAAATAATCAGCAGATTATTCATCCCTGAGACATCTCTAAAAGGTTTTGAATTGTTAAACCTCTGAGAAGAATTGTGGTATATTTTGCATTGCCTGCGAACTTTGATTATTACCTTGAGTCAGTCATTGGTAATAGTTTCAAGGGGAGTTTGAAAGTTAGTTTTTCATTTCTGCTTGGTGAACATCGCTGTTTTTTGTAATTGCATTATTTATTGCATTGAATCTCAATCAGATGTACAGAAAATTTTGAGAACTGACGCAGATTGTTTTGAATTCACAGTTTCTATCACAAGAAAAGCCAAGTGCTAATTGGTCATTGTCACATCTGAGCACTTCATGGTTTGAGATGACAGACATCTCTAGCAGATTCACTGGAAAAGCTTTCATTTTTCATTTCAAACCTGACAACTTTGAGATGAAACACATTACCATTTTGGTTAGTGACACCATATGCATAATTTACTGGGTGCTTCTTATAGTGCATCCAAAAGGAGCGAAGGAGCTGATGGGTACGTGATTTACTGGGGCTGCACACCAATTTGCATTCTATACATATAAATAGAATCATTGCTAGATTAAAATTGCATTCCAAATCACACTGAACATATAATAGTATCACTTTTTTTTATATAATACTGTAAAATGTATTATATTACAAAAGGAAAATTGGTTACCAAAAATTGAAAGCCATTCAAAAAGCCATGAATTCCAACCAAGTAATTATTTTTGCAAATAACACATGCATCTCAAAAAAGTGCACTACATTATAGTAAATATCTTGACAGTGCCCATTTTTGTGAGAGCTCTTTAAAGTAAGAATAGCCTTGGCTTTGACGTCAGCGATTCAGTTGCCATTGGGTGAAAAAAATGGGATTTTTTTTTTTTTTTTCCATAAGGCTGATGCTTTTCAGAAAACGTCAAAGCTCTTGTGATGGTTCCAGTCCTTTTGTCACTCAGATTTAGACTAAGCCTCTCGTTCTCCAGAACTTTTCCCTCCGTCCTAATGAGGCAGGGCCAGCATTTGGGGAGAGAGCAACTTTTCCCTATGGATGTTCCAACAAACTTCCCTTCTAATCATCTACACTCTGGTTTTGAATACAAAAAGAGATTCTGAGAGCCTGTTGGCTAACTAAGAACTTGACAGTGCTTATGATCAGCCTGGAATCGTGACATGGGGCATAAATCTCACAAATCTCCTTGAGAGACAAAATGCACAGTGGTATCAAATGCAGACAAAAAGGACAGATTGGCCATTTCCATTCCAAAACTGCATCTATTCCCCATCCTTATTAAAACTTATTAATCAAATCCAGAA
The DNA here is from genome assembly GCF_024489055.1 of Chanodichthys erythropterus. Taxonomy (NCBI): domain Eukaryota; kingdom Metazoa; phylum Chordata; class Actinopteri; order Cypriniformes; family Xenocyprididae; genus Chanodichthys; species Chanodichthys erythropterus. Next base: position 6,993,880 of record NC_090237.1, on the reverse strand, counting down.
TTCATTAAACGGAAAACAAAAGAGATGCAAGTGAATAGATATTAGAATAAGTCTCTGTTGGTTCTTTCAGGTTTCATGGCTTAGGATCAGATGGAGGACAGAGAATGACTGGAAAGTTTCTCTAACTTACGTGACCACCACTGCGGGTCATTCGGTAGTAGAGGATTGTAAAAGTGTCAGTCAGATTCCAAGAAATTTTGGAATACTAGTTTGATTAGAGATGCAGCAGTACATAAATTCATAATATCATTCATCACAAATTTGTCAATTATTTTATTTCTTATTTTTTTTAATGTTTCATGCTAAAAGATTAGTCAAACTTGTTCTGCCAAGAAACACTTCTAAACAAATTACTTTTGATACACAACAGTTGTACACAATCTTCTTTTTGATGTCTGGTAAAAGGCCTTTTAGTATAACATTAACAAAAAATGTGTACTGTAGGTTTACTTGATTATTCACACATATATTTTTTTTAGAAAAATCATGTTAAAATATGAGTATTAAATATGATACATCAGGCTTTTAAGGAACGTTCATTTGTTCATGTCTCAATCATCATTGTATTGCATTGCATATGTTTTGCCCCCACAATAAAAATTATCCCATGATTTACTCACCCTCAAGCCATCCTAAGTGTATATGACTATCTTCTTTAAGACGAACACAATCAGAGATATATTTAAAAATATCCTTAGTCCTCCAAGGGTTATAATGGTTGCATTCTGTGTACGATTGGCCACCAGAAGGTACAGTAGTTATTTGAATTGATGAAGTTTTAAATATAAATATTTATCTTACAAAAACGCATTGCTTCGCTTCAGAAGGCCTTTATTAACACCCTGGAGCTGTATGGATTACTTATTTTTTTATGGATGGATGCATTATTTTTGTCATTATAAACCTTGGAGGACTAAGGATATTTTTAAATACAACTCTGATTGTGTTTGTCTAGGATGGCTTGAGGGTGAGTAAATCATGGGATAATTTTAATTTTTGGGTGAACTATCCCTTTAAATATCATCTTACTAAGAATATTATTGGAAGATATAGAGTGTTTACTGTGCATTTTATGCAAGTAGTCTGCTGAAGACATCATTGATTTGCATTACAACCTAATGCTTGGGATGCTGCCGAGCTTCCCTGCTGCCCTGAATGGGAAGAAGAGCAGTCACTGGTCTGGTCCACAGACCTCCTGCGTGCAGGTTCAAAGCTATGACTGCCAGTGGTAATCGCCACCTGTTGTTTCGCCAATTGAATAATTGGCTTGATAATTGAAGAAGCAGGAATGTGAGGAATATCTTACTAACTGGCTAGTAAAAGCTGTGTATGTAAACCTCACTCCCCTGTCCTTAAAGGATTAGTCCACTTTTAAATAAACTTTTCCTGATAATTTACTCAGCCCCATGTCATCCAAGATGTCCGTGTCTTTCTTTCTTTCTTCAGTCGAAAAGAAATAAAAGTTTTTGATGAAAACATATAGTGGACTTCAATGGGCACCAAACAGTTGAAGATCAAAATTAGTTTCACTGCAGCTTCAAATTGTTCTACATGATCCCAGACAAGAAATAATAGTCTTATCAAGAGAAACAATCACTCATTTTCTAAAAAAGAAAATTAAAATTTTATACATTGTAACCATAGATGCTCATCTTGAACTAGGTCTCTTCTTCTTCTTCTTCTTTAGAATTCCAGCAGTGTAGACACTGCTAAGTGTATTACTGCCCTCCACAGGTCAAAGTTTGAACTAATTGTTATATACATATTGCATATAAAAATTTGTTTAAACTTTGACAGTAATATAATAAGGGCAGTAATACGCTTAGCAGCATCTACACTGCTGGAATTCTAATAAAGAAGAAGAAGAGCGCTAGTTCAAGATGAGCATTTCTGGTTAAAATGTATAACATTTTATTTATTTTTTTTAGAAAATGAGTGATTGTTTCTCTTGATAAGACTATTATTTCTCGTCTGGGATCGTGTAGAACAATTTGAAGCTGCACTGAAACTAATTTTGACCTTCAACTGTTTGGTGCCCATTGAAGTCCACTATATGGAGAAAAATCCTGAAATGTTTTCATCAAAAACTTTTATTTCTTTTCGACTGAAGAAAGAAAGACATGGACATCTTGGATGACATGGGGGTGAGTAAATTATCAGGAAAAGTTTATTTAAAAGTGGACTAATCCTTTAAGAGGTGCATTAGTGACTGACGCTAAAGGCTGCAGTCTTTAGCGTCCTTGTTGCCGCGCCTGCCTCCCATGCCGGAAACGCCAGTTTGAATCCCTCTCGAAGTGGTGCAAGTAGAACCAGAGGGGTTACATTGGTGCCAAGACCCGGATGGGAATGAGGTTTAGGGGAGTGACTGTAATGGAGGCCAGCTAGTATGAGCTGTATGAGTAAACCTCACTCACCTTGCCTCAAGAGGAGCACTAGATGCTAGAGGCTGAGGTCTCCTATTTACTTTGTTAGTGCATATTACTAGTCTTGTGGTGAACCGTGCAAGTTAATACACTGAAAAAAAATTGTTTGTCGCTGTAATCTTTATTCAAAATCTGAAAAGTTACTTCCGGTCTGGAATGGCGTTCCATCTCGGGTGACGTCAGTTTGGCGTCTTGGGTTGAAAATGCGTAAACTCTGCCCTCTATTCAATATTCCGCTGCACTTGGAAATACGTCACAACACTGGAGAAAAGACATTTGCAACTTCCGGGACTTTAACGTGCTCATCACCCATCCTTCTCGAAGTGGTGCGAATAGAACCGGAGGGGTTACATATGCCCACAGGTAGTACTGGCTTAAGTTTTACTTAACCTAAATTTAACTTTTCATCTAAGATTTACATTTTATTTTATTTTATTCCAGCTTTATTTTAATTACTGAAAATGATTGTTAATAGTTTTAGTTTTAGTTGATGATAACAACACTGGCTGTAAAATCAAACAGGCATCTCTACAAGTCTGTATAACCTTCTGATGGATTTCAATGTTAGGATAGAGTGGCCAAAGTTTATTTGTGATGAATGTCACTGGATTATTGTTAGTGTGGATTTATATCTTTGTTCTTTGTTGTGAAATATATGGGGCACTCAAAACTATACTGGACCTCAAAGCTAACCGTAAATAACTAATTTCATTCTAATGTTTCATTTGTTAATGACTACTTGATATTTATGGCTTATGCTGCTGCATATGTTACCTAGGCTAAAATAAACAGCTGGATACGGATTTATAAACCCTTCATATAAGAATGGATTATTTTCACTGTTGTGAAAATGAATAAACATAACACAAAGTCACATTGTTGTTCCTGAGATTAGTTTTATTTGTTCTCTCATTATAACTCATTGTTTTCTTATCATACATTTTTCATGCCAAATCTGTTTTCTTTTTCTTTTTTCTTTCTTTTTTCAGTTGTGCATCTGTACTATTTGTGGACGTGCTATGTCTTTGTGGTTGTGGAGCTGGTTCATTTTCAAACATATTAGGTTGTTTTCAAGTGTGTGTCATTATTAATCTGTATAAAACAGTTCTACATGAGACATTAATACTTATTTTCTATGCAAAATTATTATAAAAATGGCTAATAATATGTCATGACAGCATTTACATTTAATTCATTAATGATTATTTTAAATGAATATCACCTGCTGTTGATAAGGGTGCATAAGAATAGAAATGCATTACTTGTCATCCAAAACGTCTGTAAGAACGAAGATACTAAATAAGAAAAACTTACATAAGTACATTTTTGATTAATAATACATTATTATTTACTTGATCTACAGTGTATCCTGCTGTGCCTTCATATATTCCAGCCTGCTGTGTTTCTCCATTCATCTCAGCATGTCAGGATTCACGACTGGAACATTATGGAGGTCATACTTTTACTGCAGTGTAGATAAGCTTTATCACGGCACTGCACATTATTGGACTATAGTTTTTTTTTTACCTTCTCCAATTACAGTGGCTGTCCCATTATTTTATCAATAACAGATGCCTCCATTTTGTAAAGCTGATATACAAAAACAGCAATATGGTGGCAAACCTCTGTGTCCTGATATTAGGCCTACAGCATTGAGATTACTGCCACCCAAACAGTCTATTTAATCACTCCAGCTTGCTATTGACATAAAGGGCTGATACCAGAAACGTGCTGTGTTTGGTAAGATAATGCCGCCTTCATAAAAGATGCAAAGAACAAAGTCGTTCCATCAAAAGGGTTAGCAGATTAGCATAAAAAAATGTGTTTACTCAGTTAAGGAACACTTAAAAGCTCAGTTGTCTTTCAAACTAAGGCTTAAATATGTTTGAATTTCCTTTTTGTGAGGCTCAAAGTCACAAAGATTTACAAGAAAGTGTCCTTCAAATTGAATGACCTATGTTTTGTGGACATTTTTTAGCATTTAGCATGTACTGTATTAAGTCAACTAGGGCTTTGTTTAACTCCACTTTTAGGCATACACTCGCAAATTTTCCTAAGCACTTTACCTCAGGGAATTCTTGCCGCCATTTTGAAGTGTGTTCAACTTCGTCAAGTTAGCAAGGTTCGTTTATTTGGACAGACCCAGAGTTGCCAGGTTTTCACAACAAAACTTACCCAATTCCTGTGTTCTGGGAGGTTAAATACGCATTTTTGGTGGGGTTTCCCTGATAAAATTTACATTCCAGGGGCTAAATATCATGTTATTTGGAGTTGTTTCAACCTGTGGACATGAAAAACAATCCACGGCAACAGTGTTAAAGTAGCCCAATTCCACAGGAAAACCATGGACTTGGCAACACTGGACAGACCCTCAACCCCTCGATTTTGACAGGGGGAGTGAGTCTTCTCAATAGCTGCATCCGAAATCGAATACTTCTCTATTATATAGTACTCGAAAAACAGTAGGTGAATGGTACCCAGATGACTTTCTACTTTCGGTGGGATTCTGAAGTGCGCATAGGATGGACACTTTACTTTACAAGGCCACAGGAGAGGATTTTTGAATGGAGTTGAAGGGATGTAACTGACGCTGGTGGGTCTTGTGACAGTAACAACATGGCGGATGTAGTACATCCGAATTCCTTCATACTACATTCATTTGTACTATATAGAATGTACAAATGTATTCAAAAACCAATTCAAATGTAGTACCTACTCAACAGTATGCGATTTTGGATGCAGCTTATATGTACACTTCAGGCAGATCTATAGACCACAGTGCAACATGAATGTCATGTCACAGCAGATTGAGCTTCATTTATTCCCACCCCACACAACTCTAGTGTAAGCGTTGCAAGGGTTCCAACCGTAGTAGGCACTCGAGCAACATAAACAATGACATACATCTGAGTGAAATAGACGGAGAGAAGGTAGCAAGAGAAGGGCATAAAAAAATGGACTTAAACACAGCCGATAGTTAGTCTGGCTATCACCAGACCAAGCTCAATTTAAAATTGAACATTGGTCTGGGGAGTTTGCTATGTATTTCCTACTGCACAAGAGGCGAGCATTAGTCACGCAATTGGATAGTCCTTCAACCAATCAGATCAACGATCCGGGTGACGTACTTTTGCGAAAACTCCAGACAGGTTTACCGTGTGTCTCAATCAGCTCCCTAGTTCAGTACTCAGGGCACTGATCAGGGAATCAGCCACTTTCACTTGCATGATATACTGATTCGCGACCTAGGGAACTAGGGAGCTGATTGAGACGCAGGGTTAGTTTGTATTGGTTTGTAGCATTGATCCGCAGAAGCAGCAATGGCATTGAGCGATTTTTGCAGGTTGTGCAAAAAAAATCATGAAAGTGATCGGTATTTACACCCACTCGAGCAATTTGTTTGCTAACTAAAGAAGTCATTCAGCATCGTCGAGAGGTTAAAAGGCGACTCTGATACTGTTCAGTGTAAATGAATGCGGAATATAGCCGCCCTAAACTACGTCATTGTCATGACAACCAAAAGAATTCCAGTCAGCTCAGGCGGCGCGAGATTCAAGAAGCAGGGAGACGAAACATTGTCTACCATCAAGGGGCATTGAAGTAAAAGAGTCCTGTACTCACATCGTGAAGCAAACCACCAAAATAACAGCAGAGAATCGTGGTGTGTCATTAATCGCTGTTTGTAATCTTCCTATGAAGACACTGTCGGATCAACGCTCTGCTACGTTTCTCTCAGATAAGGTAAATGCTTAACACAATCAGCGTCACTGTGATTGTGCATTGTTATTTTGGAGTGACGGTCGTGCGAGAGGCGGGTAGATCAGATAGAGTTTGAAAACTGCTTGCCGTCGCTTCTCTATCGTCATCGTGTTATACCCGCCAATAGCGAGCAAGGTGGATAAGCCCGTCTGTGATTGGTTCCCGCAAAAGTGTAACAGCGCAGCAGAAATGAATGCACGGGTTTCCAGACTGAGGCTACGTTCACACTGCAGGGCTTAATGCTCAATTCCGATTTTTTGAAAAAATTAGATTTTTTTGCAAGGCCGTTCACATTTTCAATTAAATGCGACCTTTTGTGATCTCCTGTGTGAACGTGAAATGACCCATAAGTGACCCGCATGCGCAGAAGAGTATGCAACGGTCAACAATGTCACTCGTTGTTTGCGGAAGTAGACGGCCACTTCGTTTGTTCCAGTCTTTAACCTCCTTGTATTTGGCTCGGAGGCTTTTTATTTTTCGCTGACATTGGAGCCAGGATCGTCTGTAACCACGCTCGGCCATTCCGCTGGAAATGTTATCGTAAACCGCCCGGTTCCGATAAGAGCCCTCGAGTTTGGCCTGAATAGAGCTGTCACCCCAAATATTAATTAAATCTGTGACCTCGCTTCCCTTCCATTGACTGGTCTCAGCAGCATCGTCCGCCATGGTTGTTTTGTTTATCTTCTCGTTCCCGCCTACTTCAACGCACAATTATGACATTTGTAGCGTATCAATGACGTACGGGTCGGATACATGTGGCCTGGCCGTTCAGACGGAGGTCGCATTTCAAAAGATCGGATACGTATCGGATTCAGGACCACATACCCAAGTGGCCTGGGTCACATTTGAAAAGATCGGATCTGTGTCGTTCAGACTGTCATGAAAAGATCAAATAAAGGTCGCATGGGGCAAAAAAAATCGGAATTGGGTCGTTTCAGCCTGCAGTGTGAACGTAGCCTGAGTTGCTGAGTGAAATCAAATCGCCGGCAGATCAGGCTGGGTTTACCCAGACTAGCCGATAATGGCTGATTGTTTCAAAATTGACTGTTTGGTTCAAGTGTACCACACAAGTCCTGAAAAGTGAAGTAGTCACTGAGGCACCAATGGACTTTTTTGGGATTTTCGGGAGGAGATTGGAACTTGAATTTTATTTTCTACATTTTCATAACTGTTTATTTCACACCGACATTATGAGTGGTTCTGCTGTAAACTCTACTATCCAATTCTGTGGGAGTGTGGGCGGGGCCTTGATAGCATGCGGCCCCACTTCATGCTCACTACTGCGCAGACTCAGGTCCCGAATCAGCACAAGATGTCAGCGCCATACCGGGACATTGGCGGCTTCACTTTTCTACAATGAAAGAGAGTGGATGTGCGTCGTCCATACTGTTTTTTACAGCCTATAGTTCGGTTCAGTTGTTTGTTGTAACTTTCCAGACTTGGGATAGGAATCAAACTCTGACCACATCAAATGCTTTAGTTTGGAAGCTCCCTAAAAATTACACATGCACTTTTAAAAATAAAGGTTAAGAAAGAGGGGATTGCTACAGATGAACCATTTTGGGTTCCAAAAAGAACCTTTCAGTGATGGTTCTTAAAATAACCATTTTTTTCTTAACATGAAGAACATTTTAATAATCTAAAAGAACCCCACCCCACCCCCACACACTCTTTAGTGTAATGAAATGGTTCTATTTTATAGGTTCTTCATGGAACCACAAATGCCACTAAAGAACCTTTATTTCTAAGAGTGTGGGAAGACATATACATTCATAAAATCCAAAAGCATATTTTTCACCTTCATGCCACTGTAATGATACTGGGAGGGGGGAAAAAAGCCATTAAATGTGACTTCCATTAAACATTTTCTGTCTGGGACTTTTTTTTTTTTATAAACTAGTCCAGCTACCAGTGGAGATTCACCATTCAAAATCTAGCAGATGTGGCATAATGAAGCCATTTCTGTGACTGTGCTTAACTCTCCTGTTCAGAATAGAAGGGCAGAAAATAGGCTTGTCAGGGTGAGTGACGCTTCCCATTTCTATGTATAATTCAAGGCAAGCTGCCATCAGACACATGCCCAGTCCACATCACTCGGAAAGCAATGAAGACAAAGTGCAAAATCAAAAATGTCAAGAACAAAGTACAAAATATTTTCAACTGGCATAGAGTTTTCCATTTTCATATGAAATTATACATCCCATATACATCTCGCTGTGATTTGGCCAAGTACGACATGTTCCTGGATCGACATATTTTGTTGATCCTGGATCAACATTCCTGAAAAAAAAAAACAAAAAAAAAAAAACATAACTCTATCCCTACCCATAACGTATCCCTAATACCAGAGGGAAATAATACAGTAGGTGAATAAGAATGTTGCAGAAGCCCCTAACGCAGTGGCCTCAAACTTAATTCCTGGAGGGCCACAGCTCTGCACAGTTTTGCTGATCCTGATCCAAGACCTTGAAGACCTTGATTAGCTGGATGAGGATCAGCTAAACTGTGCAGAGCTGTGGCCCTCCAGGAATTGAGTTCGAGACCACTGCCATAAGCCTTGTTGTAAGCCTAAAACTGACATTAACTGTAAAATTAACTCTCAAATCTGATTGGTTGATTGTAATTTTGTTCCAGGATCAACAATTTATAGATCCAGGAACATGTTCTGCTTATTGAAATTACATTTACCACCCAAAGCAGGTCCAAAATAATGGGAATTAAGATTTGTGTGATTTGGTGAGTAAATAAAAGTGGCCAGATACAGGTGATGTAATTGATAATGTCAGTAATATTGCATATATTTCATGTCCTTGTCATTGTCTCCATTAACTCACTCACTAGTTTTTTGTCAAAGCTGTTTTTGAATGATATTAATTATAAAAACTGTTTATTTGAACTGAATTGAAAATGTTCTTATATTCTTTTAGGGAAAAAAAAAACATTGTTAATACAGGATATATTTAGTAAATATTTTCCAGAAAAAAAAATAGTTTAATAATTTGTGTTGGCTTTAGATACAATAACAAATAAAGCCCATGATATCTTTTTAATATAATGCTTATTTTTTAATATACAGTCTAATCAAATTCATATGGTGTTAATGAAATAATGTAAAATACAGCTATAGCTGGTCTTCATTGCTGTTATATTCAACAGGAACCTAATTTTGGAACCTCAGAGCAAAGCTTTCTTTAAGAAGAACTTTCACTGTATAAATGAGGACCAAAAACAGTAACACAATATCACATCAACAACAATGAAAAAAGCTAATTTGATCTAAATGGAGATGATTAGATGGAAGGAGCTATTGTTGTCTATGGGCTATGGGTGTTTTTTTTTAATAATACACTTTTTTTTTTTTTTTTTTTTTTTTTTTACAAAAGTCTTTCCCAGAAGTACAGCATATGAGATTTCTCCCAGGCTTCATCTTTACTGGCCCTGCCATGCAGGATATCAGCAGCGCAACAGTGCCATCTCTGGTGATGAGCTACAAAATGTCTGCAAATGGCTTTTGCTTCCCCATTAGAACTGGAACTTCTAGTGCTCATGTGTCTTAAAAACCATGATTTGGCTGGTTAGCATAACCCAGTTAACCTCAGCCGGTGGATGGCATAACTACACTGGGCCAGTCTGGGGACAAAAACCATCTTTCTTTGGACTGCCCTTCACATAACAATATCAATCAAAAATAAATTGCAAAATGTAAATAATTGATTAAAGCACACGTTCAAGCACATATTTTTATTATAATAAATTATTAATTTATAATATATTTATTTATAATTACTTACAATTACCCAGAGACTTAGGTTAGGTGAAGAATCCTAAAAAATGACCCCCACTTAATAAGAATCACATACTGAAGAGTAGTTGAATACATGAAGACTGTTTTTTATAGGCTTTACAGACAGACTAGTGACTCTTGTAGGACCAGCACCACATCCTCTTGTACCACTGTTTAGAATTTAGAAGAATTTATCTTCCAGAATCTGGCAGTAAGTTTTGGGAGTTCATTTTTAGTCCATCTCTGCAAAACGAACGTCAGGGTAGGAGATGGACTAAAAATGAGCTAAAAATCATTCACCTAACCTAAGTCTCTGAGATCCTGACTTCTTGTACTTCTGGAGACTCCAGGTAGGTTGCAGTTCTAGAAAATGGTGGCACTGGAGACTAAAGGGTTCCTGATGGTTTCACTCTTAATTCTTCACCTTAATTCTAAATTATTTTGTAAGTATTGTAAGCATTAAAGAATTTTTGACTCTTCAGTCTGAATTAAATCTCTTTTTTGAGATAAAAAGAGATTAAAAGAAAACCTGCTTAATAATTATGCAATATTGGCATGAATCCTTTTTAATTTGTGATAAGGGACAACACAAAATACGAAAACATATTTTATTACATAAGCAGTTTATACATAGAAAAAAAAAATTTTTTTGATTCATCAAAATATCCACCATTAGCAGCTATTACAGCTCTGCATAATCTGAGCATCCGAGCTGTCAGTTTATTCAAACATTGATTTGATATATTACTCCAAGCCTCCTGAAGGATTGCCCAAAGATGATTCACACTGGTTGGACACTTCTTACGGACATCACGGTCCAGTTCCTCCAATAGAAGCTCAATTGGGTTGAGGTCGGGTGATTGGGGAGGCCATTCCATGACAGACATGATGCCAGCTGACTGCTTCATTTCCAAATAGGATTTGCACAGCTTAGAAGTGTGCTTGGGGTCATTGTCTTGTTGGAAGGTGAAGCCGTGACCAATAAGGAGCTGACCAGAAGGAACAGCATGTCATTGCAAAATGCTGTGGTATCCACGCTGGTTCAATTCCTTGGACATGATACAGGTCACCAACTTTTCCTGCTCCAGACCATCACACTGCCACCTCCATGCTTCACAATGGGTGTGATACAGGCATCTAAAATCTTTTCACCAACTCTGCGTCTCACGTAAAATCATCTCTTTGAGCCAAAAACTTCAAATTTGGATTCATCCATCCAGAGCACCTTCATCCAATCTTCTGCCGTCCAGTTTCTTCGCCCACTGCAGTCTCTTTTTCTTGTTGTTTGATCTTAGCAGTGGTTTCTTAGCTGATATTCAGCCATGTAGACCTGCTTGTTGGAGTCTCCGACGGACAGTAGTACACGACACTGGTACATCACGTGCACTGTTGAGATCAGCTATCAGCTCTGGACAAGTTGGGCATCTGTTGCAAAGGCTGGACACTCTTACATATTTGTCCTCACTAGAAGAGATACTTCTTGGTCTTCCACTCCTCTTTCTGTCTTTATTGGACCCAGACTTTGCCTTTCGTTCCAAGCAATAGTGGACCTTTCAGTGAAATTTTCAACATTTTGGCTACATTTCGCATTGAATCATTCCTTAGAACTATTACAGACTGACGTGTTTCCAGAGAAAGCTGCTTGCACCTGGCCATGTTGTCAAGAAACACATGGAAACTCTCTATAAAACAAGTCAAACAAGTCATTTGATTGGCAAGAGCTATTTGGAAACTATCTGACCTAAATTGGGATCTAAATGGTTCATTGTATTCTAAACTTAATTGGCAATCAATTGTTGAAGCTATTAAGGTTTGCTGACCCAAAACTTTTTTACAAACCTGGGTCACGTTTAAACCAATAACCAGGCATCACATCTGGCAAAGGGGTATGTCTGACTTAGACATGTATATAATGCCATTATTATGTAATCAAAATGAAAATTATTATTGCTGGTCTTCAATGATAATGTCAAGCTACTTTAATGTACAAACCTGATTCCAAAAAAGTTGGGACACTGTACAAATTGTGACTAAAGAAGGAATGCAATAATTTACAAATCTCATAAACTTATATTTTATTCACAATAGAATATAGATAACATATCAAATGTTGAAAGTGAGACATTTTGAAATGCCATGCCAAATATTGGCTCATTTTGGATTTCATGAGAGCTACACATTCCGAAAAAGTTGGGACAGGTAGCAATAAGAGGCCGGAAAAGTTAAATGTACATATAAGGAACAGCTGGAGGACCCATTTGCAACTTATTAGGTCAATTGGCAACATGATTGGGTATAAAAAGAGCTTCTCAGAGTGGCAGTGTCTCTCAGAAGTCAAGATGGGCAAAGTCACCAATTCCCCCAATGCTGCGGCGGAAAATAGTGGAGCAATATCAGAAAGGAGTTTCTCAGAGAAAAATTGCAGAGTTTTGCAAAGAGTTATCATCATCTACAGTGCATAATATCATCCAAAGATTCAGAGAATCTGGAACAATCTGTGTGCGTAAGGGTCAAGGCCGGAAAACCATACTGGATGCCCGTGATTTTTTGGCCCTTAGACGGCACTGCATCACATACAGGAATGTTGCTGTAATGGAAATCACAACATGGGCTCAGGAATACTTCCAGAAAACATTGTCGGAACATGATCCAGAAGTGCAGGCGTTTTCTCTGGGCCAAGGCTCATTTAAAATGAGTGGCAAAGTGGAAAACTGTTCTGTGGTGAGACGAATCAAAACTGAGACGCCATGTCATCTGGACTAAAGAGGACAAGGACAACCCAAGTTGTTATCAGCGTTCAGTTCAGAAGCCTGCATCTCTGATGGTATGGGGTTGCATGAGTGTGTGTGGCATGGGCAGCTTACACATCTGGAAAGGCACCATCAATGCTGAAAGGTCTCTTTCAGGAAAGACCTTGCATTTTCCAACATGACAATGCCAGACCACATACTGCATCAATTACAACATCATGGCTGCGTAGAAGAAGGATCCGGGTACTGAAATGGCCAGCCTGCAGTCCAGATCTTTCACCCATAGAAAACATTTGGTGCATCATAAAGAGGAAGATGCGACAAAGAAGACCTAAGACAGTTGAGCATCGAAAAGCCTGTATTAGACAAGAATGGGACAACATTCCTATTCCTAAACTTGAGCAACTTGTCTCCTCAGTCCCCAGACGTTTGCAGACTGTTATAAAAAAAAGAAAAGAAAAAAAAAGAAGGGATGCCACACAGTGGTAAACATGGCCTTGTCCCAACTTTTTTGAGATGTGTTGATGCCATGAAATTTAAAAACTTATTTTTTTTCTCAGTTTAAACATTTGATATGTAATCTATGTTGTATTCTGAATAAAATATTGAAATTTGAAACTTCCACATCATTGCATTCTGTTTTTATTTACAATTTGTACAGTGTCCCAACTTTTTTGGAATCGGGTTTGTATTTGCACCAAAAAATGAGAAGGATTTATGCTGATAACGTCCAAAACCACACTTTGCCAGGGGTGTTTACAAACTTTTGGAGGGCAATGTATATGTCTGTATTATATAACATGCGTTGCCTTAATCAAAAATATTCATTAATTGGAACATTAAGTTATAATAATATTTCAAATCGATTTCCATCATTTTGACAGACAATAAAAAGCATTTCTACATGCTTTAGAAACGTTAACACAGTAAACACTTCTAGGGATTAGAAGTCAAAAGAGGAGACAATGACATTTTAAAGCATCCACACATATAAGCAAAGAAACGTCAAAGAAAAAAAAGAGATTCTTCCAGTGGATATATTGTAAATTAAATCAGAAGAGCAGAACACAAGTATGCAGTAGTTTCCATAGATATTCTCATTATACCATGTCACATTAAAATAACAAGTGTTATGTTATCCTCCTGACATCTGAAAATAGCACAGCTCATTCTGGCAAACTGACGGATAAGGATTATTTGTAGCGCATACTTATGATTTGAAAATGTTTGTTCCAGTCTTTTTGAGTGGAGCTTCCCCAAAATGGAGGTGGCTCCCATAATCTAAAACGCAGTACGCTTGTTAGGAAAAAAATGGAAAGTGCAGAAATAGTATGCCAGCTAAACAACAACCATTGAGATGAACAGCAATGCTAACCGATGGCTTTTTCCAGGTATCATTGACCTCTTTGCTCAAAAATATGGCGAGGAGGGCCTTGCGCCTGCACTTGGGAGGACCTAATGACACAAGAGACCATATTTAATGAGCTGCAAAACTATTAGGTCTTGATGGCATCTGCTAATGATAGCCAGACTGACAAAAAGGACGTTTACCTTCACCAAGCATTACAAATTAATGTTGCGATTAGCGGCATAATTAAGATGGAAAACTCTCTCGGACGCTTCTTGTTTAAATCTGACTGAGGTGAGTGGGTAAAACAAATGTTATGTTGAATGTAGAACAAGCAACATGCCCAATCATGATTAGCGATCGCTGCAAATTATTATTAAACAACAGATGCAAACAAAGGATCCTAATCAACACGTGTGACACAAAAGGCCCTCGGAATCAATGTGTTCTGTATGACAAACAAACGTTTTATTGCATTCATCTTCTCATGGGATTAACCATTCTTTTCTTGGAACGCAAGGTCAGGAAATGTCATTCAGTTTATAATTAATTTCAGCAGCCCTGGAGGCACATCATTAATCATATTTATGCATCAACTCTAATTTAATATGTATTTCATCACACTATGAGTGGTTGTAAACAGTGGAAACAGGGTACAAATAATTCTCTCCGCTTAGTTTACGCTGCCTGGGATAAAGCTGAGGGAAATTTATGGAAATTGTACCTGTATTGAGATGTTTGTTCCTGGTGCTAAACTGATTAGTAAAATTAACCCAACGCAATGTACACCGATTTAATACATTTCATTATGAGGTCTATGGTGGAGAACTAATAAATACAATGTGACTTAATCCAATGTTTATTTCCTTCTTATCTGTCATTGGAATTCTGAGAATAGCAAACAAACTGACTAAATCATTTATTATTATTATTATTATTTTAATTTCCCCTGTGAAAAACGAGTACACTTTAGCAAACTTTTAAAATATATATAAATTACAGAAATGATTAACTTTTAAATAAACAAATCTAATGTTTTCGGATACTTAATTGCAAGTTAATTGCAATTATAGTGTAAAATTATATTCAATGCAATTAGCTGAGTTTAGGGTTTTTTTTTTTGTTTGTTTGTTTGTTTTCTGTTTTTTGATTCCACTTCTTTATATGTAATTTCAAAATTACTTCCATCTTTAACATATGGTTACATATGCAGGAAAAGGCAAATCAAAATAAGAGTACTTTAAAAATTATTAAAACCTGATGGTTTAAAATGTACTATAAAGTAAAACTTTATTTTGACATTATTACAAAGTGCACTTTTTAAAAGTGTGTTAAGAAACAGTCATGAATGCATACTCTTAAGTATACTTTAGTGGCCTTTTATTTAATTAATATTATATTATTTGCAAGTACAGTTCTTAAAAATATTCGGTTACACTTTATTGTAAGATGTCCGTGTTACTGTGTAATTGGGTAAATGATGTGATGGGTCTTTTTTTTTTTTTTGTCCAAAGGCCTTAATGTTAATAAAAAACAAAGATATGACATCCAAAGTATGTAACTAGATCTATTTTATTTAATCGAAAAGGTTTTAATTTTATTTTGCTACATAAAACGTTTTTTTAAAGATTTTCATTTGGTCATTCGGTTTAACCATCCATTTCATAAATGTATATATATATATATATTTTTTATTTTTTTTATTTATTTATTTTTTTTTATTCTGGCATGATTTTATAACATCATATATCAACAGAGTACGAAATGGTATTAAAATTATGTGTAGAAGTCGTTGCTTTGTTATGAGAAAGAATGTCCGGAAAAATGAATTTCACTGATGTTATTCGGAGTAACCAATATAAAGGGACCATTCTGGATCAAGTCATGCTGTCAATATCATGTGACAGGACGTGACATCATTCAGACACCTGCAAAGGTCCACATGGTCATGAAGCAAAGTAACTAACTCTTTTTTAACTATTTGAAAAATCCTTGTTTTCGCTTGCTCATACGCATGTCCTGAAACATCAGGTCATTCGGTACAACCGCTATAAAACATGGAATATGTTGTAATATTTAAAAAACTTGAACTAAATATAAAATGTTTGATTGTCCTTTTGCTAGCTAGCTAGATATCAGCCTGTTAGCATTGTTTGAAAATATTGTCATTTGGTGTAACCAAAAGCGTCATTTGGTAAAACTGAAATTTTTGACTTTTTTGGTGACAAATTTTGTCCATCTTGTAAAAAAATGACAAAAGCAGCGTTAATTGATTATAAAAACCACATAATCTCATTGTTAACACTTAATAAAACTTCAAAATTAATTATATTTCCATCATGTTTTTACACTTTTAAAAACCTTATTCATCAATGACCCGTTTATATATTTAAATACAGAGTAATAAAAAATAACTACATGTACTTACTTTAAGGTTAGGATTAGGGTTTGGTTTAGGGGTAGTCACATGTAATCATGCATAATTTATATTACTACAGTGACTACGTGTAACGTGTAACAAGGACACTGTAAAATAAAGTTTTCAAATATTCTTTTAAGATTTGAAGCACACTACAAGTGCACATTCAGTACAATTAAGCACACTTCTTTTTCACAAGGGTAGACAAAGCCTTGAGTTGTATTTTACCCAGTATCAAAATTAAGCCTATAGTAATTTTTCTTGTGATTCACCCTATTATAAGAGATTTACTGAGACTTCACATATCATTTTAATTTTTGTGGTAAATTGGATGAAACAGCAGAAATAAACTGTGTTCCATTGTGTGAAATTATAATCAGTAAAATGTCTTTCATCCAAAGAAAAGCAGTGATTTTTAATTCCATTTTGAAACATCTACATCAGTTTTGTATAATTTGGCTTTTTAATCAGAAATTTCCATGCCTCCATAATCATAAATAAAGAACAAAAAGTAATTATTGCTGATTCATGCGTATAGCCGTAGATGAAATGTGTTCTGCTGTTTACACAGAAACAAATGGAAATCATTTGTGTTCAACAGGAGGCTTATAATGATAGAACAATTTAGCAGCACAAAGCTGGTCTTCAATAAATAATTCTGCTTTTGATTTCTAAGCTTGCATGTCATATACATGAAAGCATTGTTAAATGGATAGTTCACCCAAAAATGAAAATTCTGTCATTTTCTGACTTAAGTTGTTCCAAACCTGTATGAATTTCTTTCTTCTGTCTATTGTTGAAAAGCCAGTAGGCACAGAAAGCATGCAAGCCTACAAGACATTTCAATGCTGAAGACGCCTTGTTTATTGGGTAATCGTACAATACCTGTTTTGTGTGGGTTATTTGTAGAATATCTGACCCAGTTGTTGCTTCAGTTCATCAGTCATGTTTACAGCTATGTGTGGCTACATCTATTGCCAGGACTGAAAAGTTTTCTTTCACATCTTGTGACCTGTGTAAGACGCTGTAAATGGCCTATCTGTTGCACCCCATATAGCTGAAAAATTTCCTGAGAGAAGAAACGGAAAGGCCTCCATCTGTCAGACAAGGACACACTTTCAGGGGCGTAATATTTTGTGTGGAAGTCATGAAGAATATGATGCATCATAAAAGTCATGCACATTGCAGTAGCTTGCAAGAACTTGTGTGATAAATTGTACAAAATATTTTTCAAATTTTATTTAATATTGGCAAAATTAAGGAGGCCTACGATCAATCAGATCCAAAAAGAAGTATAAAACCTGTCCTGAATGAAAGAAAACAAGTTGACAAAAAGATTGAATGGTCATAATATAGAGTAATGAGAGAATTATAAGCATTTTTTTGTTTACCAGGAACACCACAAGTGTAACAAGGTGGGGAAAAAATCACAAAAATTACAAAAATTCTCAAAATTTTGGGGAAGTAGTTATACCATGGGTGAGTAAAGTCAATGACCCAAACACAACCTGAGGGTTAAACAATAAGATGGCCAATAACAATAGTGTAGAAGGTAATACACGTACCACATTTGTGCTAAAATAATGAAAAAAATCCCATAGACTTATATTAAATGAGGAGCGCAAGCCTGACTAATAATAAGCAGCCATTTAGCAACCACTCAGAACATGCCTTAGCAACATGCTATGAGACTCAGAACACCTTAGCAACACTCAAAACATCCCAATATGTTTGTGTGGAAGCCGTGAAGAATCTGATGCGTCATATAAATCTGTCTTTTAATGAAGACGGATCATTGCAGTCTCTCCACTCGTGAACATATAAAGAGACACATTTCCATTAGGCAAAGTGATTTGCCAGCATGTATTTCTTCTTTTTCTCTCCATCATCGTATTCTGTCTCTTTCTGTACTTATCTCTTTGAAAGATGAGCATCTCCAATTTTTTAAAGGGCAGCTCAGCTTTTTGTCTTGTAAATGTCCATTTGCTTTAGAATTATGACACAGAAATGACAACAAGTAGCAGCAGTTGAAATGATTGAAAATGAACTGAAGATCAGCATTCATTATTCTTGATCGTGCATTATCGCTTAATTAGAAATTAAATGTATAATCCGTTTAAACAATTAACAGTGTCAGAATCATGTTGATCTCATCATCTATGTTCGTTTTGTGACAAACGCAGTCTCATTAATTTTCATTCATTCTGCTGCTGTTTTCTGGTGGTGTTTTGTAGGTCAGTGAATAGATGTTCAATCATCTCTCTCTTCTCTCTATAGTGCAGGGGTAAAAAGTTACCTTAAACTGCTTTAAATAATAGCAATTAAAAATATAGTAAATTAAAGTCTATACCTGCAATTTATTTTAATAGACTTTCTTGACTGTGAGATGCCCAACATCTTAACTTCCCTTTATAAAAAGATAGGGAACGATCTTAACTCTATAAACCCGCATATCATATTCGATACAGAAATTTCTAAGGTGTCTAAATTTGACATGTGATTGATAGTTTATACTTTTTTAGCAAGTAAAAATGCCTTTTAGTGTAATTCTAATGACATCCACCGTAATTCAGATTTGCTGTGAAATCTTTACTGATTGTTATAAAGGAAACATAAGAATACATTTTCTGTATAATTCAAGAGGAACACTTTCTAGACTGAAGCAGGGTTTATTTGATTATCCGTACACATTAAAGTGTGTATCAAATATGATACATCAGGTCCACAATACAGAGCTTTTGTTATAAAAATAAGCATTTAAATATCAGACATATTGTTGGGAGATAAGTAAAAAATTATATTTCTATACATTTTTATGCAGGTAGTCTGCTATACTAAAGATCAATGATTTATATTACAACCTTTCTGAATTTCATCCTACTTTTTGGCCATAATATCAGCATCTTCACCAATTTGCTGATATTTACCAATTCACCAAATCTCTGCTCAGTTTGGGTCTGTGAAAAAAATGTAGGTGTTTTTTTCCTCCTCAAGCATGAGCTACATATTAAATGAAACATAAAAGCCTGATATATCAACAAAAATCAGGTTTAACTGAAAAAAGGTTTAACCTTGTCTTTACAAGGTCAAATAGTCAACTGTTACAATAATTTTGTACTATGTACATTTAATGCCAGCATTGATTTCTCTTGTAGTGTCATGACCTTGAGAACAAGTGATATATAAAACTTTCAACACTTTGTTAAAGACATATAACTAAATCTCGACATACACTGTACTTGCTTGATTTACAAGAACAAACCTCACTGGTCCTCGAATGTGTGAGCTTCGTTTGCCATAGTTGATGTGCTCCATATTTGTGCGTGGATCAGTGTTTATAAGGTAAATTAAAGCCTAAATTAAATCAGTTCATCATATATGCCAATTGTGTCTGTTCAAAAGACTAGGATAAAACTACTCAATTCATACTTTTCATTCTATGTATGAACTTTTTAAAGGAACACTCCACTTTTTTTGAAAATAGGCTAATTTTCCAACTCCCTTAGAGTTAAACAGTTGAGTTTTACCGTTTTCGAATCCATTCAGCTGATCTCCAGTTCTGGCGGTACCACTTTTAGCATAGCTTAGCATAGTTCATTGAATCTGATTAGACCGTTAGCATTGCGCTTAAAAACTCTTCTGTAGTTAAATCATGTACTAAGACCGACGGGAAAATAAAAAGTTGTGATTTTCTAGGCTGATATGGCTAGGAACTATACTCTGATTCAGGCGTAATAATCAAGGAACTTTGCTGCCGTTCCATGGCTGCAGCAGTGCAATGATATTACGCAGCGCCTGTGAGCCCCTGCTTGCACAGGGAGCGTGCCTTGCAACCATGGAGACGTTTGTGAGAGACGCTGCGTAATATCATTGCACTGCTGCAGCCATGGTACGGCAGCAAAGTTCCTTGATTATTACGCCTGAATGAGAGTATAGTTCCTAGCCATATCGGCCTAGAAAATCACAACTTTTCATTTTCTGTCAGTCTTAGTACACGATGTAACTACAGAAGAGTCAAGTTTTAAATAGGAAAAATATCAAAACTCTTTGGTCATTTTTAAGCGCGATGCTAACGGTCTAATCAGATTCAATGATCTATGCTAAGCTATGCTAAAAGTGGTACCGCCAGAACCGGAGATCGGCTGAATGGATTCGAAAACGGTAAAACTCAACTGTTTACCTTTAGGGGAGTTGGAAAATGAGCCTATTTTCAAAAAAAGTGGAGTGTTCCTTTAAAGTGTTTTGGGGGAATGGACTTTCAATAGAGAATCAGAAATCTCTCAGGTTTCATTAAAGGTGCAATAAGTGATTTCTGAGAATCATTGTTGAACAATGTTGATATCTGAAATCAACCCAAACATACGCACCCCTCCCTTCATTTCTCCACCCCCAAAATACAAGAACTCTCTCTCTCTCTCTCCTCCCCCATCATGAGTGGACACGCCCCCTACTGCTGATTGGCTACAAGTTTGTTGTGCCGCTCAGTCCGATCCACTTTCAACAGTGTCTCTCAGAAATCAATTACTGCACCTTTAAAAGTATCTTAATTTGTGTTTTGAAGATGAACGAAAGTCTTACGGGATTGGAATAACATTAGGGTGATCAAATCTTTGGGTAAACTATCCCTTTAACATCTGACTATATCAAACTTATCTTATGAAACCACAATGCAATTTATTATCACTTACAAACGTTCTTTAGAGAACGTTTAACAGCATGTGGCTAAAACCAGAAAAAAGTTGCCTTTTTTTATGTAGTATCAGGTGAAAGGAATGCTACGAAATTATACGAAAACCCTACAACACCTGAAAGAAGCAGTTGAAAGAACTAAATTCATTCATAAATGTCAATTTTGTTAAACCTATGATTCCATTTATACTGAGAAATAAGCCATGTAGTCACTGGTCATTGCTAAAGCTTGAGTGAGCAACATCTAAAACACATTCAGTTCCTATGCCGTCATGTCTTTCTATTGATAGCTGCCAACAACTCCCTCAACAAAGAGGCAAGATTAAAAATCCTACCTGTATTCTGCATGTAGTATCAGGTTTTCTATGGAATTGAAGGAAACCATGTAATTCTTCACTTCGAGGGAAAATAAATGTTTCTACCGTCTCCATTTTATGGTCTGTGGACCCTGTTGTTTGAACTTGAAGTTATCTTTACACAATGTCCACAATGATGTGTTTGCAGACTCCAATGCCTCTGAGCATCAGGCGAGCAGTGATGAACGGTGAACCGCGGGGTTTGACGGAGCGGGTGGACCCTCAAAACCTAGTGGCTAGGAAGAGGTCGGCCACATGCTGTTTGGATCATTACACCACCTGAGCCCAGACCTGTGGTGCCAGTCTGATTTATGTTCTCCCATAGCCCAAACCACCCAATGGAGGCATCCTATCCTGCCCAAACTGAGGCCCATCCATCTTGGGTCATGAAGTTGGGCTGCCTTTCAGTACTGTACATCTTACTGAGCTGTGTTGGCCTCAGTCTTAATCTCGCTCCGTGATTTAATGGGCACATTAAGGGCAGGACTCAATACAGTACAGTAAATTACTGCAGGCCTGCCAGGCAGATGAAATTAATATAGCAGCAAATCTGGAGGTCCCTCCTGATCATCACACAACTCTGAGTAATTCATGGTGGTAGTGCAGAGACATTAGGTTAAAGTAATAGTTTACACAAAAATGAATCTGCCATTATTTATTCACCCTCAATTCATTTCAAACCTGTATGAAATGTTTTCATACAGGTTTGAAGAATATTTACGCTATTTAAGAATATTTAAATTTCCACTGAAGCACGTAATAATGAATGGTAAGGGGTGTGGCATTTCCGGACGCAATACACTGGGTCAGCTAACCAATCTGAGCACACTGCGTATTTTGTAGGGAGCGGCTTCATAGACCCAGGAAGTCAAATGAGCCGTTCATTTATTACTCACCCTCATGCTGTTCCACACCCGTAAGACCTTCGTTAATCTTCGAAATACAAATTAAGATATTTTAGTTGAAATCCGATGGCTCAGTGAGGCCTGCATAGCCAGCAATGACATTTCCTCTCTCAAGATCCATTAATGTACTAAAAACATATTTAAATCAGTTCATGTGAGTACAGTGGTTCAATATTAATATTATAAAGCGATTTCAAAAGCTGCTTCAGGAAGCATCGGAGCATAATGAATCAGTGTATCGAATCATGATTCAGATCTAAATCACTAAATAAGTCGTTATTTTGTTTTTTTTTTGGCGCTCCAAAAATATTCTTGACGCTTTATAATATTAATATTGAACCACTGTACTCACATGAACTGATTTAAATATGTTTTTAGTACCTTTATGGATCTTGAGAGAGGAAATGTCATTGCTCCCTATGAAGACCTCACAGAGCCATCGGACTTGTTCTGAAGATGAATGAAGGTCTTACGGGTGTGGAACGGCATGAGGGTGAGTAATAAATGACAGAATTTTCATTTTTGGGTGAACTATCCTTTTAAGGATCCAACAAATTCTTAAGTCTTTCCTCAGAATTTTCAGGCTTTTCATGTTTTCAATGTAGGGGGCGCTAGTACGCATCTTCTGAAAGAGTAGAGCATTACTTGTGCATGTTGTAGTCTTTGAAAAAGAAAAAAAAAAAACTAGATTTTTTCAGCAATTTGTTCAAAATGTTGCTTTTTTATGGAACTTACCAATAATCAAATGTTGATAAAAAAGAATGCATTAAGATATATTGCATGTTCAGAAATTCATACAACAAAATTTCTGGGGGCCATGAAATTTTTGTGAAAATGATAAAAAAATGCTGGCGTTGGCTGGCAACTTTATAAAAAAAAAAATAAAATAAAAAAATATTCTTCAATCTTAATAGGCTAATGAACTTATTAACTTTGTTATTAACTTCAGTTATACCCAACCCAAGCTCATGGCAATTTGTACGTATTTTATGAGGTGGTTTAGCAAAAATTGTACAAATTCCTATGAGTGAGGTTATACGAATTTGTAAGATTTTTGCTAAATCGTACGTATTTTACGAGTTGCCAAATTGGTATGAATTCGTAAGAATAACCTTACCCTAACCCCGCCCCTAAACCTACGCATCACTGGGGTTTAGACAAAATGTAGAAATTAGCCACCTCGTAAAATATGTACGAATTGGTCGTGAGATAGTGTTGAGCTACTATACATGCCAGTTAGCAAGCTTGCCAATATTACCAGCAAGATTTAATAAATAAGATTTATTTTTTTATGCTTTAAAGTGTGTAGGCAAACAACTTTTTTGTCCACATTTAGAGCAGAAAGATACACTCTAAAAAATGCTGGGTTAAAAACAACCCAAGTTGGGTTGAAAATGGACAAACCCAGCAATTGGGTTGTTTTAACCCAGCGGTAGGGTTAAATGTTTGCCCAACCTGCTGGGTAGTTTTATTTAACTCAACTATTATTTAAAAAATACTGTATAGCTTAATTAAAATTAACCCAAAGTATGTTGGAAATGAACATTTATTAATGGTCAATGAATAATTATTAAACAATAAACATTTATTAAATTGCTTATTAATAAATGTATATTAATAAACTATTAAACTATTAAATTTATATTAATAAAATATTAAAGCTTATTAATAAACATTCACCTTTTGTCTGTTATTGTTGTCTCTAATTGCATCTGGTTTTTAATTTCCCAACTATTTTGGGTTCATTTTAAGCTAGCCATATAGCAATTTTTAAACAATAGTTGGTTTAAATAAAACAACCCAGCAGGTTGGGAAAACATTTAACCCAACCGCTGGGTTAAAACAACCCAATCGCTGGGTTTGTCCATTTTCAACCCCACTTGGGTTGTTTTTAACCAAACATTTTTTAGAGTGTAATCACAATATTTGTATATTTTATAAATAGAGGTAGAATGTTCTGTAAGAACACACACATTCAGTTCTTTGAATACAACATGTTACCATCATTTATTTTTCCAATTCAGCCCAAATGTGGTGGGCATTTATTAATATCCTGTACAGTTAATGTTATAAAAAAATATTTCTTACATAAATTTTATGATGCATGATTTGAATCTAAAGTATTGCATTAATTTATTTCCAGTGTTTTGAAGTTATAGTTTGGTTCAGTTATATATACCAGTTATGCCACACTGTTGCGAAATGGAAATATTAATGTAATTGATGTGTTGTTTTACTGCTGTAGAACCAGTCATATTTCATAACAGTAGGAAATAATGCTAACATAAATTAGCAGGCTTAGCTGAACATCTGTATCAAAACATAAATGGATAAAAAAATAACTTGAGTGAGAATATTATGTTTGTTGGCAACATCTGTTAAGCTACGTTTTGAGTTTGTGAAAAGCCGACACTCTGCACGAGTCTTAGCAGAACTTCAGAAAACTTCAGGGGTCATCCTGTTCTATATATGTAGACAAAATCTGTTGTGGATTAAACCCAGCGGCCTCAACTAAATGAGGACATTTGCTTCTTGTTTGCAGCACCACCTGTTTGCACAAACCTCGTGCACGACATCAAGAGATGCGAATGGGGCAATACGCGTGAATGCTAATGATATTAGCCGCAATAACCGAATCCTCTCATGTAATCACAGGTTGTGGCGATGAGCACAAGCTGTGTGCGCTCAACTTTGTTGTGTGTCAGAGAGAGTTTAATCAAATCCGACAAGATTGTTTTGAAGCAGCAGCTGTTTGGGCTCATAAATATTACTTCGAAAGAAAAAAAAAAGAATCATAATTCCTATGAGTGTACGGCTTGATCAAGATGAAGAAGCTGACCTGCAGAGGCAACAATAAATAAGATGCCTTCGGCATGCTAATGCTACTAGTCGGTCGATCTAGTCAGTTAAGAGAGGAAGGAATCCAATTTACACCTGTTAACATATCACGCTTTCATTTGTGTGAAACGTAAGAAAGCTGTGCGCTCCCAGCACCTCGAGGAGTATCTGCCTTCTGACAAATAATAAATCAAGCATATTGCATATCGAACAGCTTACAGTAATGCCAATTTGATGCTCAATGAGATTGTCAACCCAAGGCTAGCGCCAGCTCCCCATGTTCGCTAGACTGACACGTTGAAAACAAATGAAAAGCGCCCGTCCCTCACCGGCTCCCTGTGCTTCACCCCTGAAACCAGCTGCATTAGCCAGATGCACACAGCTTGTCTGCTTCCTTTGCCGCCCCAGTAATTCTCATTACAGTAATTGTTGCTTAATGTTTTCATAATCTGCTGCTTAGAGGAAACAGTTTCCCTTCTTCTAATATCATTGCCGGCTCCCTGCGGCCTCCTCCTTGATGCTGGCCTTGCATTTTTATTTCTTATTCTCGCCTCCCTGTAATGAATTAGGATCTGTCCCAGCTGGCTGACTTCCCTGATCGGGAGCTGTCTGGGCAACGGGACGGTTGGCTTGACTGAGCCGTGGCGCTCTGTTGGCAGGGAAGGGCCAACGGGCTCACTCCTCCTGGCTTAATGAGGCGGTCACATGTCCACACGCTGGCAGACTTGGCTGGCATCTGGTACTCGAGCAAGTGAGCACACTCACAGAGTTTACTTACAATTCACCTGCACAATTACTCAAAATGAGTGATGAGCTGCTTAAGCACTCCCCTCAGGGTGCGATTCCGCCGAAAGATGGCCGTACGTACTGAAGCGTGGAATGATGGGGTAATTACCCCAGGAACAATAAGGATTCACTCTGCATTTGATGCACTGTCTGATTACACAACTTCTGGTCCCTCTTTATATTAAGTGTCTTTAACTACTGTGTACTTCTAAATTAATCATTTGATGCACTCTTAAAAAGATAGGGGTTTTCAGAATCAATTTTTGGTTCCCCAAAGAACCTTTCAGTGGACATAACCATATTTTCCTTTTAAAAATCTAATATTTTAATGATCTAAAGAACCATTGTCCACAATCCACCTTATCCCCCATGACACTTTGCACGAATTATGGGTGTAACTTATGTTAAGCTGTAAACAGTCAGTGAAAGACTCGCTCTATGTACGCAATAATACGTTTTTTTTTTTTTTTTTTTTAACTGGGTACAATGAGATGACATTGTCCTACTCACCCTTCAACCGACGAACATTAAAAGGACATCAACAAGGTACATTCAACAGGCCTTGAAAAAGCGCGATTCATTCCACAGCAATAACAGACAGGTTAAATATAACTATAGTGATATATATCTGTATTATGTAATATACATTGCCTTAATAAAAATGTTCATGAACTTCAGCATTGCGTGATACTATTTCAAAGTGATTTCCATCATTTTGACAGATAATAAATTGTATTTATCTGTGAAAACAAGCTGGAAAGAGACGTGAGGCTTTCCAGTGAATTATTAATGGGATATATCGTAAATTATATCGGGAGAACAGACCACAAATGTGCAGTATCTGTTGTCCTTTTTCATAATATTACAGCGGTATGCAAAGAGACAAAATAAAATAATCACGACGATAGAAAGCAGCGACTGAAAAGAGCTCTTGCCATAGATATTCTTGTTATAACGTGACGTTAAAGTATTACGTTAAAGGGTCAAGTATTACGTTATTCTCATGATGTCTGAAAATAAAACATGAAAGAAAAATTGACAGCTCATTCAGTCAAAACTAATGGATAAGCTTTATTTGTAGGGTAACCTTATGATTTGAAACGATTAGTTTTAGTCTTTTTTAAATGGAAGTTCCCCAAACTGGTAGCGCAACCCATAATTCGAAACGCAGTAGGCTCGTCAGGAATAACGTGGACAAAGAACCTTTTGTGGAATGGAAAGGTTCCATGGATGTTAAAGGTTCTTCATGGAACCATAGATGCCAATAAAGAACATTTTTTGTGGAATGGAAGGGTTCCATGGATGTTAAAGCTTCTTCATGGAACCATAGATGCCAATAAAGAACCTTATTTGTGGAATGGAAGGGTTCCATGGATGTTAAAGTTTCTTCATGGAACCACAGATGCCAATAAAGAACCTTATTTGTGGAATGGAAGGGTTCCATGGATGTTAAAGCTTCTTCATGGAACCATAGATGCCAATAAAGAACCTTATTTGTGGAATGGAAGGGTTCCATGGATGTTAAAGCTTCTTCATGGAACCATAGATGCCAATAAAGAACCTTATTTGTGGAATGGAAGGGTTGCATTGATGTTAAAGTTTCTTTATGGAACCACAGATGCCAATAAAGAAACTTTTTTTGTGTATGTGTGTGAAATTGAAAGGTTCCATGGATGTTAAAGGCTATTCATGGAATGGAAGAGGAATGGAAGAGTTGTGGAATGGAAGAGTTTTCATGGATTTTAAAGGTTCTTCATGGAAACATAGATGCCAATAATGAAAATTTTTGTGGAATGAAAGGGTTCCATGGATGTTAAAGCTTCTTCATGGAACCATAGATGCCAATTAAAGAACCTTTTTTTGTGGAATGGAAGGGTTCAATGGATTTTAAAGGTTCTTCATGGAACCATAGATGCCATTAAATAAGATTTTTGTGGAATGAAAGGGTTCCATGGATGTTAAAGGTTCTTCATGGAATTATAGATGCCAATAAAGAACCTTATTTGTGGAATGGAAGGGTTCCATGGATGTTAAAAGTTCTTTATGGAACCATAGATATGTCAATAAAGAACCTTTTCTATGGAATGGAAGTGTTCCATGGATGTTAAAGGTTCTTCATGGAACCGTAGATGCCAATAAAGAACCTTTTTTGTGGAATAGAAAGGTTCCATGGATGTTAAAGGTTCTTCACGGAACTATAGATGCCAATAAAGAACCATCTTTGTGGCATAGAAAGGTTCCATGGATGTTAAAAGTTCTTCATGGAACCATAGATGCCAATAAAGAAGATTTTTGTGGAATGAAAGGGTTCCATGTATGTTAAAGATTCTTCATGGAACCATAGATGCCAATAAAGAACCTTTTTTTGTTGAATGGAAAGATTCCATGGATGTTAAAGTTTCTTCATGGAACTATAGATGCCAATAAAGAACCTTTATTTGTGGAATGGAAGGGTTCCATGGATGTTAAAGGTTCTTCATGGAACCATAGATGCCAATAAAGAACCCTTTTTTTGTGAAATGGAAGGGTTCCATGGATGTTAAAGTTTCTTCATGGAAACATAGATGCCAATAAAGAACCTTTTTTTGTGGAATGGAAGGGTTCTATGGATGTTAAAGTTTCTTCATGGAACCACAGATGCCAATAAAGAACCTTTTTTTATGGAATGGAAGGGGTTTCATGGATGTTAGAGGTTCTTCATGGAACCGTAGATGCCAATAAAGAACCATCTTTGTGGCATAGAAAGGTTTAATGGATGTTAAAAGTTCTTCATTGAACCATAGATGCCAATAAAGAAGATTTTTGTGGAATGAAAGGGTTCCATGTATGTTAAAGATTCTTCATGGAACCATAGATGCCAATAAAGAACCTTTTTTTGTTGAATGGAAAGATTCCATGGATGTTAAAGTTTCTTCATGGAACCATAGATGCCAATAAAGAACCTTATTTGTGGAATGGAAGGGTTCCATGGATGTTAAAGTTTCTTCATGGAACTATAGATGCCAATAAAGAACCTTTATTTGTGGAATGGAAGGGGTTTCATGGATGTTAAATGTTCTTCATGGAACCGTAGATGCCAATAAAGAACCATCTTTGTGGCATAGAAAGGTTTAATGGATGTTAAAAGTTCTTCATGGAACCATAGATGCCAATGAAGAACCTTTTAAGAGTGCACAATGCACTTATTAAGTACTTATATTAAAAAAAAATAAAAATAAAAAAATACCTGCATGTAATTACAGCTGTAATTATTTTCTGAAATTACATATACAGTTACTCTCTTGAGCCTTCCTTTGTCCTTTAACTGACTCTTAAACCTAACCTAACCATACCACCAAACCTTACCTATATCCCATCTCAGGAGCAGAAGTTTTTGCAGTGTAATATGATTATAATAAGTACCAACATTTTTATGTAAGTACATAGTAGTTAAAGACACTTAATATAAAGTGTGACCCAACTTCCAAACTACCGTACTGACAAGACCTGAAAATACTAGCTTATGCCAGCTGGTTTATTAGGTTAATGCTACTTTAATAGACCCCTTATTTACTGTTGCGACATGTCCGACAAGTCATGCCGATCTCGCACCACACATCACATTTTCATGCACTGAAAAATACATTGCAGAGCAAAGAGGACACTGACAATGTGTCGACAGAGCAGGTTACTTTTGGTATGAAACAAAGTTTCAGCTTTTCTGGCTGTCATGACAGATCGCTGCATCACGCTGCATCACGCGAACCAATAATCTCTTCCCACTAAAATAAACATAAATGAACATCAGAAGGTATGCGGTTTCAACCGCGGAAAGATGTCAATACAAACCATTTTGTAAGTTCAAGTCTGTCGACGTTAATCTACTAACTCTCCTGTCTGGTTTGTTCGTCAGACAAAATGGCGGACACACCTGTCAATCCAACTCCCAATAAAGGGTGAATTGATAATGAAGACATTTCACTGGATATGTGAACACTTATTCAGTGATGTTACGTCACAGTGGTGATACAAAGATTTCTACTGAAAAGGTTGCAGAGCGAGCTACAGCAGAAAAAGTGCATGACCCATGTTGTCTAAAGCACTTTGTAAATGTCTTAAAGGTCAAGAACCTAGACTTTTAATGTAGATTGTCAGGTGTGTGCACTGTTTCATGAGCTCGAGAGGTGTTTTTTTCCCAGCACATGTTTGACATTTGGATATGTTTTACTATAATATGCTTTGCATCCATGCAGCACAACAGAAAAGAGGAGTGCAATCATATAGACAAAAATACATTTAGATAAAAAAATGTGTTGTTCACACTACTGTTCAAAAGTTTAAGGTCAGTAATATATATTATATATATATATATATATATATATATATATATATATAGCAAGGACACATTTAATTGATCAAAATTGACAGTAAAGATATTTATGAAGTTACAGAACATTTCTATTTCAAATAAATGCTGTTCTTTTAAGCAGTTTAGTCCACATTTTCTGAAGAGGCTTGATCGCTTTACATAATGAACAGATTGAATTTAGGATCAATTCATATGGATTAGTTTCACAATGGCTTTATGAAATTTCTGAAGTGTCAAAGTGTCAGTTAAAATAACTTAATTTGTGTTTCAAAGATGAACAAAAGTCTTACGGGTTTGGAACGACATGAGGTTGAGTAAATAATGACAGAATTTTCATTTTTGGGTGAACTAACCCTTTAAATTATGTTTCTGTGAAAGTTTTTGTTCCATCACTTTTGTTATTACTCAGAGTTTACTACAAATTTCAGAATTCAAAGCCTTCAGCTGCTGTTTTGCTCTGATGTCTGTTATTTGTTTTATGACTTTAATCGAAGGTTCCATGGTCCAATTCCTGATGGATTCTCCCCTGTGCTGTTTTGGCTCTTTAAATTTTATCAGGGCATTGATTTGAAACAAACGCGCACACACACACACACACGGACAGACGGGAGAATACAGCTAGCTTCCAGCTATGCACTGATGGCAAGAGCTCTCTGTCAAGATCCCCTGCAGGGTCAAGTAGATTGCTTCTCCTTGTCATTTCTCTGCTGCTGTACACTCAATGCCAACAAACCCACCGAACAAACACACACCCAAACACATCCTCATGGAAATACATTTTGCCTTATAACTTTTAAAAGACCAAACTCATATACTGTGTGTTAAGGAGTAAGTAGTGTTTCATCAAATGCACCATTTCCCTTCTGAAAAAGAAGTGTGAACTTCTTGTTAACTGCAATTTAATTGAAATGTATTATATTTTAAATTTATATTAAAAGCTAAACTTAAGTGTGCATTTTTGACCTACTTAAGTAAGACTTAAGTACATCTTTATATGTGATTTCATAATTACTTTTATTGTCTTTGAAATA
Source organism: Chanodichthys erythropterus (assembly GCF_024489055.1). Taxonomy (NCBI): domain Eukaryota; kingdom Metazoa; phylum Chordata; class Actinopteri; order Cypriniformes; family Xenocyprididae; genus Chanodichthys; species Chanodichthys erythropterus. The sequence goes on along the minus strand of NC_090237.1, from coordinate 6,962,444 downwards.
TGTTTACTGCTGAATGCATTTACGGTAAACTAACATATTTCATATACATGTCATTTCCTTTGAAACATGTATGTCAGACATATTTGTAATGATGAAGTTGCAATGAAGTATATTAAAAATGTAATATTAAATAGCATACTACAGTATTCAAGTTACGAAGAAAGTGTAAACTGCCGTCGCGTCATTTAAAGGGTTAGTTCACCCAAAAATTAAAATAATGTAATTTATTACTCATCCTCATGCCGTTCCACACCTGTAAGGCCTTTGTTCATCTTCGGAACACAAATTAAGATATTTTTTATGAAATCCGATGGCTCAGTGAGGCCTTCATAGCCAGCAATGACATTTCCTCTCTTAAGATCCATTAATGTACTAAAAACATATTTAAATCAGTTCATGTGAGTACAGTGGTTCAATATTAATATTATAAAGCGACGAGAATATTTTTGGTGCTCCAAAAAAAAAAAAAAACGACTTATATAGTGATCACCAATTTCAAAACACTGCTTCATTAAGCTTCCGAGCACAATGAATCAGCATATCAAATCATGATTCGGATCGTGTGTCAAACCACCAAACTGCTGCAATCACATTACTTTGGCGCTCCGAACCGCTGATTCGACATGCTGATTAAGCTTTTTCCATAAGTTGAATAGGGAAGGCTTAGGAAGTAGCATTTGAGGGTGAGTAAATCTTGAAAGTGAACTAATCCTTAAAATCATCACAAAAGATGATATCATAATGATTTCAAATATACTTTAAAGTAAAACATTAACTTTTATTTTTAATTGTACCCGAGTATGTTAAGAAACCTAGTCATGAAAGTGTACTCTCTTATTTAAGTGGTCTTTTATTTCATTAATATTATATTATCTGCAAGTACGACTCGTTTCAGGCGGTTCAGAATCGGATCTTTCTTTTGGGAGACAACAACACCATTTATTGTATACTTTGTTTGATCTTTGCAGACCTTTTACATTCACAAACAGCTATATTACACACACATGAAAGGTAATATACGAAAAGGCATAACAGGGGCACTTTAGCATTGTCACTTATAAAATGAGTGAACATGAAACTGACACTTTTATTAAACACACTTTCAATATGAACAGTTGAAGGACAAAGTTATGGGTCTCCTGATGTCAGGTTATTGATGCTTTACCCAAACCCCATCGTGCTCAGTGCGTAATAATGAAAGTGTCTATCGACCCCACCATCTGTAGAACAGACAGCTTTTGGGCTTTTCTAATTATCCCGTGCATGCATTCTTAAAGCCCTTGACTGCTGCAGAGGGCTTGAGCGGGAAGTCACAGCAAGGGTTGAGATGCCACGAGGTGATAATGTTCATTTATTGGTCGGCTTTCATCAGCACATTTCTATGCCTTAAGGCCTGATTAGTATCAGATGCATTTCTGCAGGGAAATGTAATAGCCAGGCTTTGAAGGTGAACCTTTGAGGACGTCATCTCTGTTTTAAATCGGTTTTAAACATGGACCCCAAATTGTCCGCCGCCACCATTATCTCCCTCTCTTTATGTCCTGCCGCGGTCGTCATGAAGCGAGGAAGGTGCTTAAGAACTTATATGTTCATGCTTTTTCAGAGTAATTAACACTCAAGGTAATGACATGTCCTTCACAGTCTTTGCTTGTACCTGAATTAATGTAGTTGTCAAGGATAATTAATCGATATGAGGGCACGTTGGAAATAAAATCTAATGAAGACCAAAACCGTTTAAAAAGTCACTGGGTATTGAGCAAGAAAACGATTCGCTTTCCCACAATGCACTCATAAAACCCCACTTCTGATAGGAAATTGGAAATAGTTAAGACGTATAACAGTCTACATGTCCAATTGACTAGGTGGGGGGTGGAAGCGTATCAAAGCGTTTAGATTGCCGTCTATTGCATGATTCATGGGCAGACGGGAGCCGCTCCGTGAACTGACAGTCCTGGGACGTGTGATTGATAGCATGCAGCGCTTATCATTGTTGTGTATCGGTTTTATGACAAAAGCTTGAAGGACATTGCTACTTGATATGGTTATTCCACAGCAGGCAGAAGGAGACGTCCATGGCAAAAGGAGCTTCACATTGTGAGCTAAAGAATGTGTTTCCTACCCAGAGTTCTTATGAGTGACACATATGACATTCCCAGAAGCTTTGGGGACGCCTCAAATGGATAAGAATAGTACATGAGGCATTGTTATTCAAATTATGTTATATACTATTCATTTTATAGTCTGCCGGCTCAATTTATTGGTTTATTGTCCTTTTGTTCACCTTGTTTTGGACGCAGCTTAATGATCCAAAACAGTGAATGACATGACAGCTTGAATCAAATTCATGTATGCGTACATCCTTGAGTGAGTCTCATGAAACCTGTCAAAAACATGTGCAAGTGTCATATTTCACCTCAAAATAAATCAAAACATTATATTTAATCTTATATATTGTATTATTATAAATATATTTTATTTTATTTATTATTATAAATATATTATTTTTTATTATAATTAGCAATAACATTTCTATTTATAAAGTATTTATTACATTTGATTTAATTTATGCTGATGTAAATAAAATACATAAACAAGAAAAAATGTACAGTAAAAATACAGTATTACAATTATAATCCAATGCTAATTACAATGAGAATAATGAAAATTTCATAATAATGTACAAAGTAAATATGTCTGAAAGTGGTGTGAAAAATTTGGAGAATTTTGCATTACAAACAATGAAGATAACAAACAAATTTGCTCATTATAATTAAATATTTATTTGGAAAGTATTATGGTACTAGGTATGGTACTATTAGTTTAGGTGGATGTATATAATTAATTATTCACGGTAATATAAACTGCATTACAGCTATTATAATCTACAGTGTAATATTGGGAATATTGTGAGTTACAGCAATTTAAAAAGTACAAATGTCTGGACATATTGTGGTAATACGAATTTGGGAAGAAACTGTGCTCAATTGTCACAATGCCAAAAAAAATCTCTTAATGCATTATGCATTTAAGCAACATATTTTATTTTGATTTTGTGGTGAAATGTGACCTGACATGCACTAGTTTCAGTGCTAATTTTAATGAGGCTGTCTGTTAATGTAGATATTTTATCTCTAGAGAATAGATCTTAATTTAATGGTTGAAACATTTAATTTCCAAGGATGGTTGTCTTTGATTTACATCCCATCATGCCTTAATCAGCAGTAACCAATGATCTGTGCATAGACTCTGCCCATTTAATTAGCATGCATGCGAGCATCCAACCAGCACTGGCCGGTGAGGGTATTTAAACCTCAAATGTACATTTTCAACACAGAAAATTCCAATAATTAAGCATGTAATTACACAGAGTGCATTGTTCAGGGAGTAATAAGACAACAGAGGGTTAGATTGTGGAAGAGAGATTTAGAATGGACAGCAAAGTAATTAAAATAAAAATCATTCATCTTCCATAAAGGCCCGTTCACACCAAGAACAATATAAAGATAACGATAAATATATATATAAAAGAATAGCACAGTTGACACCACAGCTATAACGATAACGATATAGAGAAACGATATCGTTGGGATCACTATCAGAACTATTTGTTTCCAGCTGTTGAACAATAAAACATTGACAGCCAATCAGAATCCATTCTAATTTAAGGGTTCGCGCATTTAAAATGGCTGACGACATTGTGGAGAAGTTAATCATCGAGGTACAGAAAAAGCCACCACTGTTTGACAAGCCAAACCCTTTTCAAGGGTGGATACATGGAAAACAATATACCCACGGTATAAATGGTGAGAAGTATTAACGATGAAATCATAATGTCAAGCTAGCAAACAGTGTAAAATAAAATTACATCAGGTATCCAGCGCTAGTTCCGACAACATTGCTTCCTTTGAAGTTGCAGTGAAAAAGACTAGGCATTGTTTTTATTCCATGATATTGACTTTGTCAGCTAAATTCACCGTAAAATTATATCGATTATGCTAGATATTCACTCGAAACATAGTAGCCTATGCTGAGGACACCTGCTGGTTAAAGCCATGTAAATGCAACAAGAACAACATAAACATGTTGCAAACACTTTGAAACTGCAGCGCGTGAGTTTAGAATAAACATACCGTTATCGGTCGTTTAAAAAAATTAAGCAAATATCATTTTTATACAATGTGGGGGGAAAGTATATATTAGTATCTATTATAAAGCACACATGTAAAATTCATTGGATGGACGGATGGACACACACCCCCTTTATATTTATGTATATATTTATAAAATGGTGTATATGTACAGTATATGGTTTTAAAACAAGATTCCTTTTGTGTATGCAAAATGTAATTTTCTTTTGATTTGAATCTGAAATATGACCCATACATAATCACTATTCTTTGATTCACCCGAGTGCTTATAATCTTATAAACCAAATAATTTTTTAAAAAGAAGTTCGTATCCACATATGAACTAGATAAATGATATAAAAAAAGTGAAAACAATGAGCGAGTAATCATGGCAAACTCCCTGGCCCAAATGAAATACTTAAAGCAGAAGGCAGCTTTGAGCCCCGTTGATTCATGTCCTGTGTTTGGACCGCATCCAGACGCTAAGTTAGCCATCAACAACCATAATGCAGCAAGGACTCAGCTATAACCTCAAAAAAAAAAAAAAACATCTCTTTCAGCATTTACCCCCTTTTTATGGGATATGCACATCAGAGCGTGTCGTCGCGTGGTGCCGCCTATTTTGTTGGCGTGGGCACAGCAGCCTTTGACAGAAGCCATTCTGCCTTTAAAGAATGGGCTGTACGCCTGAGCTGTGCCCTGAATCAATGCAGTCGCTTTCTTAACAGGTTTCAATATGTAACCATGGTGAAGGGGAATACGCAGAGCACCCTGAGAGCCAGCCGAGATGCAGTGGAGCGTTAAAGCTAAGCAGCCGAGCGTGTTTCCTACCTGCATTATAATGCTATGGGAGATATCATGTGTGAAAGGCTATTTGGGAGGTTCCTCGTCTGCAGGCTTCCATCGCTGTCATAATTCTCTGTTGGTGAATACACTCTATGGCAGAATTACATTAGGCCCCATACGTCCAGCGGCAGCTCTTTATATGAATACATTTCACACTACTACTACTACTGAAACCATTTACATTTGCATTGCCCTGCATTTACACCTTACAAAACAGTAACCTGCTACAGGGATGCTATCAGATGCAGGGTTATTACAGTTAACTTAAATTTAAACCATACATTTTTTTGTCATTTAAAATATAATAATCCAATTTTCAACCCACTTTGTATCGTTACAAACACTTTGTACACTTTGTATTGTTACAAAGTTGGTAGTATATGTAAATGAACGTTTACTCTTTTGCGGCTTTTGACAGGTCGTGAAAACTACACGATTATACTGCATTTTGGCATCCCCAAGCCACGTACAGTTGGATCGACAGAGGGTTATTGAAGGGGTGGTATAATGCCACTTTTACAAGATGTAAAATAAGTCTCTGGTGTCCCCAGAGTGTGTATGTGAAGTTTTCGCTCAAAATGCCCTACAGATAATTTTTTATAGCATGTTAAATTTGTCACTTTTTGAGGGTGAACAAAAACGCTCCGTTTTTTGTGTGTGTCCCTTTAAATGCAAATGAGCTGCTGCTCTCAAGAAGGGCGGAGTTTCAGGAGCTCTTGTTAGCACACAGTGTTAGCAGCGCCGATTACCTCACAAAGACTCACTGAAAATGTCAGAAACTGTTCAGCCTTTTATGTTCAAAATGGAGTCAGACAATGATAGAGAGACTCAAGAAGAACAGGACGCTTCTGAACGGTTAGTTGATGAATTTATGCTGATGTGTATCTTAAAGTCATCAATTAGTATATTCTGTTATGATAATCTATAAATCGCTCCTGTGGTAACTGTTGTTGGAAACTGTTGTCACCCCCTTTGTTGTGTGTTCTCAGGGGCGGGGTTTATGTAAATTCTAGGGTTAATGATGTCACCAACCCGGGAAGAGGCTTGTTGTAGTCCCTAGCAGCCATTTGTTGTAGCCCTTAAAAAGAGAATTCTTTAAAAGACAATATCTCCATTTGCATTGAACTTTGAGCGTCATAACTTTGCAGATATTGTGTATGATCAAACGGTAACATTATACTAGCTAAAGTTAAAAAAGTGAAATCGCAATGAACCACCCCTTCAACAGAACAGTTATTGTAAGGGTAACGCTTATCACTGAATTGTATTTTACTTTGTCTACTCTTTAAAACAGCATTATGGTAAAATTAGAACACTATGATAATTCGGTTGTTAAGTCTGACGTCACACGGCAGCGCTTCCAGGTCCTAACGCTCTATTTCATACCAAAAGAAAACAACAAATGGTGCTAATATGCACACACGATGTGGTGTAATACTACAAAAAATTTATAATCATAACCTTTATCTCCATACCAAAATTCCAGATGGCCAAACAATGATTCATCTTTTATAAATTGTTAAAATATTAATGTCTGTGATGCTGTGAGCACGGAGACTGTTGTGCAGAGTATCAGCATTTAAAAAGTTTAACTAACTGATTGATGCTTAATATGAATAATTAGCGCTCATAAACGGCCGTTGATGGCATTCTCAAGTGAAACGAGTCAAGGCTTGGAACCGGAAATGGCGTTCCTTACGTCACGACTTAACAAGCGGATAGCTTTCTTACCTGTAGGTGGCAGTGTTTTGCTTCAGGTGGAACTGACGGAACAGCAGTTTCTTTCAGTTTCCCCTCCGTTTGGCCTAAAATACTGTGTTGATGGTTTTCCTTCAAGGCGTTCTCTCCGTATTTATGATTCTTTGCAGCCTTTAGCCACTGCCTACAGTGCATCGCTGCTGGATGCTTCACTTAAAACCAAAAGTAACTCACTGCCGCTAAACAGTAAAAGCAGACACCATTATGACTAAAAGTTTGCTAAGAAATATTTCCTACTAAAGCAAGGCAGTTTGACTCTGGTAAGCGTATCCGTAGCAGAATGGTGGAAGTGGCCTTTGACAGCAACATGACCAGTGGGTGACATGAAAAGAACAGAAAAGATAAAGATTAAAACTAATTCACATTATTAATAAAAAACTATAGTAATATCTTAATAATCAGATGGTAACATTATGGTACTAATTTACACTGACAAAGTACCATGAAATTACCATGGTTCATTTTACCATGTTTACACTTCAAATGGACAAACCCAGGGATTGGGTTGTTTTGACCCATCAGTTGGGTTAAATGTATGCAGAAGAGACTTCTTTCAAAAACATTTAAAAATCCAACCCATATCCTATACCACTCTATACCAACTTTTGACTGGTACTGTAATACCATGATGTAAGTATCATTTCTGTAACATATTGCTGCCACAGTAAGTTTTGTAATAGGATGCTTAATGGTATGCTTTATTCTGGGAGGGTATTCAGAATGTATTAATGTGCAGCATTAGCAGTAAAACAGAGGTCAGCAGTCATCCTCTGTTATCTGAAAGAAAAAACACGGTGACGGCACTGAATGTTGAGTGCTCCTCATGTTCAATTGCACAGTCATTATAACATTCAGCAGAGGAGGAGGAGTCTCTCTATCTGCCATTAATATCTGTCTATGTAATCTCTCCTGCAATTCTGCACTTTATAAGCTCCGGGAGGGTCTCAATCATACACAACAAACAGAATACCGAAATATATATATATATATATATTCATCCTTTCATTCATTTAAGCTACAAAAGTTGGTAGCAAAATACTAATATTTTAAAAATGCCCATCTGCTAAATCAAAGGTCGCTGTCATGCAACCAGTATGAATTATGCCATTTTGTTGTCATGTGACAGTGGGGCTTATTTGCTATTAATTATGTAAAAATATTCTTATTTGTGCCGAAAAATCTCACTCACCATTTTCAGGTGCAACACATAATTTTGCATGTTTCCAAGTCAAGATGATTTGATTTAATTGGATAATTCTTTTTTTCATGACATAGCAAGGTCAAATATAACCCTAATAAAGCTTATTTATCACTAAAATTATTTTTCAATTTTAAAATAACCAATTTTGGTTGAGAAAAAATGACCTTTAAATGTTGATAAAATCAGTCAATAAACATAATTTAATGGTAAATAGCATAAAGGTTTTTCAAAATTGAAATGAAATAAGTATATTTTTACACTAATACATTTTTCTTCCCACAGTCAACAGCAAAAAAGGATGTATTTTTGCCATTAAAAAAGATGAATGCCTTTAAAACTAATGTGCAGAATCAAGCCAGAGTTGTTAATTAGATCAGAGTTAATTAAGAGGAGATCGGGTATTAAGTTAATTACAGTCTAACTCCCAGATAAGACTTACCTTACTGCATGCCATATACAGTTCTTTACATTATTATTGTTTGCTCTTTAGATTCTTTATACATAAATAAATGCAAACACAAACCACTTTTGTTTAACAAGAAAATAGTTTTTCAAACTGATGTTGTACACCTGATTGCTAAAGGTGATTTTGTACAAATGATGCCTAGGCATGTGTTTGCAATATAACTCTGACCTTTTCTGAGTAGGAGTGAGGAAAATCCCTTTATTTTTTATAAAAAAAAAAATTTGGTAATGAACAATCTTTTATCAAGCAAAGTGGCTGAAATCTATTTCTAATTATCTCTGCACTGTTTCCATTAAAACCTAATGCAGCAAAATCAGTAAACAGCTGGCCTATACGATGACAATCTGTGTACATTAACCTTAACATACCGAAAAGTGGAATGCAGCATCCATTAATAACCTTAAAAGATGCATATCTAATTGAAGCAGGAATGTAGATTAAATTAAATGTAGAGATCAGAAGTGGCCTAATTTAAACGCTATCGTTCAAACCTGGAGTTCTCAAAAGCATGTGAATGTGATTGCTACCGGGCTGAACGAGTGTTACTTATCACCTGTGCACCAAATGTGTATAATGTGTATGATTGCCTTTTTTATATGTAATATTTAATTATTTTTTGTCTTTTATTTTTATCTTTGTGTTCTATAACATTCACATGGTCTAAATATATTTGAAAGCTTGAATTTTAATCTATTCCACATTTTTACAGTAGTTAATTGGTTGAGTAATTGCTAATTATTTGATGGTTATTAATGGTGTCCTGAATTCTAATTAGACAGATGAGTTTTCTCTTGAGGACATAACGTAATAAATTAAACAATGATTATAAATCTTGTGAGCACACAATTATACATATATTATAACTAAGTGGAAATATATATATATATATATATATATATATATATATATATATATATATATATATATATATATATATATATATATATATATATATTATAAAAAGGTTAGTTCCAGTTCTTGATTCTGATTGGTCAATAGCTGTGTTTTATTAAAGACTATAGTTATAGAAAGACAGTTCACTCTTATTACTTATGAATGGGAGAAACTGCAACAAGCAATGGCGGAACACGTCACACTTTCTAAGTAAAAGAGCCAATCGATGATTGGTAAAGTCATTGCATCACTGCAGCTGCTGTTAGAAGCTCCGGTTCCCATAGAAACCTAAGACTTGAGATTAGGACTGCACATGCGCATTGGCTGGTCTAGCCTTTTTTAACACTATTTGAGCATAAGAAACAACATTTATGGCAGAGTTTATGTCGGAAATTTGTTTCTGATTTGATTTGAAATATGTTATTTAATTGTGAGTTCGGCAAGCAGTTTTTGAGATTTCAGGATTCCCCAATTTAAATAGATAATACATGGTCTTGGATGCCTGAAATAGCTGCCCACAGGTGTTGTAAATATGGCCGCAGAGTGAACAGACTTTCCTTGAAAGGGACTTATTTACGATAAAACACACGATGAATAAAAAGTGGGGGGAAAGTGTTGCCACGGGTTGTTTTTTATGTCCGCGGGTTGAAACAACCCCAAAAAACATGATATTTAGCCCCTGGAATGCGAATGCCAAAAATATGGATTTTAACCCCAAAATGCAATTTTTACTGGGGGACCCCCTGAAACGCTATTTGGTTAGTTTTGGGGTAGTTTTGAGTAGCAATTGGGCAGGTTTTGTTGTGAAAACCTGGCAAATCTGAAAACATGGCAACTGTATGACCGCTTCACCCAACACAACACCCTTAGCAACCACTCTTAGCAACATAAACATATGTTTGTTCTCAATTGACACTGTTCATTGAAGCTGTACTGTATTACAGTGTAGAAGAGTATTGTGAGAAAGCTACTGAGTGACCGAGTGTATTACCTGCATTCAGATGTAGCATTTTCCTTCAGGTCAGTCCTATCTCCATAATAAGAAAAAAATGTTTGAATATCCACTGCGATCATGTCCTTTTAACATTGCATGGGTTTTCCCGTGCCCTGCTGACACTGACAGCGCTAGTTAAAGCATTTGTCATTTGCGTCTTGTTTCGTGTTGACAAGTTTCAGTATAAAAGTCTTTGCGACTGAGTGACTTGCTCATAAAGGCGATCTTTTTCGCCATCTAATGGCATAATAAATGTAACTTCTGTTGCTGTTCACGGTCAGAGACTATTTTTTTTTTTTTCAGCGGAAGGAAGGCTTTTAGTGATTTTACTTAATGAAAGTTGCATCAATACATTTTTATTTTCTTTTTTGGCTTTAATATTTGTATTGTGTGGTAGCTGTATTATAAAATCAATAAGCCCCCTGAAGCCGTGGTTTACAGTGAATTTATAACAGCTGGGGGTTTTAGGCTTTAATAGGCTAACATCTTTAGTATTAGGCTATTTTTCTGTTTTGACCTGTAATCAGAAAAATCTTCAAGAAAAGTCACTTCAAGAAAAGATTTAAAGGGTTACTTCAGGATTTAGCATTAAGCTTTGTATTAGTAGAATACCACTAGTATTTTCGAATTACTGTGCTTTCCCCCTTCATATCAGCCCGAGATGAGAGATTTATGCATTTTTATTCTGAAAAAAAGCCTCCGATGACGCAAAAATCGTCATTTTGCGTCATCGGATTCTTTTTTGGCCAGAGGCTTAAAACTACAGCCAGTAATAGCAGGTAGTTCCGCATTTTTTCACCACGCCCATACATATGCGCGTTTGAGGTTACTCACGGACATAGATCAAAGATTTTATCAAAAGTGGGTGTCAATTATATTTTTAAGCTTACAGTAATTAACTTTATTTTGTCTGCACTACATCAGTGGTTCATCTCGCAAATTTATCGGTCTCTGCAGTCATCTCAACCAATACAGCAACAGGCTTTTGTGGTAACGTTAGCATAAATAGATAAATAAACTCAGTTTTACAGAACAGAGGCTTTACTTTGATACAGATACAGTTGAACAGTCAACTTATATGCAACGTATATGTAATTGTCTATCTAACGTTACTTTGCTAAGTTTGCAGTTTTACTGCTACCTACAACACTACATATAGGCTACTGTGTTATAGTATCAGCGAGTCTTACCTCTAAGCGAATACGCTTAGCACCAGATGCCCAGGCTGTTCATCCTCTGGGAAAGTGAATATCGATGGTATCGCGGTGTCCTTCAGAATGGTTCTCTTCACTGCAAAGATATTTGGTTCGTAGTCCTCGTGCTTGAAATGGAGACTACATATTCTGTGTTTTTTAGGTTTTCTATAACGGTGTCATCTCCAAACTTCGGGTGTTTGATGGTCCGCAGCCACTGTTTACATCGCTCCAAATCTTTAACTTAATCAGAAAATGATGGAAACTTACTTGTCCTTTCCTGGTTTTGGGTGTACATCCAGGTACAAAGCAATTTAGCACCATTTCGCTGTAAATGTATGAACTAACTCACGATTTATTTGTTTGAATTTTCCTGGTAATGCCGCCTGTAACCGATAGGCATGGTTTGGGCGTGGCCTCGCAAGGGCAGCAAAACAAGTGCATTCTGGGAGTTGTTGTCTTTCATCCACATTAGTCAAAAATACATTTTCTGCCTTTTCTCAGTCTAGAAAGCTCCAAATTCAAAAATAATTTCACATTTCTACTACATAAATGACCAATTTTAAATACACATTCATCTTTCCAGGGGTGAAGTACCCCTTTAAATGTTTTTCAGGCATCATTGTTTAAAAATATTATATAAGCCATGGGTAACTGTAACTTAACACAATAAAAAGATTAGTTTACTGATTTGTTCTGTGTTACTTTACTACATCAGTATGCAGCACCCACAGTGTTGTTGTAACATTCACTCTCCGGATTTGTTCACATTTGATCTTTGAATAAAATCATGTCTATTTTTTCCTACATTTTGTCAACAGCTGAGCTTGTCTTTAATATAAAAAAAAGGCAACAATAGCCTAAATCAGAGTTCATCAACTAGTGACCCAGGGGTCAGATCCAGCCTGTTAGTCATCTTTTTTTATTCAGCCCTCTGATTAATTTAGATAAAATCACTGCCTGATACAGCAGAGCACAACACTGAACGGTGAGTTCAAAAGCACTCAGAGTCAGCAGTCTACAATTATTGCTCAGTGGTCCACTTCAGTCCAACAAACTGAAGTGCATGTTTAAGCTTTTCTGGAAAATAGGATAATTTAGAAAATGTGCCTCTATCTACATTTTTGCAAAACTCCAAAAACGTACCGATGTGGATATTCAGTACCATAGCAACCAAAGCACCTCAAATGAAAAAACTGTACTGCTGAAGAGCTCTTAAGCAAGGTATTTTCAGAAGAGCATCTTGGTGTTTTCAGCTGGCTAAAATCTCTTTGGTGGACACACACTGGCCTTAGCACCACTCACCATATATATTTAAGTCCCCAAACGTTGTGCTACGTAAAACAACTTCACATTCTACTGTATCAGATAAAACACACCGCTGCCGGCGAGAGTGTCAAAATTCGCCTTGGCTGCCCTGCCAACAATGTTGCCCTCTACATTCCGATTGGTTGCCTCTGAACCACGTCATAGCTCATTACCATAAAGTTGACCTGACTTCAACTCTCCTCGACGCTCTCACCATCCAAGACGTGCCGCGTTTTTTAGGCATAATTCAGCTTCCCTTGTTTCCCAAAAATGACCCAGCACCATTTAGGTGAACAAATTTTATCATGTTATAGGATGTCTTTAACAGTGTTGGTAAATCTGTTTAACTGCTGTTATAATTAACACCACATTTTAAAAAAAAATATAGCACAAACTCGTTCCATTACCACCTCCACTGAAACCTTCAGTAGTCAAAAATACCAAATTTGCACATGCCTAATTAAAACACAGCCGACACAACAAGTTGCTACTTCAAAAATATCCTCGCCTAATAACAGAGATTCTGTAAAGTGTTTTGACATTTATCTAGGACAGCCATGTCATGAAATGCCTCGGAAGAAGCTTTCCCACTGCTTTGTTGACATCAGATCAGCATATGCGTTCATTAGTTACAGAGGTAACCAGTCATACTTCATTTGTACAATGAATATTGATAGCTAAGGCGCCGCAAATGTTTGGTTAATGTGATTGTCAATTAAATATCTCGTATTAGCCTCCCTGATAATTTTCCAGAATATTCCAGTCCTGTCTGTTTACATGTATCTTACTGAATAACATGTAGCTTGTTTTATGTAGTGGAGGGCCAGAGACTGCAGACTTTGTACTTTCATGTTCATAACTCAGTATATATTATATATATATATATTTTTTTTTTTTTTTTTTTTTGCACCATCTCAAACTTTGATACTACAACTTTAAAAAGGTTAGTTCACCCAAAAATGAAAATGATGTCATTAATTTCTCACCCTCACTCATGAAGCTTCAAAGCTTTATGAATCTTTTGTTTCGAATCAGTGGTTCAGAGCGTGTATCAAACTGCCAAAGTCACGCCCCCAGTGGTGAACCATTGAAATTTCGAAACACTTATGACATAACGAAGCCTTGTTTACTGAAATTTGTCAGTTTGATACGCGCTCCGAACCACTGATTCGAAACAAAAGAATCGTAAAGCTTTGAAGCAGTGTTAGATATTGTTGAATAAAGCTGTAATTTTTTTTTTTTTGGTGAACAAAAAGTATCCTTGTCGCTTCATAAAATTAAAGATGAACCATTGTAGTCACATGAACTGTTTTAAATGTCTTTAGTAGCTTTCTGAGCATCTGAAAGTGTTCATTATCTTGCTGGCAATGGAGGCCGAAGGTCTTACGGGTTTGAAACGACATGAGAGTAATTAATGACAGAATTTTAATTTTTGGGTGAACTATCCCTTTAAATTGTTTTGAAATGTACTGCCTATCCCTAAAATAACATCAATTAGTGCTGTTGTTACAACCTACTCCACTCTAGAAGTGAGTTCCATTTAAATTTTGTATATCAATATATATCAACTACTTTGCTGAAAGGTATAAATTTGCCAATAAGGAATTTGAAGCAAGGATTATTTATTTTATCATTCCAACACAAGTTTTGCAAAACAGTAAAGAATATTTTAGACAAATAATGCCTTTATTTTATTGATATGTGTTTTTTGCTTCCTCCAGAAAGCATTCAGGGATGCACTGAATCTGTGTAATGGAAGCTAGAGAGTTGCGCATTAATAACATCACACTCATTTCAGAAGAGTTCAGATCAATCTGCATGCTATGAGCATCCACCTGCCCCCTTAAATTCTGCATTAGGATGCATGTCATCGCAGTGGCACAGCCATGCAGTTACACTGCATTAATTGGATCGGATGCCTCTCCTTTGGGTAATAGCACATATTCCATGCATGCTAAAACATTAATGCTGATTGGCATTTTAAACATGAAGAATCTTCCAAATGAAATCATACATGCTTACGAGAAAACACAAAAATGTACCATTTTTGACAGAGTTCCTTCACTGTTGCTTTTTTTTTTTTTTTTTTTTTTAAACATTGTTAAAAACTACTTGAAAATACAAATGCATTATGTTGCAACTGTTATTAACTGTAATGACTTGCTAGATTGTTGCTTTCCTATCTAGTGATTAATATTTCTTCATATTAGATGCAAAAACATCCATGAAATTGTTTAGCCATGCAAACATGGTTGCTGAGGATAAACCTGTAATTTACTCTTCTTATTTGCTTGATTTTTAGCAATGGCTATTTGAGCAAATATGTTAATGGATGAATACATGGCAAATGGACTGAATAAATTTACTTTGAGCAAACACTCTAAAAAGCAGAAATTAGATT
Organism: Chanodichthys erythropterus; assembly: GCF_024489055.1. Taxonomy (NCBI): domain Eukaryota; kingdom Metazoa; phylum Chordata; class Actinopteri; order Cypriniformes; family Xenocyprididae; genus Chanodichthys; species Chanodichthys erythropterus. The sequence goes on along the minus strand of NC_090237.1, from coordinate 6,947,256 downwards.
ATATGCACTTATTCAGGTTCAGGTTTGTATGGACAAGACCTGTATATCATGGCAGTTATCGATTAACCCTTACCTCGGGTCTTTAGTGACCTGGGACTTCATTCACTAGCCTCTTCCTCATTTATTTTTTAAAGTTAGACGTCAACCTTCTTAGTATCAATCAATAAATTCATTATAAACAAGAAAAATGACCCGAGGTGTGTAACAGTGTAAGTATATTTTTTTTCTGCACAACAATAATCAAATCTTAGATGAATGAATAAGTGCAATTCACCTTTATTCCATAAGGTGGCAATGTCTGATACACAATAATGAAGTGACATTTCACTCATAGTTACCGCAGGCAGAAAACAAAAGAATAGGAAGTATCATCTTAAAAACCTGAAATAGCTCAGCAACTTATTTAGAGCGAGTACTGAGCGCATTAGTGTTACTGTCACTTAATGGTGGATCTGTTGAAGAAGCTGTCAACAATCAAAATATTGATTTTGAAGATGTTTAAAATGATAGTTTTGAGATGTTTGAGATGCTGAATGGGAAATGAGCTCTGACAAGGACAGTGTTGATGGTATAAAACATCTGCTCAAACTGAACCCTTCCAAGCTCCAATAGGTAACAAAATATGCTTGATTTTATTCTTCTGTAATTGTAACTCTAATATCTGTAGAGTTTTATATTATCACGACAGGTCGAGATCCATCCGTGTTAGGCCCTGTCCACATGGACACGGGTATTTTCAAAACCACAGCTTTTTCTGTTTGGACGTTTGTCCACACGTAAACACAGCACCCAGTTACAGAAACCAAACTTTTTTCAAAATTCATGCCAGGATGAAGATTTTCAAAAACTCCGGTTGCAGTGCTGTCATGTAGACACTGAAACCGGAGATTTCGTTGGAACTAGAACCGGTAAAAACCTTTTTTTCCAGGCTTCTGATTAGTCAACATGGCCTTACGGTCAAGGTTATACCGCCACTTGTTGGTTTGGCATGCTCTTGACAGTGCTTCATAGCGTGTTTTTGTGTTTTCATGGTTTTTTTTTAAACGAAAGAGGAAAAACTCTTTATAAAAACACCCATGTATGTGTGGTATGGCCCTCCGGGTCACTAAAGACCCAAATATTTAATAATGATTAGCAAAACATTCATGCACTTAGAGTTAACATATGCTTGTACTACATGATAGAGTACACTCTTTACAAAAATATCATATTCTTAGGCCCGGTTTCACAGACAGGGCTTAGCCTAAGCTAGGATTAGTCCTTAGTTCAGTTAGGATATTTAAGAAGCTTTTATAAACGTTCACTAGAAGAAAAAAAAAAAAAACATTGCTGGTGTGCATCTTGAGACAAAACAACGGCTTTCAAGTTGCTTTCAGTTAAAACAGCTTAAACATGCATTATAGTCTAGAACTATAATGCATATTATTGTTATAGTCTAGAACTAGCTTAAACCTTGTCTGTGAAACCGGGGGTTAATGATTTTTACCTGTAAGGAAATATTGCATATTTGTTTTCAGGGAATGTATCTGTAAGCGCACCTTTATACCTTTAAATTAATGTCAATGTAATACAAAATACACATATATTTTGTGCATTGTTTCTCAAGGCAGTTAATCAAGTATCAATGAAAAAAAAATATTCCTTTTTTTTTTTGGACATGGTAATGATACCAGCACTAGTACAACTAGAAGCAGTGTTACTTTTTGTTAGTGTATGGCTAAATAAAACACTGACTTTGTTGTGACCTTTTCTCTTTCTTGTTCGAATGAGCTGTAAGCTGAATATGGGTATTTTGTGAATCTGCAGCTGTGATAAACTATATTCTCAGTTCTCCCCGAGGTGACAGAGTGCACAGTTCAACCTAGCTAACATTTTCTTTGATCCTTGTAGATGCGATAAGGTCAGGTAATAAAGGAATAGGGCAGGCCTCTGTGTTTATTGAGCAAAATTCAAATTCATCTAGCTGGCCTTAAAATTCGTATTATCCTACTAGTATCCATACTGCAACCTCTCACACACAGCTGTTGCAGTTTAGGTGTTTGAGGAACCTTGAGAACTCCCGTTGAAATCAATTAATGGGGTCAGAAGGAGGTTCTTGTGGAGTTTGGTGTGGCCTGACTGGAATAAAGTGTCTGCAAAGGTAAGTGGGAGGTCAAACCTTCGGCTGCTCTGCAGTGGAGCTATTAGCATAAATTAATGTATTTTAGGCCTGCGTCTACTTTAGCTCCTCTGTTCCCACACCAGTAATGTCCTTGCTGCTGACTTATTAGGATGCAGACTGTGAAAACAAGCAAGGGTAACAGTGAGTTCACCCAGTGGTTTTGTACAAACTCTGCCCCATGTTTGTACAATAAGTGTCAGCAATTTAGTATCAAAAGGATTTGTAATAAAAAACACTCCACGTTTGCCCTTGCGCCAATGACCTGTGAGTGCCACAACTGTTTTTTCTGCATATAATGAAATTCAAAACAAGTTTTAGCAACCTTGTATTTTTACTTTGACAACTGAATCATTGGCTTCATAATTGCCTTGTAGACATATTATTTACGTTTCTTGAAGGAATAGTTCACTTAAGTACACTTTAAGTGCATTTTGTAATAATTTTTTATTTTGTAAAAGTTTTACTATACTTTAAATCATTGTTTTAATAATATTTATTCATGCTTTAAAGAAGTCCACTTATTTGGATGTGTTGATTAACATACTAAAGCACATGTAAATACTTTATCAGTTAAAATCAATCATTTTAACTGAAGTGTGTTATTCATGCACATTCATTACAAATGTGTAATTGCAAATATATTTAATTACATGGCATATGTATAAGTTTCAACAGAAATTACATAAATGCTTCAAAGACAGCAGTATTTAAAGGTGCCCTAGAACCAGTTTTAACAAGATGTAAGATAAGTCTAAGGTGTCTCCTGAACGTGTCTGTGAAGTTTCAGCTCAAAATACCCCATAGATTTTTTTTTTATTAATTTTTTAACTGCCTATTTTGGGGCATCATTAACTATGCACCAATTCAGGCTGCGGCCCCTTTAAATTGCACGCTCCCTGCAAATAGTGGCGGCTCTCGTCTCTGTGAATACAGTAAGAAACGATGGTAACTTTAACCACATTTAACAGTACATTAGCAACATGCTAACGAAACATTTAGAAAGACAATTTACAAATATCACTAAAAATATCATCTTATCATGGATCATGTCTGTTATTATCGCTTTATCTGCCATTTTTCGCTAATGTTCTTGCTTGCTTACCTAGTCTGATGATTCAGCTGTTCACAGATCCAGATGTTAATACTGGCTTGAATGCCTTGAACATGAGCTGGCATATGCAAATATTGGGGGCGTACATATTAATGATCCTGACTGTTGTGTCACAGTCGGTGTTATGTTGAGATTCGCCTGTTCTTCGGAGGTCTTTTAAACAAATGAGATTTACACAAGAAGGAGGAAACAATGGTGTTTGAGACTCACTGTATGTCATTTCCATGTACTGAATTCTTGTTATTCAACTATGCCAAGGTAAATTACATGTTTGATTCTAGGGCACCTTTAAGACATTACATATAAATATGCACTTAAGTCCTACTTAAGTGTCAAAACACTTCAGCTAATTGCATTTAATATATATTCAGTTTGCACTAAAGCATATTCTTTTCATGTATTATTTTTGTAATAAGTACTCTTTTTATAAGTATAAAAAGTGAAAGTGTAGGCCGAATAGTAACCCATAATCTGAATTTTTCCTCTGCATTTAACTGAAATGGTAAATCGCACTTCTTTTTCAAAATGAAAAATATGTTCATATTGAAATTCAAGCTGCTCTTTTCCATACAGCAAAAGAAACCAATATCTAAAAAAGGCAAATGAATAATAAAAGAATAAGAGCCATCAAGTTAGAAAAAAAAACTTGAGAGCTATATTTTAATTTAGAAAAAAACTAACTTTTAACGCTGTAAACCTCTTTGGCAATAATGACCCATGTGTAGTGCACAAGCTAGGCAGTGCACTCTCACCAATTTGTATGCCTGCCCCATATTTTGGCACATAAATTGTCAGTAAATAACTATGGCATGACATTCAGGAAGGCTTCCTGGTCACTGGCAGCAAGTCTTGTGACTCTTGACACAAAAGACGCTTCGAAGCTCGACATCTCACAGCCCAGTGACTCCAAGACTAAATGACCTGTCAGCTCTACAATCTGTGCCACTGCGACATCTCAATTCCATCTTACATTGAATACAGCTCAGGATAAAACACAGTTGGGGGATTCACTGAGAATGAATTGCATTCGCTGATAGCGCTGTTTATCTGCATGCACTGTCTGCATTGTTTTAGTATATGCAAATCAAACATGCAAAAGTCTGTGCTGAACACAATTTTCAGGCCATAATTTCTGGATTTGTGGGTCGGTTCTGAGTGCTATGTTGTGGAGGATGCAGCAATACATTTTAACATATTTTGGCAAAAATACATTGTTTAACTTTCTTATTTACAACATATAAAAATGAGGTAACAGTGCAAACAGACCAACAAAATGCAATTCCCGATTTTGTAGACGAGTGCCAAGTTCAGTGTTGCCAAATCCGCAGTTTTCCCGTAGAATTGGGCAACTAACAGTGTTACTGCGGGTTGTTTTTCATGTCCGTGGGTTGAAGTGACCCCAATAACATGATATGCTAATGCTAATTTTACCAGTGAACCCCACCAAAATTGATTGGTCAGATGGCCCGGTCTGTTGTGATTGGTCGACCACTTACAGCGCATGTCAGAAACGAAGCTCCCATTAGCATATCTTTAGCTCCAAAGGCTCAGCACTTGATACATGGTGAAACAAACAACAACGATGGTGTCAGTTTTACCATATCAATTTGAGCACAAGTACTCATTCTTTGGAAGTACATGCAAAGTACAACTACAGTGTTTGAAGGTGGATCAAAGCCGATGTTGTTCGTGGGCAGCCAATGAAAGCCATAGGCTGGCATTAAGCAAATTTGTTACAACACGTAGATTTAAGCAGGACATCATATTAGAATTACTGATGGCTCATTTCAGGCAGTTCAGAATCGGTTCTTTCCTTTGGGAAACAGTAACTTCATTGTGCAACTTGATCTTTGAAACATTGCAGACCTTTTACATTCACAAACAGCTATATTACACACTACTTCCAAAAAACGTAATAGGGGCACTTTAAATACTCAAGGTAAAGTGCTATTTCAGCGCATTGAATGCCCGATTAAACTGGATTGCGATTGGTTAGTGCATAAGAAGCAGGTTTTTGTACATAAGTTAATTCACAGGCTTTTTTCTGGTTAATCTTCAAAGAGAGACACTATGGGTTTATTTTGCTCCTGTGTCAAAACAAGTTGAATTTGTAATTCAGTGTAATTTGAATGCACAGAAATTCATTTAATTGTAGTTATAAAAGGCTATTGGTATGGAAACAATGCATCACATTGATTTTGTAGCTGTCGATAAATTATATGCACATCTACAACTATGAGCCAGATTGTTGTGACGAAGTACTTGTTTGTTTCACCTAATGGCATATTTAGTACAAGACTATTGATTCTACAGTATTCGCTTCATTATAGATGTAAATATATGGGCATACCAAACAAAGCCGCCTTTGAGCAAAAGAAACAGCTATAATAGTGCCAATCAATAATTCATCACGCCACACACTGATCAGTTATTATGAACTATACATTTCATCATGTTCCACTAATCCCAGTCATTAAAGCAGGATGAGACTGCAATATCAAGGGATTTCCCAGGGTGTGGTAATTTATTAAAGTGATCTTCTGTATAGATCCAAAGTCTTTGTTGCAAAAAGAGATTGAACTTCCCCAGCATTATTTCCCAGGGAAAAAGACACGGTTCATTCAACCCCTACTGTTGGGGTAAGTAGTCACAATGGAAACCTACCATTTTATTTACACTGATTGGAGAAGATTAAAAAATTATTGAAACACAAAACACTATCTAGAACATTTCATGGCTTTGAGACTATTTAACAAAATTGGAAAATGCAATATGATGATTAGCCATGATATATTTGTAGTATATTACTTTATGTGATGTATATGGCAACATTGCTATTTTAATACCGTCATTAGTATAATTTAGTATCAGTGCTGCAGAGTCCACCTGAAGCTTCTCGGATGAGTAGCACCACCCTGGCCTGGGATTCATTGAGTGATGAACTTAAGAAACCAGGCTTTTTTTCTTTTTCTTTTTTTTTTCAAGGGGTGGGACTGCAGTGGAGGAAACCAGCTGTTAGCCATTTGTCTTCATATGGTCAATGAACCAGTATTCAACACACAGCTGCTCCTGAGGATCCTACTTATTAAGAACATCTGGTGTGCTACAGAACATGGCTGGCAGAATTTTCATCTAAAAATGAAAAATTAAAACATTTTAAAGTTGTTTTCTTTCAAATAACTTGTGCATAGAAGAAAAAAAAACAATGTAATTACAAAGTAATTAATGTAATTACACAGTTATAATATCGTCACTATCAGGCAGAACCCTTGTATGTGCAAAACCACTTTTTTTCAGGAAATGGAAAAACACTGTTTTTTTAAATAATTAAACACTGTCAAAGTTAATTTTGGGGCTTTATGGCAAATTCCCTTTAAGACAAGTCATTTCACTCGTAGGCCATCTTTGAAATGCCTCTCTGGCATGCAAGTGCAGCTCCTATCTCTTTGAATGGGGAAACATCTAATTCTCCAAAGCTGTTTGCCAAGCTTTCAATTAAATTTCATAATTCAAATCACAAATGAAATCTGACAACAGCTGTCTCATTCATTTTGTTTCTAGAATGCTTGAATCATGACAAAAAAAAAATGTATTTTTCAGGCTGGATCAAGCTAATGCACACGCGCAGTCCTAAAGTGCACGTCTCGTGTCTAATTTCATTGTCTCTTATTTAGAAGGCGATGCGTCAATACGAGTGACACGTCTTGTGTTCTTCTGTAGTCTTTGTTTTTGGTCAGACATTTGCATGTGTCATTATTAACATCAAGCTCAACAGAGTTACGAGGTTTCATCTACGTGTTTTGTCCATCATTAGATTTAATTTATGACACCTGAGGCAGTAATTGCATCGCTTTATGTTTTCATCAACTATTTTTTTTTTTTTAAGATTTATTTTTTGCCATCTTTGCCTTTTATTATGATAGGAGAGTATGTAGACAGGAAGCGACGTTTGGGACGGGGGGTGGGGGGGCAGGATCGGGAAAGATCTGTGAGCTGTGACTCTCAGGTCGCCATGCTGCCCACTAGGCTATCGGGGCTGACACGTTTTCATCAACTTACATGTTATAAATTTTACTGTAGCTATGTGGGCGCTCAGTTTTTTGTTTTGTTTTTCCTGTCATTTGGCCAAAATCTCATGTTATAAAAGATGAAGTGATACGCACAGGCTATTTATGACAGTATTGGCTATGACTCAACTACAAATGATAGACTAAAACACTTTTCTCTGCCCCTTTAAATAAACAAAATATAGCCATTAGTGTTTCTTGAGTAAAGAAAATGCAGTACTTATTCAAGCAACCAGTTCTTTATTTAGCCTTGCATTGCAAACAAGCAGAGATGTTCCAAAATACGTGGGGCACTTCATTCAAGATGGACCGACAGCTTGAGGAACCAATGGAGTTACGATGTTTACTCACAAGCTCTTTTTAATACTTTTCATTGGTTAAAAATTTGCAAAACCCACAGACAGATAAAGGGTGACCAATAGTAATGGTTTATGAAAAAAGTAAAAATTATGAAATACGGAGATACAAGGTTTCCACCCGACAGCAATGATGTGTAATTATACCACTTTACATATATACTGAATATAACGGATATTTTGTGATATTCTGGTCCCTGTATGACACTTTCAATGTTAATGTATGCTTTTTTTTGCCTGTTTTTGTACAAAAATAGGAATACAAAAATTGTGATTTTGATCATTTAGAAAAGTAATAACACACTTCTCAATTCAAGGTATCATTCATGTCTACAGCATAAACACTGCAGGAACAGTAATAGTGATACAAAGGCAAGTGTCGCTATGAACTGCAAAGGCACTGAACAGGGTTTTTAAAATTGAGGACTCAGAACTCTTTTCTCTCCAGATACATTATGGCAGATACATAATGAAGTGAATGCCGCTCACCTTCCTTTTGTCCTTGCTCCACTCTCGGCCACACTATGGGGTCCACTGAGCTCGAGCGCTCCACTTGCTGTCCGTCTCCCATTGTGCCGCCTCTGAACGGATGGATTTATCTCTATTTGATTAATACGCTTCTCTCTGCATTGTCAATATTGTTTCTCTCTGCATGTTATCTCTGGTCCAGAATGTGCATATCACCAGGCATGGTGAATATGATGAAATACATTCAGAGGATTTGCTGTGTACTAGTGCATATTGGTTTGAGATTCTTTTGAGGGCAAATAGATTCAGCCTTGATTGATTTTACAAGCAAAACCATTCAGATGGTATGCTTGCATTTGCTTTATGGAAAGTAAAAAGTTTCTGTCTTTATGAGCATTGTGTGGGTGCATTGTTTTGATACAATAAAGAATGAATTTTAGTACAGAACTGATGCCGCACATGCACAAAATGTTTGTGGGCAATTCCAGCGTTATGGACGTGACATTTGGAGTCAAAACTTGAAATATAAATGCTCAAAGAATGCATTTAATAGCAACATATTGAACCGTCTATTTATATATTCATAATCCCTTACCAAAGGAGTCCAGACATTAGAAAAATGTCAGTCTACTCAACTGTTTTATTTTTTAGATGAGGGAAATATACAGCGTTACGGACGTGACAAAAAAAGTCACTAAGTTTTGGGTGACAACATATTTTTTAAGAATTCTGTGAATTACATTGCGCAAACCAAAAGTAATACTGCCCACCGAATAAAGAAGGGTTGGCTCTCCACAGAGCATAAAATAATAATTTTATTTCATTTTTCGTGTTCGCATTAATGAGGAAAAAACAACGTTACGGATGTGACAGTTTTCCGTTACGGATGTGACCGGTCTGAAAGCGGCACAGAAGACTGCTTTAAAACTGCTTTAAAACTTTCACAGAGACCTCAAGCAAGCATGTACACCACCAAATATTGAAATCTGGGATACCAGTATGGTAAGACTCCACAATTGATCAACTTTTTACTAAACTTTATACAAATGTAACGTTATACTCTGTATTGCAAAAGGTTATAGATTAGACCTATTTCTCATGTTGACAAGCATGTGCGTTGTTCAAGAATCAATTTAGAGACCATGATTTTCCTTCTTACAGAACTGCATGCTAAAATACATTGACAAATATTAATGTTTATCATAAAGCAGTTTAAAATCGCATGTTTTCCCCACAGTCAGGTGAACCGATTGACACTATTGCCAATCGCAATCATGTCAGTTTTATGTTTTGTGTATGAATGACCACACGGTTTTTTTCGTCTAGTTTTCAGAGTTTAAAGCGGAGTCTTGAGTCAAAATGATCAAACTTTATTTCAAGTCAAAATTATTGCAATCGTATTATTTTCATTTTGTTTGATCGCGCGGATTGTGATCATTATAGGCTAGGCTATTCATTTTTAACCAACAGGTAACGCGACATCCCAATTCCCGAGGGAAGTGTCCTATGAGACACAATGCTCTTCTATAAGTTGTACTGTATCATATAGGCCTACCTTTTGATGTTCATATTTCGTTCTCTGGCAAGAGGAAGAGAAGATCGGTTCATGTGCGCCTGATCCGCCGCTTACAGGCGCTGCAGAAGCTAATCTGTCACACGCCGTAGGCTATTAAAGAGCGACATCTATTGTTTAATTTTTGAAAAAAAAAAAAATAATAAAATCGACTGAATTTGAAAGTTAAACCTTTTTCATATTAAAACTAACAAAGCACAAAGAGTATTGCGATTATTGGGTATGTTCTGATATGGTAAGCCTGAAACAGATGATAGCAATATAAAGAAGCAAACTCATAGGATTTAATATGAAGCGTCCGTAACGGTCACGTCCGTAACGCTTATTATGGTTGTTCACAGCAACGTAGTGAAATGAATTGTTGATCCTAATAAGCATAAACATAATTTAGCTTTGCATATAAAGTTTCAAGTTATTTGCATTTATAATTGTTATATGACATAAACTTAATCATTAAAACGTTACGGACGTGACAGAGCACTGAAGCGTCCTGACCTCTTTATTCTAGCCCTTATAAATTCATCAGGCAGTGCTGTTATGACTAAATGAGTGTATTTATTTCTCAGGCATGTATCCATCTTTCTACACAATGCTTACTGCTAAAATTAAAGTTTAAAAAATGGGGTCTTTGATCCCTTTTTTGAAAGCATGAAATATGGTTGGTTGAAAATTTAATTTAAGCATTGTTACTTACCACATATATTGTGGATAAACAAGGCAATTTTCTTAAAATTTCTGTTAGAGCACATTAATACAGTATATTACAGACCTAAATGGACAATTTAAAAAGGGTTTTGTTCTTTTGGTTAAAACTTTTTTTTTTCATAGTAAAGATGACCTTTGCGTGGAATTGCCCTTGTTTTTCTGCCTTAGATATATAATCTATCATTAACACTAAATTTACCATTATGTATGCGGGCATATCCTCAGAGACGAAGATGCAAATGTAGGAGAAATTTCCATAAAATTTGCATCTTTGCAAGGACATGAAAAGGTATTGTGTCTGTTCAACAAAGCAATGTATTTCGGTTCAATCACTTTAGGAGCAAAAATTAAATATGTCTTTGGAAGTCTTTGAAACTCTCTGCCTTTACAATTTAAGGACAAATACTAATCAGTAAAAGTATTTAAATACAAATATATGATAATTATAAAAATATCACCATATTAGTCATTTTCAATTAATAAATAAATGTATAAATTAATCATAATGGACCACAAAACCAGTCATAAGTCACATGGGTATATTTGTAGCAATAACCAACAATACATTGATTCTTCTTTTATGACAAAAATCATTAGGATATTAAGTAAAAATCATGTTCCATGAAGGTATTTTTTGTGAGTGGATATACATTGCTAAGGAGTTCATCTGGACAACTTTAAAGGCGGTTTTCTCAATTTTTTTTTGCACCCTCAGATTCAAAATTTTCAAATAATTGTATCTCGGCCAAATATTTTCCTATCCTAACAAACCATATATCAATGGGAAGCTTATTTGTTCAGCTTTTAGCTGATGTATAAATCCCAATTTCAAAAAAGTGACCCTTATGGTATATATATATATATATATATATATATATATATATATATATATATATATGTATATATATATATATATATATATATATTTATATATATATATATACAACTAATACATTTAAAGACAGATAGTGTTAGCAAAGACTAATCAAGTTGTCAATGTTAAACTAGTTCCCATGCATGACTCTTTGCAGCTGTGTCTTGTAACTGTCCTCAAAAAGAGAATTTTACAAGATGAGGTCACTTTGTTATAAAGTTTTACCACCGTCATTTACACTCGGCTTTAGTTTACAAGCCTCTTTGGTGTCTAACCTGATTAGAATGAAATCTAAATGCCAATCTGAGATCATTTTCCACTTCAGTGTAGCTCTTCCCATGAGAATAAATCTCCCTTTAATGTCACTGCTTATTAAAATGGACTATTTATAATTTCCAATTTATTAAGAAATTATGCACCTACTGTCAAGTGGATATAGACACATCTGATATTTCTAAAGTTTGTTGCGGTGAGGACATATTTACAGTAAGCTTAACATTTTATTAAAAGTCTTTTTGCACATTTTTTGATACATGTGATAACTTTGTATGTTCAGATTTGAAATTTAGTACAGAGCTTTATAATTAATGTGTTATTTGGCATAATGAAATGTATTAATGCCTGTTCCCTAAGAAACAAGGGCAGCGAGTTCACAAGACTCAAGACTGATTATGCATATGAAGAGACAAGCATTAATTCTGATTACAATGAGATACTTATTGCTGTCTAGCTCACCTTTTGGGAAAAAGTGGGCCTTTTCATTTAAAAAATGAACAAATTTGGTACTTTCAGTCTCAGAGAAGTCATGAAACTCTAGATGGCGCAGGCTGATAGGTCTTTTACATGCAATCTACAAGCAATCACATCATTACCACATGACACAAGCTCATTGGCCTCTGCTGATACTGTAGCCAGTGAGATTACTTGCTCAACATTTAAACAGTCTGGTTCATTGTTTGCTGTAAGCTAGCTCTGCAGAACGCTATCAGAGTTCCTCTGATCCCACCTCCTCCCCAGCTCCACCTGCCTAGATCTGCTAGGGGATTTATGTATGTCTATTTATGCAGCAGCAGCAGATCATACATGCTCACAGCAGAGTATCTGCATATGTATTAGCAGTAGCAAGTCCATACTTGCTCTACAGTAACAGCAGCAAAAACCAACAGCAGCAGCAGCATAGCAGATCTACTCTGCCAAGACCAATTATCACCGCCATATTCAATAACATACAAAAACTATTACAAGAGTTTTCATGATTGAAATCAATCAAAAATTTTGTTCAACAAAACTATGCAAAAAGGTCATCACAAATGAAGTTCTATTTCGTATCTGTCATACAATCAAATCACAAACATATTTCCAGTATTGTAACATTTCTGATATTCGGCTACTAAATTAACTTACTTTTCACCCAATCATTCAAATACTCAGTTCAGTTCATTCCAAAAACATTTTACTTTCTGCTCAGTTATCGGTTCTGATTCAGTAAGTCAGAGAGGTTCTGACTTGAGAACCACAGTATAAAAAAAATTATAATTTTCAAAGCTATGAATAGAACAAAGATAACTGGAGTACGTAGAAAATACTATTTTGGTCTTTCTACTTTCATTTCATGTAATAATTCAATGTGTTACTTGCTGTTTCTTTATGATTTTTTGTTAAATTTACTATTAATTTCTGAGTGAAAACTGTTTCTACACCAATGTTTTTTTTTTTTCTTTCTTTTTTCAGTGCACTTAGAACGATTCCGATTCATTGAAACTAGACAAATTGGACATCATCACTACTTTCCATAATTGTCAATGCCAGAAATCCCATTTCCGGCCAACTCACCCACCTGGTGACTAATCATTTGCAATGTCATGGTTAAAACCTGCTGTGATGTCTCGTTATTCATAGGCATCTTTCCATATTTCATTAGAAATAAGGCAAAGAAATGCATGTGCTAATGAGGACGGATTACACTATTCAGTATCAACGTCTTGGAAGGATTACCTTGAGCAGACAAAACGACATCTAGAGGTTGCACCCGGGGAAATTAATCTGTTTCAGACGATTGCACACATAAAGTGCCAGAGCATTATCAAAAAAATGAACTGGGAGCGAATTAAATGCTTCCCACTTTTTTGAATGTCATATTAGTGGAATGACGCAAAGGCAAATCCATTGCGGTCTGTGACATTCTTTCCTTCAAAATGAATACTGGCTAAATATCTGAGGCAGATGATGACAGCCATGTGATATGTGCCAGCCGTCGGGATGAGAGCCGAGAATCGCTGTCTTTGAATTAAGGAAGGCTCATACAGTTTTAAAGCGATAGTTCACCCTAAAATGGAAAGTCTGTCATCATTTTCTCAACCTCATATCATTTCAAACCTGTATGCTGTTTTTTCCCTCCCATGGAACACAAAAATAGAATTTTAGAAGAATTGTCAAACAGCCCTATTTCACACAACAAGATGTTTATACTGACCAATCAGCTCCAAATTGGACAAAAAACATCATAAAAGTGATCCAATGACTATGATAGTGAATAATTATGACAGAATTCTCCTTTATCAGTATTTTCTTATCTAGAACTATAAAGCCACATACATCTTGTCTTGAAGCTCAATAGGCAGTTTGATTCCAGAAAATGAGATTATCCTGACTATTATTTCATATGTCAGGTTTTACAGGGTTAAAGTTAGGAGACATAAAGCCACTGTAGATTTGCTACTTTATAAAATAATGAGGAAATAGCTTGACAATATTACCTGACAGGTGATCCAAACATTTAGTGAGGAAAAGCTGGCAACATCTCCAAGGGTTTTAAATATTTAGTTCAAAAAGCCATCAAAGATATTTGATTCATCCCACATATTTCATCTTGATTTCTGGAGTCTCACTGTTTCTGTTTTATGTTCACGATTACAAGAAACCTGGACTGAAACAAAACAGGCAGCTTTCAGATTTCTCTGTCAGCTTTCAGCAAACATCAAAAGCAATGTGCAACAAGGCGAGCTAGGTAAACAATTCATTAAAAGTGGAGGCTGCCCCCAATCCACAAACATGGGGTGGTTCAATGCCCCCGACAGGAAATGCAGAAATGGTGCCACAAACAGGCACTCCCATCTAATAGGTTCTATTCTTTTGAACATCAGCCAGATCAAGCTGAGTGATGTGAAAAATGCAGCAAATTTATGTTTTAAAGCTTGAGATTCACAGTGTTTGCACATGAATAATTAAAGCATTGCAATTACATCTTTATGGTGCAGCACCAGAGAATGTATAAGACCATAAACTGTGTTAAAATATATTAAATCTTACAACTTAAAGGTACACTATGTAGCCCCCTAGCAGTTGCACAGAACTGCATGCATTTTATGGAAGGACATTGTTTTGGTTGTGCTTCGGCTCCGCGTGACTGTGCAGATGAATAGGTTATCATACTGCTCAAAAAACATTCACTACAAAGCTTACAAGATATAACCAGTTTAGATGGAAAGGATCTCAAGCTGACTAGCTGAAGACGTTACTGTAGCTTTACCCATTAATAGACATGGTACTTCCTTGAAAATAAATTCCAGCACATAATGAAATGAGCCTTCACAACAGATATAATTAACTCTGTTCGAGAGCTACATATGGCAATTTATCTGTTCAATAAAATACCTTACTCTCCTGTTGAGCAATAAAAATGGCATCATCTCCGCATCGCTTTTACAACATTTGAAATCCCTCAGTTCTCGCCATCTTTGAAAAGCCAAGCCAATGTTGATTCATGTTTTATTACTAGCTCTTTTTTGCCAGAAGACTCTCCTCTGTTCTGTGTTTTTTAAAGGTCCACTGAAGTGCCTTGCATCTTTATTCATAATTTCCAATAAAAACAGGAAGACAGAGCAGGATATATCTTGAAGCTCCTCCCCTTTTTCAAAACAGCCAATGGTGTTTCGCCTAGATCACAGCTCAGCCAAAGCCGTTGATTAAACCGTTTTAATATAGCATTGTTTGTAGAAATTAAACGTGTCCGAATGTTTTGGGGTCTGTGTCGACTTGCGCGTATTGTTCTCATGACTGTGTTCGTTCTGCGGCGGTTCACGTGACACTAACGCGACAACGGACTTCATTCATGTCAATGGAAAGCATATTTACACTGAATCATTCCCTATCCTCTACATAGTGCACTATGTGCCATTCACCATATAGAAACTAGTAAATGTGTGAACAAATGACCGATTTCAGACGTAGCTTCAGTGTAGGAGGAGGTGGGACTTAAGATTCTAGAGAGCATTTGATTGGACAGAAGATCTGATGAGTCCGCAGTGATGTCACGAAAATCCATGATCCATTTTAACGGAAGTAAGAGACTAAGTTTTGAATGCTTTATCTCCTAAATATGAATTTTGTCATTGTTTTGGAATACACCAGTTTATTCATAACATTATGGCTAACATATTCATAAAAGCTAAAAACTTTTGACTTTATAGTGGGAGATTTGGCTTCTCCATGTCAACCTTTCTCACTCATTGTGACAACTAGGCTAACCTATGTCACTCCCAAACCATGCACGTCAAGTATATTTACAGATATGACGAGTCACACACAGGCGAGTGGCGTTATGTTCGCAATTTCCCATGAAAACAATCCTGCTAGGTCTAAAATATAAACAATTATAACAGGCTTACCATAGTGCATCAGGGTGAGACAAAAACAGGTTTTGAAAGAAGGATTTATGATGTATCGACACAATTAAATGTTGTTAATTTTGAACAAAAGTTACATAGTGTACCTTTAAAATAATATACAACTAAACCACAAAACCTAAAATGGTTTTACCAAAATCCCATAGGCTTACATCTGCCATGTTCAGACTGCCAGTCCAAATCCGATTTTTTGTGCATATCCACATGAAATCCTATTCCAATCACATTTCTGTAAATCTGCTTCTGTCTGACTGCTCTGATCGGATTTCGGTTTATCACTTTCTCACGCCACGTAAAATGTAAACATCAGACATTGTTATATGCTGAAAGTCACTGCAGAAAAAAGGTTGTGTAAAAATCCTTAATGGAATAAATATTTCTTCCAAATACAGACAGTATTTCTTTCACACAGGTGTACATCATTTTTTGATCATTAAATCACAATTGCATGTAAAGATTTATTAAGTAACAGCAATAATGGTAAAAAACAATTGTTAAAAAAAAAAAACATTATAAACAGAATAAACTATACTTCCTCAAAGAAGGAATAGATAAGATTTATATTTCATAAGCTACAGTCACACTATATCAGAATTCCAGATGCAAACTGTTTGTTGACTCTATGAATATACAAAATGACATACAGTATATTATAAAATGTGTGTCATTATCTTTAACTGCTGCCATTTTGGTTATTTTTACATGATGTCACAGCAGTCAAGTATTCAAACATGATTTATCCAGTCATGTTTTAGAGCTAAAAGCATATCTTTTCTTATAATTAATAATTAACTATGACTGTGAGAAGTGAGGGGTGAAGAAACTTACAAGTGTTTGACCACTGCTACTTTTTAAATTACATCTTTTTATCACGCTCACCTTTTAACCATCTTTTTCCGTTTAGTCTCACGCAGTGGATAATAAGAAGGTCTGAATTAATCCAATTAGTCATTAAAGATTATTAATACACACAGAATGACCATAAAATAGTTTTGAAGGACTTTAAGCTGAAAGTGAACTGGCCCACATTGAGTATTGTTGAGAAGAGAGCGTCCTTCACCTTTGAGAAGGGGCAGATCTGGTAATTACGAAGGAGAGGTCTATGATGGGGAATGGGATTTTCTGCACTTTTATAAGATCTTATTCCTCTCTAAGGACTCTTCAGGGTTATTAAAGCCCCTTTTCCAGAGGAGATCAGGACATCGTTTGCAATTTTAGATTGGATCTCGCTTTAAGCATGTACCGCAAGGAGGATGTGGACAATTTGCATTACATAAGAGCCAACACAGACTCAAAGTTGTTTATCATTCAAACCTAAAAGTCAATGTGAATAAGCTGTTCACAACTTATTTTAATTGTGTAATGTGACATTTTCAAGTGGCACATGACATTCATTGCTTTATTTTATCTATTGGGAATTGATTGGATTGTAAAAGAGGATTCAGAGCCATGAATTAAAACGATACCTTGTGGCATAATGTTGATTACCACTAAAATAAATTGGCATTTCTTTTAAAAAACACAGGTCTGAATTACAG
Source organism: Chanodichthys erythropterus (assembly GCF_024489055.1). Lineage (NCBI taxonomy): Eukaryota > Metazoa > Chordata > Actinopteri > Cypriniformes > Xenocyprididae > Chanodichthys > Chanodichthys erythropterus. The sequence continues at coordinate 6,929,718 of NC_090237.1, read as the reverse complement.
TAGAAGTGAGAATAGAACTGTAAACGTTAAAATACTCACTGTATTAATAACCACACAATGTAAACAATATGTGTTAATGGAAAAAAAATAGTTTATTAACCATTTCTTGGAGTGTTTTTTTTTTTTTTTTTCTAATTTTACAACTTCACTGACAATACAATGGCTTAAACCCTAAAACTATCAAAAGACTGACAAGAACTTAACAGCTCAACTAATTCACAAATTTTAATAAAAGAATTAATGCAAGTTATTTTATAACATTTTGTATTTTATATGTCACATTTCTTTTAAATAATCCATAGATTGGCCCCTTCACTGCCATTATAAATGCCTCACTTTTTGTAACAAAAAATCTAACTTAGTAACTAGCAATGAACCTGGAATATTCCTTCAAGATATGTCTAGAAGAAGCAAGTGATTTTATAAAAATATTCCAAAACAACTGCCCACTTAACTTTAATTGAAATGCGTCTCTTTAACCTCGATTAACCTGAAAGTGAGTTTTTTTTTTTTTTTTTGGTAATCAACGTTATGTCATATCTTGCCAATTGAACTTGTATTGAACCTAGAAAATTCCTTCAAGTGATGTCAGCAGAAAGTAATTTCAGAGGCAAAGCAAGTTATTACATTATGATTAATGGTTACAAAGATATTTTAGAATATTGGGTAATTTGTATTATTTGGATTGTGCCACCAAATTGTTCACAATTAGACCAGAAATATGCATTAAAAATTTACATTTTGTTGTCACGTTGAACTTAAAATTTTTAAGATGCACATAATGTTCTTTGAAATAATCAGGATGACTTATTTCCTAACATTATTGTTAGGGCACATAATTTTTCTACACTACAATGGCTCTGTGGCACTGTGACACATGCAGTATATGATGATTTGAAGCACTGACTCTCTAATTTATAAACACACTGGAGAAATTTCTCATTTCTGCTGTTCTCACATAATGATATCCTTGACATTTATCTTACACCATGACCTTCCAGCATCGGGGCAGAAATTCGGCGTTCATTAAAGGTGTCATCTGAATCCACTGCCAGTTGTTAACAGCAAACAGGCAGCTTGTTACAATTACTTTCACTCCTCAGCAAATTAAACCGAAAGACAGATGCAGTAGATTGTTTATTTATCATTGCGCAACACTGCGGACAACTTGAAATAGAATTGGGAGACAATGCATTTAGGCATGAGGGTTTTTTTTGTCTTAAAAACCTGATTCAAACACATAGGAACATATTTTAATGTGAAATATTAGGTGTTCAGTAATGAATTAGAGGGCTCCAAATGGTGTCCAAATTTCACTGCTGTAAGAGCAAATCTCTCGCAAAGAAGCATTATGTATGTGTAAGAATGAAACAGAGTTTCCTCTATCTATGTTCTCTTATTTCTTTATGCTTTAGGATAGAAAAAGAAATCTGGCAGCTAGACAGGAAGAAGTATTTAGAGCAAGATTTATTAGTGTGATTTAGCCTGGAGGGTTGTGCCAGGCAGTTTAAAGGGGATTTGCTATTCCTGCTGTTTAGCAACATTTTCCTTTGATTGAGACAAAATTGCGGCAACAATAAAGACTTAAGGCCCTGTTTACACCTGGTATTAAGATGTGTTTTGGTCGATCGGATCACAAGTAGACGAGGGAGACAAATACCTGTTTACATCTGGTGTTTTAATCTGTCTCTTTTGTCCACTTCTAGCCTGATTTCTTCGAGGGGAGGTTCTATGGGCGGGTAAATGTATTAGTTTTTTCCAGATCGAATGGACAAAATAAGCTTGTGCAATTTACATATGAACACGGCAGGAGACGATGGAAAGACATACGGAGAGCATCAGCTTTCATTTTTGCTGTAACAGACACAAGACCACGCCGAACGCGGTGAGTGTGTGTTAAATATCAGGAATGGTGAGAGAACATTGTGCTTGGTACATTTTTCATCTTCAAACCAAACTTGCGCCTTCACCTGACAAAGTTTAAACCCCATCTGGCTAGCACGGTTCCCATAATGTTTACACATTAGGTCAGTAGGCGGAGAGTAGGTGGTCTTTTGTGGCTGTTCGAATGCATTTGACTACATGAGTGTCTACGCTATGAAAGCGATCTGGTCGAATGCGTTTTCGACTACCTCTGGAAGTGGTTGAAAGTGGACAAGCTCAAAATGTTTTGACCAAAACGCATCTTAATACCAGGTAGGGTTGGGCGATATATCGAATGCTTTTGTCACGCGCATTTCGTCAGTAAAGCCGGTTCCCCGATTGCCGCTAAATCGCCATCACCTGCTTTCAAATGAAGCGGCATTTAATAGACAGAGCCGTAGTTCACTGATAAGCCACGCAATATCGCGTTCAATATCGACGGCGATTCATATCGATATTGAACGCGATATTGCGTGGCTAATACCAGGTGTAAACAGAGCCTAAGATTGTTTCTACATGTAAAAATGCAAGCCCACAGCATTTATAAGTGCAATCACACCAGATAAGCCTGATTTGTGGTGGTCGTTAAACACTACTTAATCTTAAATTAAGGATTTATTAAAAAGTGTTAGTATTACACTTTGTACTGTGTTATTTGTCCGGACATGAATGATACCACAAGTCAAGAGATGTTACAAAGCTATCTGACTTAAGACGGGCCAATCCCATAGACTTATGGAATCAGGTGTTTTTATTTATGTTTGGGCTCACTGCATTTACACCATTTTGTTCAGCAGGCATCATCAGCATGTGATGTTTTTAGCACTTTGAAACAGAATCATTTTGAAAAGCAATTGGTTCAATTGATTCAAAGTTTCTAAAAGCTTGATTTCTCACATCACTACCGAGCAATGTTCAAACATCACCAAAGACTTTATATCTTAAAAGGATTTTGGTTTCACCCTGTAAAACCACACAACAACCAGAAATTATTATTGGGAGATAGGGTCCGTGGCTCTACCATTGGAGAAAGCGTAACAGATAATTTGGATCACCTGTACCTTGATAAGCAATCACCTTACAGCACTGACGTCAGCAAATTTCGTTCACAGTTGTGGGACCATCAATCACGGTTTGCGGATAACATAAAACTGAATGATTAGTGCTGTAAATTGAACCATACGTGTTGTCTGTGACTTCTCTTATAAAACAGCATTTTTTCAGTGTAAACTGTGTAAAAAAAGATCAATCCAAAATGAATGTTTAGGACGAAACACGTTGAGGATTAGGCTGTCGATTCATAAAATGATAAACCGTTTTCCCACAAAAGCAGCTTCACATAGTGAAGCCTCTCCTCCATTGACATCCATTAAAACAAATGAACCACAAAAAAAAACAAAAAACACCTCATCTCCTTCCCTGCTTACCGCAGCATTAGCAGGCATTACACTTTTTTTGCTAACCTTGCAGGCTTGCCTTCAAGTGGCTTTGCAACAACATCCCAGCAAGCAGCTAGAAAACTTTAACCATCCATAATAACCTACAGCAAATGCCTAACACGCAGACCAACCTAGCAATGCCTAAAAACAACAAAAACTCTATCAACAATGCCTTAGTAACCACTTAGCAATGTTCTAGCAACTAGCCACAACACCCAAGACAGTACGGAACCCCTGAAGGGACATGATAGTTGGGGCAAAAATTAGATGGAAGGAAAAAATACATTTGAATGCATTTGTGTTCTCTCGCAGAAGTTTTGTCTTACCCCAAGAAACTTTGCATTCGCAAAACTTTTGTGACGTGAATAATATATTCATCAAAAACATTAAATAGCAAATCATTTAATCATTCAAGCAAACTTAATTAGCAATGAATAACTTATTTAGCTTTTTTTTTTTTTTTTGCTATGTGTTCCACTATGCTAAATATCACATATGGAATAGCGAACTGTGGGTAGGCTATCACATGTGAGCTGTTGGAAACAAGTGAATGAGGTTTGTGGGGAAAAAAACTGTGAATGTCATGCTGTAAGACACATTGCAAACCACAAAATACAAACACTGCGGGTCAACAGGAGGTGAAGTGTGAAGACTGTCACTATAATTATGTCATATCAATGGAAAGGCGCTGATATCAGAATAGATCTTGGTGTTAAACAGCTCACCTGTGAATGTTTATGTGATTTTCTTTTCTCTCAGGGGAAATAAGTGAAGAGCAGCATCAAGTTTCTGTCATGTTTATGATAATCATCTTCATATGAGGCAGACAGAAATGAATACTTGTGTGGATATCCATAAAACTGGTACAGTTTCTTTGTTCTTGGATATTTTTTTTGCTGAAACTTCCTCCACTGTAACCCAGTCAAAATGGTGTATATTTGAGACTTTTTCAAACCAGATGAATTGAATCCGATTTCATATTGTAAAAGTACTGTTTATGTACCCTAAACTTTGGTATGCGATTCAAATATTAGTTTACGCGTCAGCGCATGCGCACTGCGTCAGTCGACACGTTCAGAAACGGAAAGAAAAAAAAATACCGCGAGAATATTACCGGAAACGTGAAATCTACCTTCGTTTGTATCCTTTAGATAAAACATTAATTTCCCCCCAAAAGAGAAATTGGATGTTAAGAAATTCTTGAACGCAAATGATGAGAGAACTCCTTATGATGCCTCGACATGATGGAAGACACGACAGGTGGGCCTCTGCCAATAAAACAGTTTATTAAACTGTTTATTAAAATAAAACTTCCATTTTGTATGACCAATAAAAGGATGATATGTATAAAATACCCAGTACGAAAGTCATAACAATCAGAATTATTGAAACAAAATTGCATTATTATCTTCATATTCTTTGAATTAAGTCCTATTTTCCCTATAGGTCTACACTTTATTAATTTCCTCTTACATGAAATAAAGATATGAAACATCAGTGGGATGAAGCAAACTTAAAAGAAATGTCTCATTTTAATTATAGTGTAGATATCAAAAGCACGTCCTGTTGTGGAGGAAGGATTTGCTTGAAGCACCACTGCCATCTTGTGTAAAAGAGAAAAACAACGACTAATTCTGCAACATTGTCAGGACATATCATGTAAATACTGGTGAGGTGTGTAAAATGTTGTAAGCATTTCACACCATTTAAGTTATGGAGGTGTAAAGCGTGTTAATGACCTTAAACAGGGGCTGAGAGATATAAGCTGGTAACACATAAAAACATTACTGTTTAATGGACCTAAAATCAGCTATTGCATTTGAATAATATGTGAACCCTGAGACCAATAATGTAGAATCCATTAAGGATTTTAGCAAGAAAAGGTGTTGCACAATAAAAATGCTTACAACATACAGTTGTGTACTAAATAAAAAGTCAGGATTGCAGTTAATTTCTAATGAAACACAAGACTGAGTGTCAAATGAGAATGGAGACGTTTATTGGCCAACAGAGGGTGCCATAACGTAAATAGTGTTGCACCCTTTTGTTTGCCAGTAAAATACTGAAATGGAATGAAATTGTTGTACCTGCACTTGTATCCCTTGTGATAAACAGAAAGGTTATCTGTCTTTATTATTGTTTTGAGTTTACTCATGCTGCACATTGAAATGTCTGCTTCTGATTAAAAAAAAAAATAGACATGCAAAGAAGGCTTTTCTTTAATAGACATAAAGACCAGCTTTATTTTGTCCCATTACTTTATGACCAAACAAAACTTCCATCCAGTGCCCCTGCAGTCCATAGATTTAGGTGTGCGATTCATTACCAATAAACAGACAAGTATCAGTTCTTGAAAAAGAAAATGTCAGAAAAACTGAATGTTGCTCTCACTTTTTTGTTTCTGTTCTTCAAACAATGTGAAGAGTAAGCATATAAATTACAAAACACAATTTTTTACTCTTGGCTGATGCTTCCCACATAAAATTCTTTAAAGACTACAGCTAAATATAAAATAATTCATTAGCTTAATTTATTTCAACTATTTGTTGCTTCCCAATGCAATTGGAGATGTCTGATTCCTAATTTAATTCTCTATCCTAAACCAATGAAAGGCAATAGTGTTACAAAATAATGTTGTATAGTTTTCAATGTTGTATAATATTGTATAGTTTTCATGTTGATCTCCTTTTTTGATGAACATGATCATTTGTGAACTGCAACTATTACACATTATTACCAATAGCTTATTTTGCACAATTTTACCACCTCCTTTTTATCCCGTTAGCTGTTTCATAGTTTTCCATTTCTTCCAGAATACCAAGAAACTCCAAAAAGCCAGATCTAGACCAACCTCAGAGAACTAAATAGTATATTCATTCAAACATTTACCTTAAGGGAACTGCAAGTCATTGATTTAGATGTGCAAACCTAATATTGCGTGTTAAGCAGTCAACAAACAATAGATGAACAAACAGTGATTAAAAAAATAAGAATGTAGGCAGATTGTCTTGTTTGCCACTGTTGTAGACTGTTGCATATGTATTTTTTGTTGTCTTGGCCCTAAAAAGTATTTTTACACTTATATATTATGCCATTAAATACAGAATATCAATGTAAGTGGCATTTATTTTTAAGAAAGATAGCACAAGCACATAAAGCATGCATATGGCAAAAAACTATTGTTTGGTTTTAAGTTAGAAAACAACCAAAAATTCTGTTTAAAATTAAGACTTGGTTGTTAAATGTTAAATGGATCATGTCCGTAGTTAATGTACTACACCTGTTGTTAGGACACTTCTTTGAACTTGAGAGGAATCGACTTCATACTGTTACAGCATTTGATTAAAAATGACTGAGAAGAAAAAAATCTAACATAATTTTGTTTGCAGATGCCACTTGATTTGATATTTTGTTATCTCATGGACATAAACCCATACATTTTAAGTGTGGATTAAGTGTTCAAATACTTAATGGGTATGCCTGTAACTATTTAGTCTGTGACATATTTAAACAAATTAGCAGAACCCCCTGAGATCAGCCCTGTAACAAATTGTTTCGAAAATTGTTAATATTGTCAATCAAACAATGCTCATATTAAAGAGTAAGAGGTTCAAAGTGTATCCATACATTAAGAAAACATTTTTGTTGTTGTTTTATTTACAGGGAACAGTAACATAAAAATCGGAGGCATAGTTTTGTTAATTTATGATTAGAAATGCATTCTGTTTTTATTCAATTTTGGAGAAAAGGCTTTTTTTAGATTGTAAGCTACTGTATATGTGTTATCCCATCAAGTGATGTTTTAAAAGGGTCCATTAGCTGGTTTTGAGGCAAATATTTCAGGATTAAAAGAGACATTTCATGTAGATAGCGTCCTTTGTCAATACCATACTGAAAATGCAAGTGTTTTTGTCCCAATGTAATGTCTGAGAAAAAGAAAATCTCTGGCTTAAAGAGAAGAAAAGCTCCCTCTGTTGTATCCGTTCGCCAGATCGTAGGAGACCGGCGGCGTGGAGCAGTCTGTAAAGAAGTTTGAAAAGGTAAGTGCACATGGCGAGCTCTGTTCCACAGGCAGGCTGCCAGAAAGGTCCGTGTGAGTATAAAGATTTGGCTGTACTGGTAGTGTCCGCATGTCTCCTGACTTTTTGGGGGTGTCGCTACAAGTGCCCCAAGGCTCGGTGTACAAAAACCCACCAGTTACAAAATGGTGGGAGTCATATGGCTCAGGGCCCATGGACACCTCCTGTTGAATCCTTATAGGTGCGGTGTGGAATAGATCCTGCTCTGAGACCATATTGCTGTAGTCAGGTCCGAGAAGCTCCAAGAACTCTGCTGCTTCCGGAGTCCCTCGCTCCAGGTCTTTGAGCGACATGCCAGAAGTAGATGTAACTCTGGAGCTGTTGGCTGGCTCCGTGAAAAAGGATGGAGGAAGGTTTCGATGCCGCAGTGGGGGCTTCTTGGCCCTCTCTCCTCGTACATCCTTCGCTGGGTTAAAGAGGGCAGCCAGGCTCTTGCTTTGCAGGTTGGCCTGCATCCCATCCTTCTTGGGTGTTTTGCTGGAGAGGTTGCTTGTTGGGTTTTGGGGCGAGCCTTGCCTCTTGCATGGCTCCTGAACAGGTGTGGTCCCTGGCGAGATGATCCCCGTGCACCTCTTAATCTGTTTCTGCAGGTACTTCCGGTGGTTGACCTTCCTCTTGGACTTAACAGGTTTGTCCAGCGCAAGTTTGATGTTGCTAGAAGCAGAGTCGATGAAGCTAAGCAGGTCCCTAGTGGTCTCCCGAAAGTCACCCTCACAGTCCACCTCGCCCAGGAGACCCCCTTCCAGACCCCTTTCCACCTCATAATCCATGACCGAGCCAGGAAAACAGAAGTTTAAGAACTGCGAGTTCATGATGGCAGCCTGAACAGCCATCTCTCTCTCTGCCACAAGCACAACTCCTTCGCACAGGATGTATGCAATTGTCTTCTAGAGACCCTAAAGCATATTTCCTATCTGCATTTCCAGGGTGGTTTGCTAACCCTTGGTCCTGTGCAGGACACCCTTACAGTTCGTCTGCACTCTGTCGAAAGCTGGAATTTGGGGGAAGGGAGGATTATTTTAGGGGGCAGGGCCAATGATGTCAGGACATCAAAGGGGAGGGGCTGAGGGACCCTGGGACTTAACTCTTTGCTCACGCCTGACCACCTGCAACTAAGAGGGATTTGTCTGAGGCATCCCACAGAGTAAAAAGACAATAGCCTCGGGTTCATCTGTCCTGGTCAAGTCTTCATGTACATGTCTATGTGAATAAACACATTTTATGATATGAAATCTTTGAGAGCAACTGTCCACAAGGGATTACTTCCATCTTATTTATGACAGAGTCTGTATATTAAACATCTGACTCAAAATGTTAGCACATGAATGACCAACTAGCAAATGTTTCCAGACACAACAATGTGTTTAAAGTCAGATAGTTAGTGTAAAATAAATTCTGAACCACTTGTGGAGCTCTTTAAATGATTATTAAAATAATTTATCTAGACATGTAAAACTTGATGGGAGATTTTATAGAAGATGTTTAGTTCTGGATTAAATAATACTGGACCTACGTTTTGTTTTCAATAAGTTGTGGCATTTTATTCCCCTGGAGAATTCAAGTTTCATGCATTGTGATCTACATTTTAGATACTTTTCTACAAGTCTCATAAAATACACCTCTTGAATTCGATTGCATATGTCATACAAACTTGACCAAACGTTGTCCTGTGCATGCTTTGGGACAAGTACTGTTTTTTTCTACATGTTCTTGTAACTTCCTACAACTATCTTAATCTGTTCGTAGTGGAAGTTGATTTCTCGTGCATTCCCGCACCAGTGGGAATTTTAGCCTCTGCCTGACAACTATTATAGGCTGCCTTTGACATACAGCCCTACATGGTCTAAATAGCTTCTATTCTTCCTTGAGCAGTGAAAGGGATCTTTGTGCCAGAGATTCATTAAACTGCACCTCACAGCCCCTTCGTAAAATGAGGCTCAATAATGAACAGTCGATTTAACTAGAAAAGCTGCCGGAGCTGTTAAATTAAAGGGGAATAAAGTGCAGTTCAAGCCCAGTGTGCCAGAAGAAATGTTGACCTTAAGAAATCCTGGGTATGAGTGAAATAGCCGCTGTAAACAATTCAGCATTTGCAGGAAGTTTCTTGGCCAGCAGTGAATACTGCAGAGGGGATCCAACACTGGGACTTTCGTAGGGGTCCGAACGGATCCTGATTTCAGTGAAAGCACTTAAAGGACGTCGCTCTGGTTTAGAACATGGTGGGCTTAGAAAGAAAACACTTGAGGATGTTGGGAGTGTTTGAATGTGGAGAGTATTGATATTAAAGATAATGTTTAATTCAAAAAGCTCAGAAACAACTATTTCCATGCTTATTGATACAGATAGTTTTTTGGCCCAAAACCCCATACAGTATATACTTTTTTCCCATCTTTCTTTTGAGATCCAACTGAGTAGACTTTTAAAGAATGTAAAGTCAGTTCAGATGTACTTAATCTGATCTAATTCCAATTCAGTCCACTAAACTGTACTTTCCCAGGCATTAAACACGTTTATAGCAGCCCTGACAAAGTTTCTTTTTATCGCATTCATTGCACTTTGCATGTTGTGAAATCACGTGCCAATGGACAGCTTCTGCCATACCCTTTTTCTCTCTCACGTTGAGAGGTTTTCCCAGGGATTTTTTTTAATTCCCACCCCATAAGTGCATTTTAAGGTGAGGCAGTGAATCATTTGGATGTTGGAAAGGGGGAAAAAGGAGAAAGTCTAAGCGCTTTTGAGAGAGGGGGACCATCGAGAGTGTTATTATCATGTAAATTGTGATGTAGAAAAGAGACAGTGAAACTGATAGCAGTGATCTAATTATCTGTAGCCCGGCTCTAGACCCGGTCCTGAATGGGGGTCCCAGAGAAGCTGCCATGGCCTCACAATAAACTGTTGTACCACAATAGAAAAACAGCAACAGTGTAAAAACAAGCATTTTTTTACAGGATTCGTCACCACGTTTCCAAAGTTAACGCAACTTTATAACATGCTAAAGTCCGTTTCCCTCTCACAGAATAGAAGTGACCACTATGATACTTTTAATTAGAAGGACAGTGGCTGAAAAAGGTCAGAAACCACGTCAATGACCTGCTGTCAATTATATATTATATATATGTGTGTGTATGTATATATATCTGAGCAGAATGCTGCTTTGACTAATCAGTTTTTAAGTTGTGTAATAAATTGACTTATTTCCACTTTTATGAATTAATACAAAGGCTGTGATTTGCACAAAAAAGCAATATCTTTAGGACTTAGTCCCTTGAATATATACTTGTCCCTTTAATTTTCCTTTTCAACAAGCCCACCCCTCTTTCTTTTGGAGCCTAATTTTGGCACTGTGACATCACCAGACTAATGGCTGATATTTTCTTCTCTTCCCGCACAGAGCTTTTGTACATGCTAGTCATTCACGTTTAAGGGCTTGACGCACTAATTCCGGAAACAAGTTTCTATGGCCACATAAAGGCCAAGGGGATCAAAGAGGGTGAGGAGTAGAATACTGACACCAAAAAAGAAGAAAGAATTGTGTGACATTAAAGAAAAGAGGCCAAAGGTATTCCTAAAAGTCTATTTTATACAGACCAGTCCAACACATGAGATGTTATATTTAAGATGTAAGCAAAATGTTTTATTTTCTTGATGGTTACACCACTTGACATATTTAATGTCATTAAATGAAAGGTTTCGATGAAATGGTGATACATTGACAGATCTAACTTTAATGAGATTTTTTTTTTCATTATCCTTGCCATTGACCCAAATACCTATTTGCCTCTAGAGCATCAGATGATTTGGTCCTTGCATGACAAGAAATAGAAAAACACTAGTGGAAAACAAATTATTAAGAAGCGAAAGAAATCAACAAGGTCAAACTAAGTTGAACAAACTCAGCAGGGGGAAGAACAAATGAGACGGCTGAGGGAACAACATTCATCTTTCCGCTTTCGATTCACGTCCATGGAAAGCTGCTTAAGCAAACGGACCATTGAAAGTGAGTATTGTTTGGTTATCGTTACACACCGCGCACCCCGCCCTCCACCCAGGGAATTTACAAACTCAGCACCCACTCTTTTTTTAACCCTGTTTTCCTTGGACTCCCTGCCCCCCCACAGACAGCATTTCCATGCTCTCCAGTACGACAGTGGGTTACACACACACACATTTTCCCATTGGTGTGTGTGGTCTCAGTGTAATCACATACACATCCAGAACTTAAGACTCTCGGTCAGCAAAATACTAGTAACATATTTGATTGATGAAACTGTCAGGTGAGAAGAAAGGATGTTTAATGGCAACAACAGGCTCCTTAGAAAAGTGCAATAGTGTTGAAACCCCCCACTTGCCCTTGATGTTTGTCTACATTTGTATGTTGTTAGTAACCATACATTATTCAGAATGGAAACTGAAGATTTTGTTCGCTCCACATTTTTGTGATATGTTAAGGTTATTTACGCTTGAACGACCAAATGAACATCCAATTAATAAATTTGATAACCATAATAATATTGTAACTGTCGTCTATATAAACATATACGGAGACTGAGTTGTTAAAAAATACTCTACATAAGTGCTTGGCCAAGTTCTAGACAAAGTCATAGATATCCCACTTCCAACAAAGTGTCCAGTTGGGACACTTTTCACTTTACAAGTAGGATTTTCAACCCTAAATAGACCTTGGGCCTCAATAATAAAATGTTACGTAGAATCCATCCTTCATTTGATCTAAGATCAGTTCTCAAATGTGTGTATGGGTGATTCAGAGAAACGAATGCATGCACAAAAAACACGCATCTCTTCCAGATGTGAAATCTATAAATCGCAAATTATCTTGTGCGCAGCTGAACGGTTTCAGATCTTCGCCTTGTAAACACACCCCATTTAATGTCATTAACATACACTGGCCAGCCAAAATAAAGGTCGCTGTTTGGATTTTAATAAGCAAATACTTAAGTATGGATCATCATTACAGTGATTAATATGTTTCTAGCATGTTTTATGTTTGGCAACTTTTCTTTTAACCCTAACAGTTGGAGTGTGTAGCTTTCTACACACAATTTTTCTTTCTTCACACTACTATTTCTTGAACAACCATGTAGGAAGACCCATCATGGCCATATTCCAGGATGACAATGTCAAGATTCATCAGGCTCAAAATGTCAAAGAATTGTTGGGAGGGAGCATGAAGAATCATTTTCACACATGGCACCTCTGAGCCCTGAACTTAAAATCAATGAAAGTCTTTGGGATGTGCTGGAGTAGACTTTACAGAGTGTTCACCTCTTGTATTGTCAATACAAGATCTTGAACAAAAATGGATGCACCTCTTGATGGAAATAAATGTTGTGATGTTATTTCCATCAAGAGGTGCATCAATTTTAGATAAAGATCTTGTATTGACAATGCAAGAGGTGAGCACTCTGTAAAGTCTACTCCAGCACATCCCAAACACTAAGGCTAAGGTCTGGACACAGAGGTGCCAGTTCATGTGAGAAAATGATTTGTCTTGCTCTCTGAACCATTCTTTCACAACTTTAACCCTGATGAATATGGCCATGATGTGTCTTCCTACATGGTTGTTTAAGAAATGAAAAGCTACACACTCCAATTAGGGTTAAAAGAACCTTTGCCAAACATAAAACATGCTAGAAACATAATCACTATAATAATGATTCATTCATAGATTCTTAAGTATTTGCATACAAGTATTACGTACTTTTTTTGGCCAGGCTGTGTGAGCACCAGTCACATCCAAATCCTTTACTTGAGAACGCGAGTGGCAAGAAATGCTTAGATTTCCAACTATCTGCAATATGAACGTTGGTTTGGATTTTAGTGTACATATACTCAAAGATCAAATCTGTGCAGATGGGCGAAACAAAGCTTTTTGAAACTTTTAATCAACTGAACCAATTGCTTCACAAAATGATTCACTGATTCACCACACTCTGGTGACCCCTATTGGTCAAAATGGTTTAAATGCAATGAAATTCAGCCAAAATGTGCATAAAACACTTTTACAAACCAATTGCAAATGTATAGTCTTGCAATTAACAAATCATGTAATACCATTATGTAAAGTGTCTGTATAATAGGGGTTATTTAATTGTAGAACTTGTTTTATGGAGAGCTTGGAAAGGGATCCCATTTCCCCAGTTTTTGCGTCTCTACACTGGCTTCCGGTGAAATACAGGATTCATTTTAAAGTTCTTATTTTTGTTTACAAGGCATTATATTAGTGACTTTTACACCTTTACTCTCCAACCAGAGCACTCAGGTCTTTTGACCAACTTTTCTTTAAGGTTCCTCATTGGCGTAACTGAGCCTCGTTAATTGAAATCACATGACTTTGGCAGTTTGATGTGCTCTTTGAATCACTGGTTCAAAACAAATGATTTGTAAATGTTTCTAAGCTTCACTAAGGCGCCCTCCTCTAAATTTACCTTTGAAGTTATTTTCAGACTATGCAGCAAATAACCAAAGAACAAAGAAATTGATGCAAAACACTGAACTGTTAATATTTCAGGGAACAACAAAGAGAAAATCATCATCCATCACCTCACACTCATCTATTCCTCCTCATGACCTTCCCCAACCCCACAAAACAACCTGCCCTGCACTCTGGCTGTGATATTAATAATAATATTAGCAGGAGGCAGCTCAGCACAGAGCAGACGATGTCTATGCACCGCAATTTGGAGAAGCAGGAGCTGCCAGCGAGTGAATGCAGGTCTGGTGGAGTCCTGCAGGCCCCCGCATGGGGCACAATCTCTGTGTTTTACATCGCATACCTCCCGCTGGCTACTTTATTGCTCGTTTTCTGTCTTTAGGTTTTCATTAAATCACACTGGAGCAGCGTTTGTGGAGGAACAGGAAATGGGACGTGTACGGTTACATCCGTTCATATGCATTTATTCTGAGGATCATGTTAATGCATCATTTCCTATAAAACAGTGCAAGATTAAGACCGTAACATTAGTACAATCAGAAGTGTAAACAGTTTGTTCAGAAAACAGAAGACTTGTGATTTTGTACAGACAATGAAAATAAAACTGATCACTGATATTAGGTCCAGCCAATTTCAGTGACTATCCAATTTCGGAATAGTAGAAATTATCCCTAAAACGTTGCAATTGAATAAAAGGAATAGTTTACCCCCTAAAAATGAAAATTCGGTTATCATTTACTCACAATCTCTTTTTTTCTGTGGCTCAACAAAGGAAGAATGTTTACGCTGCTGTCTTCAATTAACCAGAAAGCTCAAAAATGAAACATAAAACCAGCATAAAAGCTATTTATGTGACTATATTTCAAAACTTACTATACCTAAAAACAAATCAAAATGTATATTGGTTTGCACTTACATTTTAAGTTTGGTTCTTGCAAATCACAGCAGGCCACATTTGGAAAATGTAGAAACACAAATATAGTACAATAGTCATATGGAAAAATTTTATGGTGTCCTTTTTTTCCAATAGAAAATTTCATTCTGAGATCCATGGAAGAAAGGAAGTCATATGAGTTCAAAACAACATGAGGATGAATAAATGAGAGAATTTTCATTTCTGGTGAACTATTCCTTTAAAATGTAGCATACTTCAGTTAAAAACCCTAGCGATAGCGAATATGCATAGGATTATTACTGCTACAATTCAACTTTGAGACTTTGGCAAAGGACACCCTGAGTGGTTTTGCATTTGGTATTCATTCCATTTTGTCCAAAAAACATATTGATGATCCAAACGGCAACAAATTTAAAACTGTAATGGCAAAATTCTTGGTTTGCACACACACAATCACAAAAAAAAAAGAAGAACATCATGATGATAAACCAGGATTTCAAAAAGAACTTCCCATCCAATAAAACATTTTAAGTACCAAGGAAGAAACCACTAACTTTGGCAAACAGCAAGCAGAAATGGTTCATTTCGTCGGTCTTAAGTCCTCTTGTCATTTTCAATTAAATGTTGCCTGTTTGATCCACTTCATGAAGTAGTGTACTTCCAGCGCCCGTGTTGTGATAACAGACTCTGGGTCATACTCGTTGTTGTAGCGCAGATCGAGGTGGTGAGCACCTCCATTGATCATAATGGCGATCAGAGATTTTGAAAGACTCTTGGTCACTCCACCGCTCATCCATGGATCAAGATTTCCATTACTGAAAAAGAAGACACTTAGTACATTACACCTTTAGGATTTATAGGATCACAAAATATATAACTTTAATTATAGATTAATTATAGAATAAAAACACTAGCTCTGTTTCAAAACCTAGTGAGCCTTTTAGGGTGGCATTTATAGGCCCATAACAAGAAGTCAGATAAAACAAATCAGATAAAACAAGAAGATTGTTTAGATCTTTCTAAGCTATCTTGTGAGGGCCATACCAGAAGGCATTGCTATGGAAGCTTATTTCGACCAGGGAATAAAAATAAAAAGTTAAAAATTGCCTTTTTTTCACAATTCTGAATTTATATCTTGCAATTCAGACTTTATAACTAAAAAAAAAAGGATATATAAAAGATATAAACTTGCATTTCTGACTTTTTTCCATAGCTGGCAATTAGGATTTTTCTCAGATATAAACTAGCAAATGTGAATTATAAAGTTGAAAATTCTGACTTTTTTCTTTGCAATTTCAAGTTTATATTCAGCACTTCTAACTTTTTTCTCCGAATTGTGATATAAAGTCACAATTGTTGGATACAGAGTCCGAATTTTGAGACATAAACTCACATATCTGAGAAAAAAGTCAGAATTGTGAGATACAAAGTTGCAATTACCTAGAAGAAACAAGCTTCTATACATTGCAAAAAGACCAGCAATTTATTTTTTTATTTAAGATGATGGATGGATGTCCAAAATTTTTAGTCTGCGTTGTGTATTTATATGCCGAGTATTGCACCATTAGCTCAACAACATGCTAACATCAAACACTATTGGAATCGAGTGCGTTCCAAATCAGATATTTGTGAGATTCGTGACATTTAGGATGCTGTCCTAGAAGGTACTGCCTATATAGACAACTAGATACCAAAGCTTTTGGAACAGGACTAATATCTAAGCCCCATGTTATGAAAAATAAAGGCAATGCTCAATATTATACAAACACAAACCTACCTGAAGATGATGTTGCTGTGAGCACTGATGTTTCTCCCACCATATACAATTTCTGCCCAGTCTTCTCGTGGCCGCACTCCAAAAAGGTTGTAGCAATCATCGGAGAAGGCCTGGAAGTTCCATGGCTGTGGCTCAAACATGTCAGCGATTCCATCTGTACACATTGGCATCACCATCTCTGTACAGCTCTGCACAACGACAACCAGTGTTGGGGAAAGTTACTTTTAAAAGTAATGCATTACAACATTGTTACTCCCTGAAAAAGTAACTAACTGTGTTACCTAGTTACTTTTTAAGTAAAGTAATGTGTTACATTACTTTTGCGCAGGCCCGAATTGGCTATTCGGGAGCATGGGGAGAATTCCCGGTGGGCCGGTCTGTTTATTTAGTGTTGTCATGGCACTGGGTTGAAATATGGATGCTCTAGAAACTGCCGACGCGGCCAAATGTACTAAGCTGAGTAGCCCTTTTCTTTTAAACCAGTCAGTGACGGATTTAGGCATGGGCGACAGAATAGTGCGCAAGTATGTGAATTGGGATGCACTTGTCAGAATTTGTTTATGCAGCTCATGTGTTAAATTCCAAAGTCCAATGATAGCTTTAGGAGAAGAACAGACCAAGTGTGACCAAACAGACCAAAGATTTCCAAGCTAATTTTTTAGATGTGTTAAAAAAAAACTGTGTTAAAATTCTTCGACACTCTGAGACGAGAATAGAATTGTTTACATTTGTAAATGTGACCATATGGAGTCAAAATAACATCTCAATCCCAAACATCTTAATATTTTACCTGGTAGTACCAACCCATGAAGCCCAGATTCCCAGTAGCAGTTTGTGAGGTGTTGAGACAGACTGCATCTCCTGTGTAATTGTAGTACACTCTTACAGCTTTAGAGATGCCATTCAAAAGCTGCTTGTCTGATACGCCAGTATCAAACTTAAGATTCGCGCAGACCGCCTGAGAATCAGAGAAACACATGTAAATTGTCTATAAATCACAGAACAAACAGCTGGCTTTATGTTCAAAGAGATGACAACCGTTCTGCTTTATGGCATAACAAAGGCGCAAATTATAATTTCGATCTGCAAACAAGCAAAGCTTTATCCGTACAAAGATGTTTCATGTGTTCCAGAAAATCTTGCTGGCTGTGAAAATCCTCTATGCAGCTTTTTTCTGTGGAATCATCTGATTTGCATGTGAAATTGAGTGGAATGGAATTCAGCACAAGAATGGAATTTATCACAGTCAAGCTGGAACAAAGTAGTAAGAACGTTTTCAAAGACAAAAAAAAAAAACCTTGACAAACATATCAAGCTATGAGGTGATGCAAATAGTAATGCAAATATTTGTTGAAATTGTTAGGGTTGCCACAAGGGGCGCTATAGAGAGCATTAAAGTTTGATTTTATAAATGCATGTTATAGATCTTATTGTGAACAATTCATCCATTTATATGTTTAAACTTTTTTTTTTTAATTTACCTTGAAAACATCAAAATGTCATACCACCGTCAAACTTCTGTCCCAACAAAATTGGCTGCAAGTTCACATTAATTTTTAAGTGTAATGCCTGCATCTCAAAATATAATCAGCAAATGATAGAACCAAGTCCCCATCTTTTTTCTTTTCGATAATCCGTTACACTCGGATGTTCGTCACAATACAGAACAAAAGATCTATCGCTACTTCCGTTTCATCGTGACTTTAATGTAAATAGTCTCCTATGGCCGTTGTCTCTTTCAGTTCAACAACTGTAATGGTGAGCTAACAATTTTTATGTTTGCTAAATGGTATAGCTAAGCTAGCTTCCTGAATAACAAATTTGGTTTACTGGCATTAGAGCTGCACGATTCTGGACAAATTGAGAATCGCAATTTTTTGTTTTAAATGGAAATCACGATTCTGAACAGACAAGAGACAACTACGCAAAATAACATCTCGGCCTAATTTACTAGAGGTTTTGACAAAATATTAATCGCTGCAGTCTATTTAAATGTTTAATTAATTTGAATGAAACGGTTTAAATGAATGATTCAATGACTCACTTAGAAATACTTATTTCATTACTGGATGAATCAGCATTATTGAATGAATCTCTTGATGAATGATTCAATGGCAAACATTTTTAACTCACTTGTCACCACCTAGTGGCATATTAATGTAATTGATAAAATTGTTATTTGAAGCGCAAATTTTGATCGTTTGTGTAGACATCAGTGTTTATACCCAAGCTATAAACTTTTATCCCAGTACTTCTGTGATCATTTGAATATTTCTAACACAGAAATAACGATACTGTGTGGTTGAAAAGACGTTTGTGAAGCTGTTTCGTAGCTATACATGACAACTGCTCTCTCTGGCTCAATGTCAGCGTGAACACAGATTTGATTGTCCCGCTGGGATTTTGTCAAAGGTTTAATAGACACAGGGTAATTGGCATAGACACCCTAAGGTAACTCCATACACAGCTTGAGTTCAGTTGTTTATCGTCACAAATGGTAACCGTGTTTGTAGGCTGTTAGGTTGTTACAAACATGTATGAGTTTCAACACAAAAGAAGATATTTTAAAGAATGTTGGTAACCAGAGAGTTGACGGCACCTATTGTCTAGTAGGGGGGAAAAAATACTATGGAAGTCAATGAATGCCATCAAGTGTTTGGCTACCAACATTCCTTAAAATATCTTCTTTGGAGTTCAGCAGAAGAAAGAAACTCATACAGGTTTGGAACAACATGAGGGTGAATAAGTGATGACAAAATTCTCATTTCTGGGAGAACTATCCCTTTAACACACATCACATTTAACATGCTGATACCTGTCACGTCTGACTTAGAGTGGGTTTGAGAAGCTTGTTGCTAACCTTTTCTTCCGAGGTGGTGGTCTGTTTGTGAGATAAGCTACACGCATGTCCAAGCAAAGATTTATACTATGACAAAAACAGCAGAGGCTGTCCAAAGCACCTTCTCTCTGCTTTTCAGATGGGATTAGGCTTACACATTCATCTCCAGCAACAGATTTCCCGCTCCTAAGCCTTCAATACCCCCTTCTCTCAGTCACTCACATAATCACATTAGCTTTGTCATTAAAAAGCCTCCTCTTTGCACCCGCTGCCTAAACTGCTTTAACCACCCATAGGGGTTGCATACATTATCAGATTTGAGGGGAGAAAAAGAAAACTACTCAAAAGTAAACCAAGTCTACGCACTTTGCATATTCATATATGCAAGAAATAAGCTAGTTACTAACAAAAAAGCACTGAAAATAATGTACCTAAAAGTCCTACAGTGCATAAAATAATTAAAAAATTAAACTATTTCATCAAAAATTAAAGCTTTTTTGATTTTGATTTTTGATTGCCTACTGAGCTGCCTTGTAGTCGACTGTCTACCACGTCTGCCAGCCAGACACTATCTAACACAATGTCTATACCAGACGTGACGAGTATAGACAGCTTTGTTGATTACAATGGGAGCCGTCTGGCTTAGTCTTTGTGACTCATGTTCACCGTATTTATGAATCGAGTACAATTCATAGGTAAAAAACTATTATTTCAGCATGAAATCCACACCACACACAAAAGCACACGAGATGTTAGCATGTTGCTAAGCCAAAGACGCAATATTCGAATAAGCACAAAAATACACAACACACACAAATATTAGGTTTTAACTGGTTAGAACGGTGAACTATTTGTAACAATACTTTTTTTAGTACTGAACGAAATTTAAGTATATTTTGAGATATTTTTCTTGTCTCAGTCCACCATGATTCTGCTTCTTCTGGTCAAGCGTATGTGGGGTAAAGCAGCACTGTTTATCATATTAGATACATTTGAGTGTTGAAAGTTGTTATAGTGCTACTCTGTGTTTGCTCGGCAGCTGCTATGAGACATTTGTTGCTCACTGCAGTAAGCTAGGTTGATATTAGGCGTGGTAAAACATGGTACTTGCTGTAAATCAAGAAAACGAGATTTAAACAATACACTGTAAAAATATTCCGTAGTTTTTACAAAATAATTTTGGCAGCTGTGGTTGCCAGAATAATTTTGTAAAAAATACAGAAAACTGTAAACACATTTACAGAACAAACTGTAAATTTTACAGTATAAAACTGTAAACAAGAAAGTTTGAATGTAAACCAGTAAATTCAACAATGCACACTACAACTAAAATCTGTATTGTACCTTTAACATATACTGACAACCACCAAAACACTTACATAAGGCTAACATTCATTAAACAACAGAAGATGTAACATTAAACCCTAATGTACATAACTGATAACAAAAACTATAAAGAAACAATTTTTTAAACAAAATACTTTCACACAGGGAATTGTGGGAATATCAGTTTACAGTTTTTTACTGTAAATGATATATTGATTTGTTCTTTTTTATGTCTGAAAATTGTAAAATGAAAATTACAGAAAATGTCTGGTAAGAGCTTTTACAGTTTTTCCCTGTATATAGTACGGGAACTTACTGTTAAACTGTTTACATTTTTTTTTCCCGTAGCGCTTTTACAATATTTTACCTTTAAAATCGCATTCATTTTTTATTCAAGTTTTGTCTGCTCACAAAGGCTTAATTTATTTAACTAAAAATACAGTAAAAACAGTAATATTGTCAAAAATTATTACAATTTAAAATAACTGTTTTCAATTTGAATATATTTTAAAAAGTAATTTATTCCTGTGATGCAAAGCTGAATTTTCAGCATTATTACTCCAGTCTTCAGTGTCACATGATCCTTCAGAAATTATTCTAATATGATGATTAGTTCCTCAAGAAATATTTGTTATTATTTTCAATGTTGAAAACAGTTGTGTACTTTTTTTTCAGGATTCTTTGATGAATAGAGAGTTCAAAAGAACAGCATTTATCTGAAATACAAAGCTTCTGTAGCATTATACACTACCGTTCAAAAGTTTGGGGTCAGTAAGAATTTTTATTTTTTTTGAAAAGAAATTAAAGAAATTAATACTTTTATTCAGAAAGGATGCATTAAATCAATCAAAAGTGACAGTAAAGACATTTATAATGTTACAAAAGATTAGATTTCAGATAAACACTGTTCTTTTGAACTTTCTATTCATCAAATAATCCTGAAAAAAAAAAATTGTACACAAATATTTTGTGTATATAACAATATAACAATAAATGTTTCTTGAGCAGCAAATTGACATATTAGAATGATTTCTGAAGGATCATGTGACACTGAAGACTGGAGTAACGATGCTGAAAATTCAGCTTTGCCAACACAAGAATAAATTACATTTTAAAATATTTTCAAATAGAAAACAGTCATTTTAAATTGTAATAATATTTCACAATATTACTGTTTTTACTGTATTTTTAATTAAGTAAATGCACCCTTGGTTAGCAGACGAAACTTCTTTTAAAAACATAAAAAATCTTACCGATCCCAAACTTTTGAGCGGTAGTGTATAAAACATTATTAGTTTTCTGTCGATGAATGTATCTTAACAGTTGCTCACCTGTCTAATAAAACACATTAAAGCATATAAAGTGTTTTCATGGTTTCTACAAAATAAAATCAGAAATCGAGGGTAACGTGGGTATTGATAGGTGTAATTGCTGTCAATGATAGGCAACGCACAGACATGGTCCGTGTCCTGGTTAAAATTGCTTATTTTTTGGATTTAAACATTCTTGGAAACATTTTGGAAAATATAATTACACAAGTCAACAAAATATATAACATTGTTCTTGTGGTTTTTGGGTATTTTAATCCAAAAATCTTGCATACTGGGCCTTTGATTGAGTTCTGATAACACCTATGTCATTTACCTATGTCACCTGACCTCCACCTATGTCATTTAGACCACATGAAAACTGGATGTTGTTAAGCAGTGGGCAAATACATATTTAGGCATTGCTTTAGCAAACAAGCATTCAGTCTGGCTTCATCTTATATGTAATGCCAACATTAACTATCCTCTTTCGTTCTGAAATACATCAAATAGAAGTAAAATGTGTTGCGGATGGCAATTCAGATCGATTTAAATGCTTTCTAGGTAGGAAGCTTTAGACTAGCTTTAGGAGCAGAACGTATATTAGTTTCTTGTCATGCACACTAGGGCTCCTCATATTCAATTTTGCTTGCTTTGTAAGATAGATTTATTGAATGAAAATGCAGATGCCTCAGGAGTCTTGAAAATAAACATGTTTTCTGTCCACGCCACCCTCTAACCAAAACCAAACAAAAGCCTGAACAAAAGCTCAATTCTGAGGGTGAAAGAAATCAGAAGCTCTATGAATATGGATGAAGCTATTTGCATAATGATGTAAATGGGTACAACAACTGACTTATTATCAGAGGTGAGTCAGCATTAATGAGGAATTCATAGAGTGAGAGTGATTCATACCGAGTAGCTGTGAAATCCAGCTGCTGAAGTATAACTTTATTGTTAATGACTTTTGTTGTGTTTTAATTTTTGTAAAGTGTGTCATACATCATTTTAGACCATGTAAAAAAAGATCATTTTTACCACTTTATGTTCTGTATGGGAAACCTTGAAAGTGAATTTATCGTACCTTAACAGGCCAGGCTGGGAGTGGCT
Source organism: Chanodichthys erythropterus (assembly GCF_024489055.1). NCBI lineage: Eukaryota > Metazoa > Chordata > Actinopteri > Cypriniformes > Xenocyprididae > Chanodichthys > Chanodichthys erythropterus. Next base: position 6,906,572 of record NC_090237.1, on the reverse strand, counting down.
GAAGGAAGTTGGCTTCGTATGGATAATCCACCATGGCTAAGTTCACCCAGGTTTCCTGCAGCCAAGCCTTGAAGCCATACACTTCATCTGAAGACTTTAAAGGACTACACAGTCCAAACTCCTGAGAGAGCCACTGCAGACCCTCACCTACAAAAGAAAAACTAATCAAATGAGTCCAGGAAAACCCATAAGCTTCAATAAGAGAGTCTGTACAAAACCACGAAGGGTCACAAATGAACATGGAATTACAAAACCAGGAAATCAAAATCAGGAAAACAAAATTCAAGTACTTGGAATGTAAAGTCACCAAAAAAATCTAAATTGAGATATATATATATATATATATATATATATATATATATATATATATATATATATATATATATATATATATATATATATATATATATATATATATTTTTTTTTTTTTTTTTTTTAAATGGAATCTTGCAGTATTTACTATAAATGATTTATCAGTGCACATCATGTTTTTTTTGTTTTGTTTTAATTCATGAGCCTTGTAATCTTTAATCACAATAACTTCCCCTCCCTCTTGTAACGACATCTCTTCTCTTCTCTAATGACAAGGCGGACAACCTGTCACTCACATGCGATCTACCAATAGCAAACCACAAGCCTCAAATCAATTCCCCATAGACAAAATCAAGCCCCACCCTACATTTTTTCTTGTTCAACATGCCGTTTCATTCGGATAAGGTCACAACAGGGAGGAAAAGACTATCACAACTAATATTTCATGATGATTTTAAATACACATAATAACATTACATGTACTTTTTCATCATTACATATTGATTACCTATCAGGCAACGGCAACAAATTGGTTAATCGTTTACTGATTGTGTCCTACACTGGAAAAAAAATGCTGTCAATTGCTAGTAAATTTCCCAAAAAATTACAAAGAAATGGCAAGTAACACAATGAATTAAATGTGAAATTTTGAAGTAGAAAGATTTAGGATACGTTTACACTACAACAAAAAAAACAGAAAGGTTTTCCTTTGCGTTTTTCTCGTACAGACAACAACATTGTCAAAACAATCCCTGTTCACACGGATCTGCAAAAACAACTAAAACTACTGTATTATGCTGCCAGGCCAGTAGATGGCGATGTTACTTTGTAAAGAAACACTATGCACCTATAGACTGAACACTTAATTCACATACGCTTGACGTCACCATTTTCACAAATTCACCTTTTTGTAGTTTACACAGAAACGATGACGGCATCATTTTCCTAACTGTCCACTTTGAAACCTGTTTTCAAAAGTTTGCCATTTCAGGCCCCCAAAATGCTGTTGTCATGTAAATAAACGGTCGAAACGCATAAAAAGTTTTCCATTTTTAGCTGAAAATGGTGTCGTGTAAACACCCCCTGAAATAGTATTTTCACAATTCGTACTTTATAACTCACAGTTGCAAGTTTATATCTCACATTTGCAAGAAAAAAATATTTAATTATCGGATATAAACTCACAATTGCAAGAAAAAAAACAGAATTGTGAGACTGTGAGTTATAAACACTCTTTAATACACTAATAATACTCATTTATGCACTCTTTAAACTCTCAAATCTAACTTTTCTCATAATTTTCCTCAGAATTGTGAGGTATAAACTTGCAATAGTGGCGAAAAAAAGTATACTTATATTATTTTTGTATACTTAGTTAAAAGACTTAGGTCAAAAGTAATCATATTAGGTTTCCTAAAAAGTGTAATCTAAAAGATTATATTATTGATTATCAATTGTGTGTTTTGTAACCAGAGTACCAGATCTGCCAAACATTGTCAACAATATTATATTCACAAGCATAACATGATCATGAAAATTATGCACTATGGCAATCACATTCACCAACCTGTGTCTGAGACCCTGTCAATAGCGGCCCATGACCTCCTGATGTTGCTGCTGCAGTTGGTACCACTGATGTTGAAGTCATGGGTGACCACTTTGTAAAACTCTCCACATGGCACAATGAACTGCCAGATGGGAGCGGACGCAGCAAGAGCGCTGGAAACATCAGAAGGTCACAATTCATTTCACAGAACAGAAGAAAAATCAACCAATAATCATGAACCTCACGGCTGAATTATTTCACTTTCCTTAATTAAACACATGGTTACACACTATACTTAAGCCTTCTTAAATGCAAGATATTATTAAGTTTCAAGGCTTGATACTCCATTAAGTATGCATATACTGTACTTATGCATTTTTAATAGACTGATATTTAGCCGTGAACGTTGTGTTCAAAAAAATTTGCAGCGTCCTCTTCATTTCTTCATAGATTAATATATACAGGGTTAGAATTAATGCCGGCAGAAAATTCACAACATGAAAATTCAGCTTTGCCATCACAGGAATAAATTACATTTTAAAATATATTAGAATAGAAAACAATTGTTTTAAATTGTAATAATATTTCACAATATTAAGTGTTTAATTTTATTTTTGAATAAAAAAAAATGCCTTGGTGAAAAGAAGAGACTTCTTTCAACCCTAAAATAGTAGTATATATCTCATTTTATATATGATATTTGTTTCATTATTATTTATTATTAATATTCTGGTATATCTATATATATATATATATATATATATATATATATATATATATATATATATATATATATATATATTTCTCTACATAAAAATCAATTTAATTTCAATATTTTATAATATCATATACGAACATGAAGGCTGCAAACACTCACCCTACAACAGCACTGGGATACTTCATCCTCAGCCAGGCCGCCAGCATCCCGCCGTAGGAGCCGCCGATGGCGATGACTGAACTCTTCTGAGCTCCAGGCACATTTTTTTTCAGAGCTTTGATCAGCACTGCAAAGTCAGCTAAAGCCTGTTCTGAGGTCAGGTAGTTCAAATATTTTGCATTCTGGAGGAAAGGAAAAACAAGTCCAGAAGGTCAAGGACGGTGTTTGCTTAATGACCCTTATTGCTCGACATGAGCAGCGGTCTTGACTCACGCTGTAAGACTCCTTGCCGAACGGCATAGACTCTCCATAGTAGCGATGTTCAGCAAAAACCAGCATGGCTCCCAGCTCTTCTGCTACATCCCACATGAAACCCTTGGGAAGAAGCAGAGGTTTAGATGTGGAGCTTCTATTTTTACTAAAATTTTACAAAATGTTTTTTCTCTGGATGGCAATATTTCAAATGTTCAGCTTCACAGACTTGTCGATGTTGGTATTTTTAGTAAAGCTGTAATTCTGAAGTACATTATGCTGATACTGATGATCTATTGACACTGTGTTTGTTTATTATTATCATCAACTGTTGAAGTTGAAGTTCATAGTATCTGCGTCACTTAACAGGATATAGTGCAACAGTGCACCACCACTTTTTCAGCATCCTTGGTTCCTGGAAGTACTTTTTTTCCGTAGGGATTTTGCAAAAGACAAAAAGAGAAAGATACAAGACTGTGTACTCAATGAATATTTAAAGGTGCCCTAGAACTTTTTTAAAAAAGATGTAATATAAGTCTAAGGTGTCCCATGAATGTTTCTGTGAAGTTTCAGCTCAAAATACCCCATAGATTTTTTTTAAATTAATTTTTTAACTGCCTATTTTGGGGCATCATTATAAATGAGCCGATTCAGGGCTGCTGGCCCTTTAATTGCTCGTGCTCTCCGCCCCCAAGCTCTCGCTTGCCTTCAACAACATAAAAAAAAGTTCAAACAGCTAATATAACCCTCAAAATGGATCTTTATAAAGGTATTTGTAAAGGTATTTATTTTGATGTTTACATTTGGTTATGAATGAGTTTGATAGTGCTCCGTGGCTAACGGCTAATGCTACACTGTTGGAGAGATTTATAAAGAATGAAGTTGTGTTTATGAATTATACAGACTGCGTTTAAAAATGAAAATAGCGATGACTCTTGTCTCCGTGAATACAGTAAGAAACAATGGTAACTTTAACCACATTTAACAGTACATGCTAACAAACATTTAGAAAGATAATTTACAAATATCACTAAAAATATCATGATATCATGGATCATGTCAGTTATTATTCCTCCATCTGCCATTTTTCGCTGTTGTTCTTGCTTGCTTACCTAGTCTGATGATTCACCTGTGCAGATCCAGATGTTAATACTGGTTGCCCTTTTCTAATGCGTTTTATAATGTTGGGAACATGGGCTGGCATATATTCATATATATATTGGGGCGTACACCCCGATTGTTACGTAACAGTCGGTGTTATGTTGAGATTCGCCTGTTCTTCAGAGGTCTTTTAAACAAATTAGATTTATATAAGAAGGATGAAACAATGGTGTTTGAAACTCAGTGTATGTCTTTTCCATGTACTGAACTCTTGTTATTCAACTATGCCAAGATAAATTCAATTTTTCATTCGAGGGCACCTTTAAGTAGTTCAAGAGTGTAGGAAAACTGAATCGATGTCATTCGCAGTGCTTCATGGGGGTGTTTAGGGAATAAAGTGTTCTATTTGCATATTAATTTGGTGGAGATTTTTTGCAGAATAATGGGTAATGTGTGGTTTTTCCACCAGGAATTGTGTTGTTAAACACAATTATTTTGAAAAATATGGGGAAATAATGTGAGCTGATGGCTTCAACAAAAGCATACACCATTGCAAAATCCTCAAAAGAGAAAATTAGATTTTTACTTCTGGAACCTGGCGGTTGCACTCTATGCATGGATAATAACCGTTTCTCTGCTTGGAAAAATAGCTCCCTGTTTTGTCAGTTCCGCAATCCCTATGTCACAGAGAAGGATTCATACCATCTCTTCACATCTTCAGAAAATGCATACTTACAGTGTTGTTGCAGAACCATGTGATGTCTCCTTCATTGCCCGTGTAAAACAGGATTGGGCCTCCATCCTTGTGCCAGTGCTGGTCGTTGAGAAGGTACCTCTGCTTGAACGTGCCATTCTCCAAAAAGCCAAAATGGTCAATCTGTAATAAAATAACTCTGATTAAGACACACAAAAATAACTGCTCTTAGTTAAAAAAAGAGAAATTTTAATTACATTTAATGTAATTTGTCATGTAAAAGATGTCAAAAAGCAACTTGACAAAATGCGTTTTTTAATAAAACTATATATAAAACCTATACAGTAGAAAGGTGACTTTTTTTCAAAATCGATGCTACCTGACTAGAGAAAACAGAGAAAAAAGGCTGTTGTCTTTCCTTTTAACAAACTTCAACACTCATAATGCACTGGACATTTTGCCGTCCAATGCCACTCCCAGACTGCTATGGAGACGCTTACCAGAGTCAAATACTGCATTGCTTTAGTAGGAAATACTTCTTAGCAAACTTTTAGTCATAATGGTGTCTACTTGAATTGTTCCTAAGTGCAAGAATTCAAAGAGTAAACCTTTAGCAAGATTGAGTTACTTTTGGTTTCTGGTGCAAAGAATCGTGAATACGGAGAGTCTGTTTGTTTATTAAGTTTTTACGCCATGTTACCATGTGAATACGGAGAGAACGCCTAGATGGAAAAATCTGAAAAACCTCTGTATTTGTAGTCAACATTTCAAATTGGATGACCACGAACACAGTGTTTAGGTGAAACAGAGGAGAAAAACTAAAAGAAACTGCTATTTTGCGTCATCCTGTATACTTTTGCTGACAAATAAACATGAATTTCTCAGCTGAGCTAACACGGAGAATGAGTAAACATTGTTCATTTACATACAGTATACTACCGACATTGCAACAATAAAAATCAGGTTGAAAATAGGCGAAGTTACACTTTAAAATAGGCCACTTTTTCTTTATGTAAAATATAATTTCATGTTTAGGGGTATTAAATCAGGGTATTCCATTTTTGGCCCCATATTATATTAAGTGTGAAATAATGTATATTATTTGATACAATGTGATATATAGTGATACATGTTTTATGTAACTACATCTATAACACTGTTGACCCTTTCCTTACCTCTTAAACCACCACAAGTGTTTTGCAAAACAACATGATCACAGTAAGAACACTATACCTAACAATTTTCCTTTTTTGACATAAGTGCATAGTAGTTAAAAACCAAATCCTTAATAATGTTCGCTGCTGTTTTATGCATAACCAGTTTTAAAGGCTGTCTGTGCTTAACATACAGTAATGATACAACGCTGTCTTTATTCCTGGGTGTTCTCCTCAATCTTCTGGCTTTCAGCCATCTCATATTTATGAGCGTGAAACCTCAGAGCAGGATGGAGGGATAATTAGCCTCAATTTGTATTAAAATCTAGTGCCAGCGTCAGGGATGCCACATTAGTTCCGGTTTCAGCCGAATTGTGATATCCATTCATCCGGTTCAGAGCTCGTCCACTGTCTTCTACATTTCCATAAATTCTCCAAGTTTGAGGGAAGGAGTAAAAAGAATGTTAAAATTTCTTCCCAGAGCTGCAATTCTTAACAGTTCTCACTCTTCTTGAATCCCACCCAACACTTAATAAAGAATGTTCTCTCTAGTGTTTTGTTTTTTTGTAAATACCCTCTTTCTCCTCCCGTTGGCAACAAAAGAGGCAGAAATTTTATGAGCCAGTGACAGCAAAAGGACTCTGAGCGCTCACAGTTACATTCATTCAACAGCAGTCAGAGTCTGGCCGCAGGTCAAGCGAGTGTCAGCTATATTCACATGCTTTAGTGAGTTATTTTCTGTGTAAGCCGTTACGTCTGAAGCCTCGAGTTCGAGAAAATTGCCTTTTTACATCATTTATAAGTCTATTCATTTCATTTTCACTCAGAAACATTTCAACGATATTTTATCATGACAGTACATGCACGGTCTTATTAAATAAATGTAATAATATAAATAACATTAATAATACAAAATGATAAGGTAATTCATACTTTTTTATTATATTTTACTTTACATTTTTAAACATGTATTTTCTTTTTAAATGTAATAGTAACAGATTTTTCATGTTTTTAAAAGAAACTCTTCTGCTCACCAATGCTGCATTTATTTGAATAAAAATACAGTAAAAACAGTAATATTCTGAAATATTATTATAATTTAAAATAGCTGCTTTCTACTTGAATATCATTTAAAATGTAATTTATTCTTGTGATTCAAAGCTGAATTTTTAGCATCATTACTCCAGTCTTCAGTGTCACATGATACTTCAGAAATCATTCCAATATGCTTCATTTTTTTTTTCTTTTCATATTTTATTTTAGATGGAAATCTTTTGTAACATTATAAATGCCTTTACTGTCACATTTGATCAATTGAATGCTTCTTTGCTGGATAAATGTATTAATTTCTTTTCTTTAAAAAAAAAAAAAATCTTAATGACCCTAAACTTTTGAAAGGTATAGCTTCTTTTGTTATAAAATATCCTTATTCTGTTGTGAAATTACATGTGCAATGATATCATCTTTATCATAAGCTTTAAAATGACAGGCAGATTTGAGAACTGAACACAATCTCATGACTTGAACACAAAGCATGTGATTTTGGCTGCAAAGGTTAGATGAGTCGCATCATGGACACTGTGTTCACAGTGATTCAGAAACGCAGCGCCCCCTTCTGGCTGTTAGAAACTTAAAAAGTAAATGCACAACACGGGAATGGGAATTGAGAGTAAATCAATCTACTACCTGTTGCATGTCAAAATGTGGAAGAGTCAAATTGCTTGTTTTGTAACTTAATTTATCATGTGCAAAATCTTTTTACAGAGTCTTTTAAGAAGAACCTGATCTGCAGAAAAGCTGTGGCTATTTTCCAGCTGCTAAAACAGCCTTTAAACAGAAAGTTCACACAAAATGAAAATTCTTGCACAATTTTTCAATCTCAACACAAGTTTTGAACATTCACGTTGCTCTTTTCCATTACATTGAAAGTGGATGGTGGCCAAGGGCTGTCAGGCTCAAAAAAGCTCTATAAACGTAGTCTATATGAATCATGCACAACATCCAAAGTCTTCTGATAGCTTTGTAATGTAAATTTAAGTTGCATGACAACTGCGGCATCATTTAGTCTACTTAGGGAGGAGCAGTTTCACAATCCTTCCTCATATCTTTTGTGTTTCACAAAAAAAAAAAAAAATGAAAGTCATATATTACAAAAGACATGACAGGGAGTAAATTAAACTAATCCTGTAATCCTTTAAGTTTTATGTAGCCCATCTGCTTCGCGGTTGGATGTGTTGTACATTCAGAGATGCTCTTCTGAGCCTCAGTTAACCAGTGGTTATTTGAGTATGTTGTCTTTCGATCAGCTAGAACCAGTCTGGTCATTCTCCTCTGACCTCTGGCATCAACAAGGCATTTTCTCCCACAGAACTGCCACTCACTGGATATTTTCTTATTTCAGACTTATTTCTCTGTAAACCTTAGAGATGGTTGTGCATGAAAATCCCAGTAGATCAGCAGTTTCTGAAATACTCAGACCAGCCCGTCTGGCACCAACAACCATTCCACGTTCAAAGTCACTTAAATCACCATTCTTCCCCATTCTGATGCTCAGTTTGAACTTCAGTAGATCATTCTTTATTTATCATCAAGTTTAGGCTTACAATCAGGGTTCGGTTCTATATCAGTGTTATTCAACTATCATTTCCCTCTGATTTTAGGGATAACTTAAGGTTATGGTTATGGTTATGTTTAGGACTACATTTTCAGACAGGAATGTTGTTCCAGGTTCAACAAAATATGCTGACCCAGGAACGCATCTAACTCATCAAAATGAGGACGTGCGTAAACTATACAGGAAAACCCAACTGGTACAACATTATAATATTAAAGTCACCAAGAACCGGAAGTTACGATTGACTTTAATATTGTGACGTATTATCAGAGTGAAACAGAATATTGAATGAGAAAAATAGAGGGCGTGGCTTGTTTGTTCACAAAGACCCGCCCCCTTTAGGCCATGTGTCCACCAGAGCGTTTTTAGCCAGCTGAAATCGCTAGGCGCTCTGCTTAAAACGCCCGTCTGTGAGCGCTTGAGAGCGCTTCTGCAGCGTAGCGTTTTTTTCCGTTGAGACGCTTTGTTGTTATGATACTGAATATCAGTTGGCCAGTGTTGTATTTGTCCTGCCCCTCCTTCACTCTGATTGGATGGCTGGCTAAAAAGTGACACTGATGAGCGCAGCGTTTTACTCAAAGTTGAACATTCTTCAACTCGAGGCGACCGGTAAAAAACGCCCAGCTCTCAGCGCTTGAGCGTGAAAAGACGCTCAGCGCTTCGTTACGCTCTCTGCATTTAAAAAACGCGGCATTCCCATTGAAAACAATTGAAAAAGTACGCTAGCAGCTGGAAAAAAACGCTCTGGTGGACACACGGCCTTAGTTACTGTTGCTATGTCCGACAAGCAATGCAACTCTCATGCCAAACATCATGTTCTCACGCAGTGAAAAATACATCGTGGAGTAGGGTAAAGACGACGACACTGCCGACACAAATTTCAAATATTGTAATTTTTAAAGAAATTTAAACAATAAATAGCGTTTTGTGGCTCTTTAATGTGTCGTGACAGATCGCTGTAGTGCCTCAGTTCAAGCGGCTTGTGAACCAATCATCTCTGCCTATTAGTTAATCTATAGCATTAAAAAAATGATTAATGATTAATGAACATCAGAAGGAATGTCGTTTCAACTGCAGAAAGACGTCAGTACACACCATTTTAAGTTCAAGTCCACCCTGACTGCTTTGTCGGCCATAACGGCTGATTCTGCATTATGATTGGTTAGATCACATGTCAATCAAACTCCCAGCAAAGGTTCAATTGATTGTATCTAGAAAAGTAAACATTCCATTCAGTTTGCTGTCAAACATTTAAGTGGTGGCTGTCACAAAAATGTATTTATTCAAATATATACACTGAATATTAAAGAACAGGTTATGTAAAAATGCAATGCATACAGAATATTGTGCAAATATATATTTAGCAAAATATATGCACTTCAGTGATCTGTCGTCCCACAAGATCGCCAAAAAAGATCACGGCATGGCAAAACATTGTCTACGAATCATCAATAAGAAAATATTGAGATATTGTACCCCCTATTTTGTACACATTAATGCTTTTTGTACTGTCTAATGAATTTGAACACAGCTTTGCACTGGGTTGCTTATCAAACAGTACTCTCCATTTCATCATCCACAGCCAGCAACAGATGCTGAAAGGATATCCCACGACAACTGGCCAACCGCTCAACAAAGAGAATTAAAACACGACAGACTGCAGCTCAACTTGAGCAGGAATGTGAAATGATCCACAGATGGACCCATGTTTCATTTCCTCTACAGTTTGTATTTATATTCTTTCTAGATCCTCATTTTAAAAACCTCATCTGCGCTGCTACAACTGAAGGTTACCGTTTAAGGCATATTAAGTGCTGACAAGGACAAAACCAAGACAATGAGGAGCAAGAAAGCCAGGAAATGAGCCTAATCTTCCTGACGGCTCAGAGGATGAGTTGAACAGACACCGAGAAACAATTGCCTTCACTCTGGTGTGTCCCGGTCAAGAAGTAATTAGACTCAGAGTACAGCATAACAGGATTGTTTTTGTCTAAAACTAGACGCAGGGATTTTCCTGTGTCAGCTTTTCACACGGACAGCATGTAAAAGATTAACTGCTAAGCCACTCTTCAAGTTGAAAATGAGATTAAATGTCTCTTGAGGCGTAAATTATTAAATAACAGGCAGCATCATACCACTCTTTCAATATTATATACTAAAGAAACATGTTTTTTAGTCAATGCATGTTAGAACACCATCAGGATCTGACACACAAATACAAAATGAAGGGACTTTCAACACTTCACTTTCAGTTAAATCAAATGAAAAACGGGCAGATTGCCAATATATGCCTCTGCACAAGGGACCAATCCCAGAAGGGTAAAGGATCTGCTATTATTCTGTGGGGGCCACAAGGAAAAGGAAATTTCCTGCACACACAATACAGAACGGCACAGATTATGCACACATCAAATAAAGGAAATCCTTAAAGGAAGCCCAGTTGTAAGTTAATGAGCAGCCACACAACCAGATAAAACTGCTGTGGGCTGCAAAATAAGGCCTGGTGATGTGATCTATCACAAGCGTTTCTGATTGACAAGAGTGGATTGCAATGACAATGGTTTACAACTCTGATAAATGAGCTGCTGACAAGTGTGAAAACTGTCACATGAGATTCTGATTACAAGATCAAAGTTAGAGAAAGACAGTAATCGATGTAACCACTATTTTTACAGATATTTATTCTTTTGTACTTCTTTGGTTATTGAGTGCATTGATAAATTGTACTATTTGGTGAGTTTTATTTACTTATTTAATGTATTACAGTAACATAAATCACATAAAATGGTATACACAATAATAATAATAAAGATAATAATAATATTAAGAACAAAACATATGATTGTTATCGTTATTATTGAAAGCACAGCCATTGTGCATCTCTGAGCAACACTCATAAGTGTTTCATTACTAAATGAATCTGTGTTTTTGAATGAATCGGGTGAGTCGCTGATTCAATGGCTCATTTATAAAGATGCTCACTTGCTTCATTCCTGAATTAATCAGTCTTTTGAATGAATCGGTTGAATGAATGATTCAATGGGTTAGGGTTATTTATGTAGTTATAATTGCAGTGTAAATACATTCATGCATTTACGATTTTTATAGATATTTACTCTTTTGTACTTTACCAGTTATTGAGCGCACTGAAAAACTTCACTATATTTGGTTGGGTCTCATTTACGTATTTAATGTATTACTGTACCTGCATAAAGTCAATTATTTTCATAAAGTGAAACATTTTATGTACAACAGTAGACACGCAACATAGATGAAAATAAATCTGCAACCATTTAGATCGCAAACAACTTTGCATGAATAAAATGGTATAAACAATAATGATAATCATACAAATAAAACAAATGATTGTTATTGTTATGATTATTTATTATTTTTGTTGTTGTTTATACCATTTTATTAATGGAAAAGAAAACAGAACGTTGTTTGGAAAATAATATGCAAAGATGCATATTATGTTTTTTTCAGGGATGCACCAAAATGAAAATTTTTGTCCGATAACAACAACCGATAATTCATTATATTTGAAAGTCGATAATTGGCTGATAAATCTAAATCCATACTTTTATATAATTTTAAAGAGCCTAATTACAAAAACAAAGGTTTCACCATTAAAAGCCATATCCCAAGCACAAAATTATAATGTTCTCAATATAATATTATGTAGCCTATATTACAGACGTGTGCTGTACATTGTACTTAACTGTATTTTCCTTTTTGAAGTGATTTCAATCATATTTCAAGCAATTCAAAACCATCATGGCGAACAGTGCATATCTGAAGTGTCTCAGCTGAAGGAAACAATCCATTATTTATTGGCTTTAATAAATCGGCCAAATTTTCTTATTGGGCAGATAACGAAAACATTAAACATATATCAGCCGATACCGATATGTTGGCCAATATATCGTGCATTCATAGTTTTATTACAGTAGTCTGAAAATTATTTTAGTTTTTTTTTTTTTTATTATTATTATTATTATTTTAATATTATTTTAATTAGTTTTTACTGGGGAAAATCACATTTATCTTACAATTAACATGTAATTAACCTGTATCTGCCACACACACACACACACACACACACACACAAAATAATAATAACAGTGATCTCTAAACAAAGTAAACAAAGTTATTTCTTGGCATGCATTTAAGTCCTATTAAATTTAGATTTCTTATGCCCAGGAATCAGTTAGGTAAGACAAGCAATGAAATCAATAACTTACCTGTTGATCAAAATAGAAAGTTTTGTATGAGAGGGGTCTGTGATGAGAGTATGTTTGGACGGTGTGTCTGCCTAAGAGCTGCGGTTTGAGAGCCAGTGCATTACAGCTGATGATGAGGAGGAAGAGCAGAGCAGTGCTGGTCAGTCTCATGGCTGAATGAGTGAGTCCAGTCACACTAGGTCATCTGAAAATATGAAGCGATAGATCATTTGCATACGCGGAACGAGGAAGGATGTCAAATGACTCGTTGTTGTTATTCCGTGACGCAAACTTTTCAACTACAGTAAAATAAATTAATAATAAAAATGTAAAATAAAAACACAGAGATACAATGCAACGCCTTAAAATACAGAAAACACCGTGGTTTTAATGTCTCAAACTTCAGACAATTTTAGAAAATGATCGTGCAGTACGCTTGCAAAATCTGTTCGCCATGTGTGTATAGTGATTAAGAGTGTCTTTCTGTGTCTGTGCTCACTCAAAGCGGATTATGTCTTGTTTCTGTCGATAAACGGCATGTTTTGTTAACTTCATTTAACGATTCAATGTGCTTCCGTGTTGTAAACACGTGGTCGCCGCGATGCCTCATGGTTATTGTAGTTTCTTATTGTTTTTCTTATTATTTTAAAGTTACTACTGTAAAATCATATGGTATCCCTTTAATACGCACACACACAGTATATATTATATATATATATATATATATATATATATATATATATATATATATATATATATATATATATATATATATATTATAATAAATATTATATATATATATATATTATAATAAATATTATATATATATATATATTATAATAAATATTATATATATATATATATTATAATAAATATTATATATATATATATATATATATATATATATATATATATAATATATATTATAATAAATATTATATATATATATATATATATATATATATATATATATATATATATATATATATATATATATATATGTAATCAAAAATGTTTTACCTATGACAACGCAGATAGTGTCATAACCATGTTTATTTGGAGAAATGTATTAACTTGCAGTCTATACGCTGAGAATTAAAACACAAAGTTACACAAACAGAATTGCTCAAGAAAACATTCGCAATACTAAATTGCTGCAGTCGTGGGGTTTGTCTCTTTATGATAAATGTATCACAGATGATGCATCACAACTTATATACCGAAAGCACATAAATGTACAGCGGAAAAATTGAGTTTCATCTTCACTAGACAAAAGACTGTTACTCCTTGATGAATGTCTTTACATAATGACACGGACATAATAACATTGTCCATACAGAAAAATTAAGCGCTTAGTAATACAACTTATACTGAAAATTATGGCCTTTAACATAGAAAAGAAATTATTTTAGAGAGTCCCATTGGTACACAACGCAACACATTACAATATGGCAAGTATTTGTAAAACAAAACTAGACAAAAATACCTGACAGAGAAAATACTGTGCATGGCACGTCATGTAACATAGAAAGAAAACGGTTTATACAAAACTAGAAAAGGTTATCACTTTAAAATAAAATGTTAATAGAAAAGCTTAATATCATATAAGCAGCTATGCGTAAATATGAGGAAAATGCATTATACTGAAAAGTAATTGGCAACCACCAAAAAAAAAAAAAGAAAAAAGAAAGAAAGGTAAATCAATTGGTCCTCAAGTTAAACATTGTTTAGTGTTGGATTTTGCTGAGCGTTTAATAAAATCATTTTAAACAAAATCATTGAATCATCGTTATTACCAAGCACGCAGCATCTAAAACCTTAGATGTAATTCCATCAATTTTGTTAAAAAAAAAAAAAGGAAAGGAAAAAGCTCTGTAGCAGCAAGTAAAATACTGACAGTCTATAAAAGAGGAGATTCACAGTTCCATTGTAATGACACAGGTGCAAACAACCTTACAGCACAGCCAAGGTTGGAGGTTCAAGTTCCAACTGTTTAAAAGTCATTAAAATGCACAACACAGTTCCAGAACAGAAATCAGAATCACTGCATCACACCGTTAAACAACTCCATCGCCTTCTCCTCCATATAATGCACTGAAACACAAAGACCATTTGTGCAAGAACTCACTGAAACATCTATGGAATACATGATATCTCTCATTCACACAAAAACTACACACTCACACGGTGCTCTTGGCCTCTCAGGTGCCAAAAGCTTTAAACATCGCTACGGTTATTACAATACTAAAGCTGGACTCAATTTACTACAAAGCATCCTGGTATATTTCAGTTCTTGTAATATGTAATAATGCGTAAGAGGACAGAATGTCTCCACGTGGGAATCAGGAGAATTCCTAGTAAAAACAAACTCTTAATATGGAATGAAATAAGCATTTTAGACAGTGCATTATAACATTTAAGTTTTAGCATATAATGTGCAAAGCCACTAAAAATGTCTGGACCGGAAGATCTCACAAAATCTGTCAAGAACACGCCATTCAAACGTTTGAGGTCGGTAAGATTTTGTAATGTTTTTTGAGTCTCTTGTGCTCATCAGGGCTGTGTTTATTTGATTAAACAGTAATATTGTGAAATATTATTACAATCCTTCAGAAATCATTCTAATATGCTGATTTGAAGAAACATTTCTTATTATTATCAATGTTGAAAATAGTTGTGCTGCTTAACATTTTTGTGGAAACTGATACAAATTTTTCTTAAGTCTTTGATGAATACAAAAATTCAAAAGTGCATTTATTTGAAATAGAATTTTTTACCAATTTAATGCATCCTTGCTGAATAAAAGTATTAAAGGTGCATTGTGTAAATTTTAGCGACATCTAGAGTCGAGGTTGCGAACTGCAACTAACGGCGCACTCCCCTCCCTTTCAAGGAAGCTACGCTGGCCGACAGAACACAAAGATGTCGTCGATTGAGACAGCAGAATAGCCGTGTGAAGCAATGTTTCTTCTTACTTCTAACAAAGAACGGTCTCTGCTTCTAATAAACTAGTCGACTACTACTACTTCGTGCGAATTCAACGTAGTGACAATGCAAGCTGCCTCTAAAAACACGAACGATTTAAAAGCACAGCAACATAGTGACGAAAGCGCTCTGTAGAGTGTATGTCCATTAAAAGGATAGTTCACCCAAAATTTGATGTTTATCTGCTTACCCCCACACTCATTGAAGTATAAGCACGAGACATCACTGTTGTTGTCAGAGCGCGATCAGACCTCACTAAGCGAATGCTGAACGCAGATGGACATAGTGGTGTTTTAGAGGTAAAAAATAATATAAATACTGTTCGGTTTCTCGCACAAACCAATCGTTTCGTGTCTTAGGACATCAATGTGTCGTCACGAGCCGCAGGGTTTCATTTGAATTTGTCTATGCAAGGTTTTTCGACTCTTATTGATCCAAGTTCCCATTCACTCCCATTATTTGACTGACAGGCGGCAGTGGTTGGAGTTAAAAATCATCATTTATGTTCTACTGAAAAAACAAAGTCACCTGGGGGTAAGCAGATAAACATCAAATTTTCATTTTTGAGTGAACTATCCCTTCAAGGGCTACTGTAGAAACATGCCGGCGCATAATGCCAACTTGTCATGGAGGGGGACCCGTGATGTATGGAGATAGAAATGGCTCACTCTAAAAACATAACGGCTCATTATGTAAGGTCTTTATGAACCACATACATAAACATAGTTATGTATGTTATATTGCATTTCTGTCAATAGCTCCTCCCAAATTTTACACATTGCACCTTTTTTTTCTTTTTGAACAAATCTTACTGATCCCAAAATTTTGAACGGTTGTGTATTTCACTTCGAAATCTTAATCATAATTTTGCAAAGAAATTGTTTTGTGAACAATAACATTTTTACAGTGTGCTTAATTTCTATAAAAAATTATGCACATTTTCCCTACCTGCTCTAGTGACTGTAATGCAAAAATAAAAAAACATGTATATGTTATGGTAGAATACGTTATACTGTAAAGAAAAAAAGAAGAAATAAAAATATATATAACTGTGTCTGGACATGATTATTCCAATTAACTGTGTTGCGAATCTAATGAGAATTATTCTTAAAGTAATGAGAACAAATAAACATCCAGACCATTATACTGACATGATTTGAGTCATATTTTTAGGAGAAATATGCCCCAAACATGAGATTCCCCGGGGTGCTATGTAATGTATGTTGACAGGATGGAAATGGCAGAGGCACATTGGGTTTTTGCTGTGACTTATCAAAATGACATGGCCTTCATTGAGTATTAACAGCCAGACTTCCATCCGAGCAGTAAGGGTATTTTATATTCTCTGCGTAATAAATGAGGGTGTTTTACTTCACATCTTCCTGTCACAGATTATTGAAGGTAGCTGGCTGTCTGTTTGCATTGTTGACTTCTTCATTAAAAAAAGCATGCATAAGCAACCTCAAACGATCTCGCAAGCAATCAAGAAGTGCATTTTGTGCGAGTAATAAATGTGCATGTCAACACACCAGTTTTGCGGCAATGAGTCTTAAAGGAGCGGTTCACCCTAAAATGAAAATTCTCTCAGCATTTACTCACCCTCATTTCATTCCAAACCGTAAGCATCATATGGCTTCAGAGGACTTATAGAAATATAGCAGAAGACTTATAGAAGAAATATAGCGCACAAGTCATGTGGACTGCTTTGGTCACTGTATGCTTTCATTCAGGAAGGGAGCAGCGTGAGCATTCTTCAAAATATCTTCTTTTGTGTTCCACAGAAGAAAGGGAGTAATAAAGGTTTGGGATGACATGAGGGTGAATAAATGATGACAGAATGTTCATTTTTTAGATGAACTAGTCCTTCAAGTGGGTGAGATTAGGGCTGAAAACAAATCTCTAATATGACAAATACATTGGCTCTCAAGTCAGCAGGGAAATCCCAACTGTTGCATTGTATAGAAGTGTAGAAAATCTCATTGTCTGACCTACTAGCAAGCATTATTGTGTAACGAGGCCCTTTTATCTTGTCCAAAAGCATCTAGAAGCTTCAGACCCACCTCTTTAAAAGCAGCATCATCTTGTTATCATGTTTTTCCCGAATACAAGTTTTAAAATACCCAGGGATGTAAGAAGGGTAAAAGAAGTAGACGTCAACAACAGTGGCATAGTGGAACCACTGCAACTACGTAGTGGTCACCAACAATACAACCACTTTGTATGCAATCCATGTTGCGTCCTCCTCAGCCAGACATGGAGGCCAAGTCTACTTAGTTCATGCTGCAGCAACTCAAGTAATTGATGTTTTTCCCTTCTCCAGGCATGGGGGTGGAGTCGTTGTTGTCCAATGTGTTTTGCTTGGCCTCGCGGATCAGTTCGCAGGCCAGATCCAGAAAGAGCTTCTCCACGTTGTCCGATTCTTTGGCGGAGGTCTCCAGGTACAGCATGCTCTGTGCCTCCGCAAACTCCTCCGCTCGCTGCCGATGGACTTCTCGCTTATCGGCCAAGTCTATCTTGTTCCCTGTGAACAACAATAGCAGTGAATAGGGCTCAAATGCTCTGGTGACAAGGACATCCAACATACTGTATGTTGACAGCTAAAAGGTCTAATGTAAGCAAGTCAGTTTGCTCTGTGTTAACAAGCTGTTTGATTATTCAACAGCTCCAAAAATGTATTAATGTTGATAGACAATTTCCTACATCTGTATGAGAACCTTAAAGGAACACTCCACTTTTTTGAAAAATAAGCTCATTTTCCAACTCCCCTATAGTTAAACGGTTGAGTTTTACCGTTTTCGAATCCATTCAGCCTATCTCGGGGTCTGGCGGTACCACTTTTAGCACAGCTTAGCATAGTTCATTGAATCTGATTAGACCGTTAGTATCTCGCTCAAAAATGACCAAAGTATTTCAATATTTTTTCTATTTAAAACTTGACTTCTGTAGTTACATCATGTACCATGGGTGCAGCAGGCGCAATGAGATTATGCAGCGTCTCTCACAAATATCTCCATGGTTGCAAGGCATGCATCCCTGTGCAAACGGGGTCAAAGCCGCTTCGTAATATCATTGCACTGCTGCAGCCATGATACGGCAGCAAAGTTCCTTGATAATTACGCCGGAATGAGAGTATAGTTCCTAGCCATATCGGCCTAGAAAATCACAACTTTTCATTTTCCGTTGGTCTTAGTACACAATGTAACTACAGAAGAGTCAAGTTTTAAATAGGAGAAATATTGAAACTTATTTGGTCATTTTTGAGCAGGATGCTAGTGGTCTAATCAGATTCAATGAACTATGCTAAGCTATGCTAAAAATGGTACCGCCAGACCCGGAGATCGGCTAAATGGATTTGAAAACGTTAAAACTCAACTGTTTAACCGTAGGGGAGTTGGAAAATTAGCCTATTTTCAAAAAAAGTGGAGTGTTCCTTTAACCAGCAAGTATACAAAACTTTGCTGATAAACATTTTTGTAAATCACAGATGTTATGAAACTCTTGGCATTAAAATCAGGGTGAAACGGAAGTAGTGACGTAGAGAATTTTTTCTGTAATTATATATTGTTGGACGGATTTTGAGTTGTGGAGAAATGGAGGTAAATGAGCGTGAGTTCATGACAAAACAAATAAATGCAGTGGTTAAATAATTTTTTTTCTTTTTTTTTTTTTATTCATTTGCGATGCCTGGCAAAAGTATTTTTGTTAAAATTAAGAAAATTTAATTAATGAATCAATACATCTTCAGTCCTACCAAAAAATGTTTTTGTCCCACCCCTGATTCACTAAGGTAAGCCTATATTATAAGTTTTTACATTTTAAACATAGTGGGACAGTTTTCATGGGCAATTGTGTACATACTTCACTCGCCTGTGCGTGTCTCGTCATATCTGTAAATAGAGAAAAGTTGCCCCGGCTACTTTGATGTGTGTATGGTGTGGACGTGGCATAGGTTAGTTGTCACAACGAACGAGGAAGGTTGACATGGAGCAGCTAAATCTCCAACCTCCAGGGAATCACCCATTTTAAACAAACACCGAACAGAGGAGAGTCTTCTGGCTAAAAGAGAACACGTAATAAAACAAGAATCAACATTGGTTTGGCTTTTCAGAGATGGCAAGAACTGAGGGATTTGAAATGTAAAAGTGACGCAGAGATACGTTTTTATTACTCAATAGGTACTTTTTTTTTAAACGAACAGATAAATTGCCATATGTAGCTCGCAAACAAAGTTCATTGTAAAGCATCATCTATTATGAATCATCATATACATCCACAGTCACACAGTGGGCCCTATCATACACCCGGCGCAATGCAACACCAGTCGCAACGCAAGTGTTTTTGGCTAGTTTCAGCCAGACGCTGATGTTTAAATAGCAAATGCATTCGCACCCATTTGTTCGCCCATGGTGGTGCTGGTCTGAAAGCGAGGTGTGTTCAGATGCATTGTTGGCGTGTTGCTATTTTGAGGCGACTGAAATAGACTGCGCCATTGACCAACAAAACCTGGTCTAAAGTCAATGTCACAATATTTTTTTTGTTATTTAAAGGCCGCATTAGTAATATGCACCTATACGTGGGTGCACAATGCGCGTACACCCTGCTTGTTACAGACAAAAGGACGTGCAGCAGAACACAAACATGCCAAATATTAAAAATAAAAGGATTACAATGTAAAAGATTATTGTGTGCATAAAGATAAAAAAAATGTCTACATGTCATTATGGATAGTCGTTGCATATGTCAGAATTACCTATTTGCAGTAATGACGAATTAAATTGGCTAATTATTTGACCAATCATGGCAATACACACACATATTTAAACTGACTCGTCAGGTTGAGGGTGTCTGTATTCCGCCATGTAAATTGAAATCCGCTATGGTGCAAGCGCACCTGGCTTTTAAAGGGAATGGGAGATGAGACTCTGTTTGGTTTATTGTATATTATGCCCAAAACACACCCACGAGTTTGTTTTACCTTATTTATTGACATATGTACAGCACTTTGGTCAATCTTGGGTTGTTTTTAAATGTTTTATAAATAAACAATAAATAAATAAATGAGTTTGCAGGGGTGGGGTTGAAGTGGATTAAATGATTGGAGAAGTCCTGTATATATCACCAGAGAGAAGTATGGAAGATTGAGTTAGGACATTTTGATTAAATATTAGGAGATTTTATATATATATATATATATATATATATTATATATATAATTCAAGGGTTCACCAAAACATGAAAATTCTGTCATTGATTACTCATCCTCGTGTCGTTCATCTTCGAAACACAACGCAAATGCTTTTAATGAAATCGGAGATATTTCTGTCTCTTCATTGAAAGCCTATTTACTCAAAACTTTTGACGATTCAAAACATCCATAAATATTGTAAATTAAATCCATATGAATCGAGCGGTTTAATCCAAATCTTCTGAAAAGACGTGATCGATTTATATGATGAACAGATTTGATTTAGGCTTTTATTCACATATAAACACTGATATGCGAATGTACATTGAGCACTCAAATATGTTCAACAGAAGCTCAAACATTTTTGCTTGACACGCGAGAACCAACAGGGTTCATTCTCACATGTCAAGCAAGTACAGTTGAGCTTCCAATGTATGACCTCTCAGATTTAATTTAAAATGTCTTCATCTGCGTTTGTAAGATGAACAAAAGTATTACGGGTTTGGAACGACATGAGAGTGAGTAACCGATGACAGAATTTTTTTTATTTTAACACTAGAAGTCCCAGAGATTTGTAACCCTCCTTTAGCCAAGTGGATGCTAACTGGCTAGTCTTTTGGCTATCATTAGCATCAATTCATGTGTAAATATGGTCATTACCTGAGCAATCTGCAGGGGGGTTGGGGGTGTGTGTGTGAATGGTTGCTGGTGGCTTGTTTGTATGTGTGGGGGAGGGAGGGCTGCTAAAAGCAGAGAACTTGATTGACCATGGGCCGGTTTCAGAAAGGAGGTTAAGTGAAAACTCTGAGTATGTTAACCCTGAAATGAGGGAGTGCAAGTGATGTTTAAAAAGTTAACTCACTCATTCACACTGCAAAAATGCTTTTCATACTAAGTATTTTTTTATCCTATTTCAAGTAAATTTAAAAAAAAATCTTAAATCAAGATGGATTTTCTATATGAGAAAATTATATATGATATTTAGTCTTGTTTCCTGGGGGGATCTAAATTAAGTGCATTTTACTTAAGTAAAATGATCAATATCTGCCAGTGTGGTAATAAAAATAATCTTAATGCAAACGGAAAGTGTTGGAGTGTCTACCCAGGTGAAAAAAGTGCAGTAAAATACACTTTATTTTAGTACACTTTTACACTTCCATAATGTACAGTGCTCTATTTCCGTGCACTTATTTTGTACTTAATATACTAAAAGCTCTTCTTTAGTACTTCTTAAGATAATCTTAAGAACATCTAAGTGTACTCAACTGTGCTATTTTGAGACACCATGAATTTGAACTAAAATGTGCTTTTAACATACTATCTCTGTATAGAAAAATGTATTTAGTTACCACTTGTAGTACACTTGAACCCATCTTTCAAACACTTTTAAAAATGGACTTATGATGTATTTCAAATATAAGATTAATATATAATGAATATATACAAAATGTATTTATAATATATTACCAGGCAGTGCCAGGATTGTGAGTGATTGCTGGAATGTACTCACTCACTTTTTAATATTATTTGTAAATATGTGTACAAATGGTTGGTTTCTTTATTTTATTTTGTACTATTTTTATCAATAGATCTCAGCAACAAAGGAAAAAAAAAACATGGGTGTTGATTTCTCCCTAAGATGGCAAAGTGAAACACAAGTTTCCTTGAAGTGGCTCAGCATGGCCCCACATTGTTTACATAACAAAAGCAACTGTTCACAGCTGATTAAGGATATTAGCCTAAAGACTTCCAGCCCATCGGCTGTCCTGCGGGTTTTATAGGTAGAAAATCCAAATGGCTGCTCTCTGGGACTTCTAGTGTTAAACAGATGCACAGATTAATTATTCAAAGTAAGTTCAATATCAATAACATGCATTTAGAAAATAGATAAGGTGAATTTTCATTTCATGTTTGAAGGTTTATTAAGTTGTTTGTCAATTCACCAGTGAACAATAAGCTTACTGTACTTGTGTGCTCCTCAACTGAACAACTGTTTCTAAAATTAGCCTGTGGTCTATTGTGTAGGACAGTTAATCTGATAATCCTAAAGAAATATGATCTTTGTTGTTAGAGGACCGTGTGTTAGACATGACATTGATTTTAAAATGTGCATCATCATTCTATGTACTGTAGCTGAGAAAGAACGGCTAAAAGCCAAATACATTTTTTTAAATTAGAAAAATTATTTTTTGAAGCTCGAATACTCACCTACTAAGATTGTCACCACTTGGTTGTTGGCATACTGCTCGATCTCCCTCAGCCACTCAGGAAGGCACCGGAAGGAATCTTCACAGGTGATGTCGTAGGTGAGAATGAGGGCGTTGGCACTGCGGTAGTAACTCTGGGTAATTGAGCGGAACCTCTCCTGCCCGGCCGTGTCCCAGATCTGGAGCTGTGGGGATGAGCGGATCAAATAATCAGTGAAGTCACTTAGAACCCAACACAAACTGGAGCTTTCAGTCCATTTCATTAGCAGGAAGTGGAATGAAACGTATAATAATGCTCAGTGGTGCCTATAGATGCAAAAACACATGCTAAATCAGTCACAGTGTTCCAGTGGACTAAACTGATGCTTTCTATAATTCAACTCCATGTTTGGTCATATATAACCCATATTTTTTTTTTTATATATATAAGTCACGTTTTCTTATAAATGTGTTTAATGCAACTGACATCAAGCATGCAAAACATGCGCAAAGAGAGAAAAAAGAGGAGCGTGAGCCCAGGTTTATTTGTATAGGGCATTTCTCACACGCTATGTTCAGTTTAACTTTAAATTCATTTAGACTTGGTATTATATAAGTTGTTTATTATGAATGCCACTATAATTTATGTTTGTTTTATACTCATGTTTTTGTATTCCTGTTCTGTAAATTAAATTGAATTAAGAAAAAAGGGACTTGTAATGGAGTAAGCGGAACTAAAAAAGCATGTTTAGTGTTTAGAAAGTTTGTAAATGTTTTGTTTTATTTATTATGTATTTTGACATTATTTGTGAATTTAATATTAAAATGTGACTTGTACACTGATGCAAACTTGTCTTTTTGTGTGTGTGTGTGTGTGCGTTTTGTTTTTTTTGGCCCGGTGTGACTTGTATAGTATATATATTTGTAAAGCAAATTCCTACAGTCCTTTTCTTTAACATTGATTTTCCTAATATTTAATATCGGGCTTTATTTGTCCATGTTAAAAATCCTTCTTATGAAGGGCCCTATGAAAGCAGTTTTATTTTTTTCCCAAATTCCATTTAATTTTTTTCTGGACTCCATTTTTCACCCCATTTTTATTGTTTTGGACTCCATTTTAATGGTTATATTACATTTTTGTAATCAGAAACCATATCCAATTAAGTGAAATAATGAAACATACAATTTAACAACAGTTTATTAAATGTAAATTAAAACATGGAAGACAATTTGTGATTATTCAAAGTTTTATAATAATTTATTATTATTTTATTATTATTATTATTATTATTATTATTATGTGTTAGTATTATTATTAAACTGAGACGTAGCTAAATTATACAGTACAAAAGTAATATATTTCTGTCACAATTTATTTAAGTTAAACCGAACTTTTATTTTGACAGGTTGCCATGAAAACCTTTGAGTTTCTGTGCGTTTATGATATGACAATAGTTTTTCTCAAATGAAATGGCAAAATGTTCATGAAGTGACTTTCAGAGCAGTTCTGGAGATGGTTCATGCATTCATGTCCTTGTATAGTGAGGAGGCAGAGGCTGAAATCACTGCTAGCATCATGCGTGCCTCAGTGTGTGTGTGTGTGTGTGTGTGTGGGAAATGAAACCGCGCATCTGTGCCATTCATTAACACAGAACATGCAGGATTCATATTTATATAGTCTTTTATTGTTTAACACTCTGAGGTCTGACGGTATCGCCGGCGATACCACCGTGGTTTTTTTCTTATCAGTGTGAAAGAGACTCAAAATACTCCGTCAATGTTGCACATACAATTAAGAGTTATACACCATTTTAATCTGTGGAATATCTTCTTTCATTTGTGTACACTCAGAGTAAAAACAGAATTTTGTGCTTTTTGTAAAATAAAGAAAACTAACATGATGCGTGATTTCTCCTCTCCCTCTGAACGAACTCCAATCTGATAGTTCTCAGAAAATGAACTGTAACTTAGTGAATACTAATGACAAAAAAATTACACTTATGTCTAAAAAAACGTTAAGATGTCAGGTTTTAAATCATGTAAGTCAAATCGAAAACAAACCTTCTGTGTTTATGTAATCTGTATGAAAAGAGAGCCATGTCAGAAATCCGTGATTCAGCTCATTATCTGCTAATGCGGCCACGCCCACGGAGCCAGCGCTATTCAGACGCTAATTCAGTCAATACATGCATTTATTATCTCAATCGTGTATTTATTGTCTTGAAAAGTGTTTATCTGGATGTAAAAGTCATGGTTAGCGATCTCTAGAAGACATGCAGTTACTTCCTGTTTACTTGTCTTCTACAGATGAAGTTTAGATGAGTTTTTGTTTCTTTAGCGCCCTCCTGCTGCTGTATGTATTGGAAACTCCATTCATGGAATAGCCTCTTCTTCTTTTAGATGAATTTGTGGACTAAAATGCACAGAGCGCCCTCCGACTTCAAGGATGAATTGAAAACACCAGCGCTCATAGTAATGACAGTGAATATTAAATAAAAATAACTCCTCTGTATAGAAAATTGACATAAGCATATGAGAATCCAATATTTCTCCAAATGTGCATGCTTTTAAACTAAAAGCCTATATTCAGACTCTTTGCATCACAGAAATACATTATATTTTAAAGTATAATATAAAACCATTACTTTATATTGTAATAATATTTTTCTGTATGTTTCATATATCATAATGAGCTTGAGACATCACAGAAGGTTTTTTTTCACAGCCTACCTGACTGAAATGCCTCATTAATATGCAAGTCATTTCAGCTCATTACTATCCAATTCTTTTGTCTTCTCAGGTGAGAATGGCCCATTTTCAGTGGTGATTCACGCCTCCTTGCATACTGTGTTTCTTGGCAAAAGTGTCTTACAAAAACTAAATCAATATATTGTTAAATATGAAGGAGTAGGCAGCATAATTTTTACATAATTTTGAAGCAAAAACTCTAGTCTACAACCTCCAATACCCTAAAGTCTTATGAACACAGATTTATTATACTTTTTTTGGCCTTATTTCAGTGACTTAAGTTTTTTGTTTTTTCAACAACCACGCATAAATGTTATTCCTTCAAAAACACAAACATGTACATACATGTTCCTCACATATTATTGTAGCCTAGTTTGTGCTGAATACAGTGTAATGACACTTTTTCCATTAATATGTTTATGAACAACTGAAAAAAGCACAAATGTCAGGGCATGTCAAAAGTTCTCCAGGCCCCAAATCAGCCTCAGACTCCAGAGGGTTAATATTCACAGAAACTAGTCTATATTGTGATTTGATTTTAAGTGTACTGATCTAATTTTTATATATTCATAAAAAAAAATTGACAAATTCCGTGAAATTCCGCATTATACAGTAAATTCCGTTTTAAAATCCGACTGGATTCTGCCCACGTTTTCTGCATCGCAGAAATCATAGGGCCCTAGTTATGTCACTCCCAAAATCTACCAACTGACTTGTCAATCGATAGTAATTAAAAAACAAGTTATTTATTATTAATTGTATTATTATTGTTGTGAATATGTGAATAAAAGCCTAAATTCCATCTGTTTATCAAATAAAGCAATTGAGTCTCTTCAGAAAATACTAAATAAAGACTGAAAACTAAACTATATATATATCACTTTTCACATTTCTTTATGAATAAGCAATAAAAACTTTATTTCAAATAAATTCCCACAGTTGCCTCAAAATGAGTCACACCCACCTTCACCTTCACCCCTTTTATTTCCACAGTCTTGATCATAAAATCGACTCCAATTGTGGCGCCTTGTCCAGGAGGGAACAACCCCTAGATAATGAAAGATATAGAAGTTTAAATGCAATGATTATTATGAAATTATAATTATCAAGGACTGTCAATTCTGTAGATACACTGCAAACCTCTAATGCTGCTGTGTTACAGGAAATTTTTCCACACACCTGAGTGAAGCGTCGGACGAGGCAGGTTTTGCCCACTCCTGCATTTCCTATCAGCACAATTTTGAATAAGTAGTCATAATCCTCCATACTCATGCTCAGCTGAGGGAACGTGAATTAAGACAGAGAGAGAGAGAGACAGATAATATGTGGGTGTTAAAAACTGCGATGCAAAATACACACGGCTGAGCAACATCCTTCTGATAAAACCCTGTTTGAAGTAACAGAGCCCCAGCAGCCCTTACAGAACAAACATTTCAATGACACCAGTGATGCATTACTGAGAACAAACGAGGGAATAAACTACGCCTGATGTCTCTAGGGACCATTTTTTTTGCTTTCCATTCTTTAATTTATTAGATCAACAGTGCCTCTGTATTTCAGCACACACATTAGCTGTGTTTGTTTCTGAAGTGTTGCTATAGGAGAAGCTGCTATGCATGTGCTCAAGCGCTGCTGTTGCCAAGGCCTATGGCAGGATGCTGAGAGGAGCGCAATAAAGACACAAGGAATAAAGAGCAACTCCCAGAGGCCTGTCAACTCACATGCATGCAGGCGAACACTCATTCAACAGCTGATTCAGAATGACGCTGGACATAAGCATATGCAACTTAAAAGAAATGCAATTGAAAATGTGCATAAACTCCCCTTAATTCCACTGTAAACAAACTTCATCTCACATTTATTTTGAATGTAATTAATATATATAAAATGAACAATTGAGTTGAGTTTGTGATCAGAGTCTTAATGCACATATATGCAATTTATGGCATATACATATTTTTGTTGTTTTATAGCCATTGATTTGCATTGAAAATGTTGTTTATCCCACATAATGCAACAGCATGAGCACAACTTTTTACTCTCATATCATAGAATGAATAACAAAAATATATTTCATTTTGATCCAGAAATAAATGTTGAAAATTGATAAAATATAACTTTACTATTCCTTTACATGACATATTAAACATTATGGCATTAATTATGTAGGGGGAAACCTATGCAAAAATAAAAGATATTAAAATCACAGAACAGAAACGAAATTATTTATTGATCCCCACTCGGAAAAAGATCTGCAATATCTCCAAGCAGAAAACTGAAATCTGATATGCAATATATCCCTGGGCAGAGGAGAAGGAGAAAAGACACAGACGTGGCCTAAATCATGTTTTTTTTCCTATTAAGAGCCTTTATAAATAGTGAAAACTACGCATTTTATTTTATGATGAAATAAAAGCAGCAGACAATGTTCTCCATTAGCTATAGCAGGATGCTCTGCACATTAAAGGTCACATTAAATCATATTTACACTCACCAAAAACAGGGGATTCACCCCAATGCTTCTATTATTCCGAATGCATTCAGTCTTTTCTTCAGGCTCTTAATCTAAACGATAATAGCAATCGTGCACCGCCAACAGCAACCTCGGCAGATTTTCGGCTCCAGTGTTGCACAATGATCGCAGAGTTTCCTCGGTTTTTTGATAATGACGTCATGTTGCTTCCCCAGTGGAAGCCCGAGTCCGGAACAAACCGCCGCTGCATTCTGGGATTTGGAGTTCTGCTTCTCCACGCAGACACTTTACTGCGAAAATGGCAAAACAGAATTGCAGAAAAGCTAATAAGTCGATTTTTATATCTAAGGAAACTTTCCAAGGTTTCCGCCAAGGGGAATTTTTTTTTTAAAGTTGGCCTACTGAAACTCTTATCTCACAATTCTGACTTCTCGCTTTTGCGAGCTTACATCTCACATTAAGGTATAAACTCATAATTGCAGGTCTACATCTCACAACCAGCTGACTTTTTCCCTGAGATTTCTGTGTTTACATCCCACAATTTTGACTTTTTTATCTGGATTTTCAGTTTACTTCTCGCAATTGCTTTTTTCCCGCCACAAAATAATAAAATAAAAAAGGTAATTGCTACTTCTCACTATTCTGACTTTTTCTCACGATTGTGAGATCATGTAGTTCAGATTTTTTTCTCCTCAGAATTGTGAGGAAAAAAGTCAAAATTGAGATAAAAAATTTCCAATTACCATTTTATTATTATACTCAGTGGTGGAAACAGGCAGGGTTGCCAGATTTTCACACCAAAACCCGGTCAGTTGCTCCTCAAAACTAGCCCAAAACTAGCCCAATCACATTTCAAGAGGGGTCCCATGGTAAAAATTGCGTTCTGGGGGTAAAATCTGCGTTTTTGGTACAATTCGCACTACAGGGGCTAAATATCACATTATTTGGGGTCGATTTAACCTGCGGACATGAAAAACAACCCGCGGCAACAGTGTAAAAGTAGCCCAATTCCGCGGGAAAACCGCAGACTTGGCAAAACTGTCCATTGGATTCATCCAAAATGACATACTCTCTTGAGTGGGTAATTATTTTGAATAAATCACTTCACGGCCGTTAAAAAGTACATTTTAGAATGAACGTGTGTAGTATGAATTTAATCTGTACGTACTACATCCGGCATGTTGTCATTATCATGTGACCAATGTCAGTTGTGTCGCTTCACTGCTATTCACAAATCCTCTCCCGTGGCCTCATGGGATCCGGGTACTTTTTCCCTACTCCTTTATGAGTACTGTGAATTCGGCATTCTCCTTTTGTCAAGATGCTGTGTTCAACCACATACTAGCATACTCTTACTAATTTTACAACATCATTCTATAGCAGAAGTAGTATGAGCAGCATATTGATCAGCCATATTGTTTTTCATCTACTGTATAGTAGTACAGAAGTAGAGGAGTGGGGGAAAACGCCCCTTTGGGGTAAATGTCCCCCAAACTGTCTTTCGCAAAATAACCACTGGATTGAGTCAAGATATGTTTTTGTTGTTGCTATGGACTATGTTGACAAGAGTGATGTACAAGTATTTACTGTGATGCTTTAACTGGCGACGTACTTCGGATGGATTTCTCGTTAAGTTATTTTCAGCAGTAAGAAAATAAGTGTTTTAAAGCTTGATGTTTTGCAGAACATCACAGTTATATAACATGAGAATAAAGCCTGTAGTTGGGAAGTACATGGAATTTAAGGAATATATATATATATATATATATATATATATATATATATATATATATATTTTTTTTTTTTTTTTTTTTTTTTTAGAATGACAACTTTTTTTTTTTTTAAAACACTATCTATAGGGTAAAACACCCCCTTCTCGCTATCATAATTACTGTTCTGAACATCAAATTCTTTGTTTTTTCATCAAATATAATCTAACTAGGTGGTTGAATAAAAGTATTTGGACTTTATATTTAAAAATTACCTCAAGTTAGCATCAGCCTCAGCTAATACTTTTCAAATAGTCTATCATAATTTTCTAATTCATAATTATTGGTTATGGTTAAGACTTCATTACTGATTTAGTTTTGCTGTAAATGTATTACCAAATAGTTTTGACAGAGTGATACAAATGTATTTTTTGCTAAAAATCAAATAACATGAAAACTCTGGACATACTTGGTTTATAATTTATATAATTGTCACTACAACTATGATAACTATTCCGGACACATTTAACTTTTGTGTCATCTAAAAGAATTACAAAGTCCTTAAAGGGGGAAGGGCGTTTTCCCCCACTTTACCCTATCTCCGGAACTCTTGTAATTCGCCATTTGTTTCTCCCCGGACCGGTTTCCATTTCCGCCTAAACATTGCCCTTGATTTCCTCTAGGAGGTGATATGGAAAGTTAAGTGTTCTGACTTCAGAAAAAGCCTGTTATCTGGGAACATGGGGCTTCTGCCTGATGAAGCGAAACGTCTGTCTCCTCCGGGGATCGTTAACAGAAACTCGGTGTGGCTCGGGCTGTGCGGCTGGGCGTCCGCGATGCTGCACAACAGCTTGAACCGCAGGCCTGCACTCAAAGCCGGTGAGAGAACATGTATCTGCACCAATACACTTCTAATAAATTATACTGTAACACACACATTCTGATATGACTCCATAGTAATATCAAATGAATACGATTTGACTTTGCATCCCTTACACAAATGGACTTTGGTTGTTCAGACATGGAGGTAGTTTGACAGTAGTGAATGAAAAACACATTCATATACCTTTTTATTTACATGGTACTATGTCAAAATAAATAAATACATACATGCATACATACATACATACATAAGTAAAATACCATGTTTACTGAGACTCGTGGAATTACTATTGCGCTCGTTCTTATCACCTCAGCCAATAATGTTGCTTGTTGTGACTATATAATTTGCATTTTAGCACTATATATCGAGTCCGTTATTAGCTTAAATGTTAAAATGTGATGATTTGTGAAAGTGATGCAACAGTTATACCAGCTTTAAAGTTTTTTTTTTTTTTTCTCTCTCTCTACTGTGACATATATCTGATTGAAAGTGTTTTGCAAACAAGAAAAAAATGTAGGGTGGGAAACTTATTTTTTTCCCATTGGGATGGATTAAGAATTTTCCATTTTGATTTCATGGTGACTTAATACATATAAAAAAATGTGCCTTATACCAGTAAAGTCAACAGAATTTGAATGAAAATTAAAACATCAGTAAACCGCAAGCATGCAAACATATTTTGTGTTGTGCTTTGACTTTCTGCTGTTTTTCATATGTATATATATACAGGTGTTCACCGCCAAGCACTATTTATAACCGTTGGATGGTTCATTGGCTATCATCTCACAAAGTATGAGAATTACAAATATGCCACATTGGACAGAGACATGAATGAGTACATCCGGCTGCATCCTGAGGAGTTTCAAGAGAAAGGTAACCGCACATGGAAATCCAGCCACGCCAATGTGTTGCTTTCTGCCGCATTAGTGTGTTTTCTTCAAATATTTAAATGACTGTGTATGTTGCCACAATACTTTCATTCCTTTTAACTTTTTCATTTCTCTTTCTCAAACCAGAACGGAAAACATTTGCCGAAATTGTGGAGCCATTTAATCCAATCCGTTGAATGGATTTAGTTGTCACAAGGAGTGTGAAGACTATAGTTGAAAATCTGGTTTAACAGGCTTTTCTGTTATAAATACTCTTGTATTGATTTATCAAGTTGTGTACTTAATGTCATTAAACTATTTAAAAAGAAAATCTGATTTCTTTATGTGGGCTTTCATTTGTTTTCCAATGCACATTCAGTTTTTACATAATCAGATTAGTTTGATTTTAGGGACAGTCAACACAAAATGAAACCATTATTTACCCACCCTGAAAAAAACAAGATTAACTGCACTTCAAAATGTATAATCTGTGGAAGATGTGACATAAGGGTGATTAAATGATTGCAGATTTTTTTTTTTTTTTTTAGGTGAACTGTTCCTTTCACAGTTTAATTTTTTAATGCATATGTCAATGTAGGATACTGATTATGTAGTTGAAGCCTTTTAAAGTGTGTATGGTATAATGTCAAAAGACATATTGCATCAATCGAGGACATACTGGTCACCAGAATCCCTGAAATGACCTTACAAATGATTGTGACACGACTGTCAATAGACCATTTGGGAGCAGACGTTACAGTTGCATCACTGCAGCTGCTCGCACATTGTGGTGGCAGAAAAACAGACATTCAGAATAATGAAAACACGTAATATTCACATAATACATAAAAAATACATAATATTCACATTTGCATATCATAGGGGACATAATGTACATTAGCCTTACAGTTACAGCATGAAGTCATTTTTAACATTTTACATGAATAACATTTAAACCTGTAACATTTTAATTGCACAGTTCAGACTTATACCTCACACTTGCGAGTTTATATCACAATTCTGAGAAAACAATTTTAGAATTTCAAGATAAACTCTCAATTCTAAAGGAATATCAACAGAATATCAAGTTTATATCTCGCATGTCGCAATTCTGATTTTTCTTCTCTGATATAAATTTGGAATTGCGAGAAAAGAAAATCAGAACTGTGAGATATAAACTTGAAATGACCTTTTTTAATCTTTCATTCCGTAGACTGCTAGTGCAGAACTGTCATTTTCTGCCACCAGGTAGGCTCCGCCCACAAAACACATCATCGCTGTTTGCAAACACTCAAATGGTCTATGACAGGGCTGTCCAAACTCAGTCCTGGAGGGCCACACCTGACTGGAAGTTTCTAGTATGCCTAGGAAGACCTTGATCAGCTGGTTCAGGTGTGTTTATTTGGGGTTGGAGCTAAACTTTGCAGGACAGTGGCCCTCCAGGAGCAGGATTGGACACCCCTAGACTCTGACATTTGAGTCTGTTCTTTCATTTCATACATAATATATTTATTTTCTGATCATTTTTTAACTGATATGCTTTTAAAAGAGACATGAGTTGTATAAGAAAAATGTACACAATGCCCATACATTTTAAACTGTTGTTCATTTGTCCCTAAGAGGGTGGACATTTTTTGCACTAACATTTCATTGATTTTGTTTAATAAATGGTTAAACTTATTTACCCGAGCTTGACCAAAATCATTTTTCAAATGTTTTACATGACTGTATCGTAACATAGCATTTGATTTTCCAAACTGTATGATGTCCAAAAGGCACCGAATGCCAGAAACGATCCAAACGATTTCAGATAGACTTTGGCATGGATATTGTACAGATAGCACATCTTATGCAACAATGCACAATCCCAGGAGTTTTGCAACAGATTCAGTTGCTCATGGTTTACTTTGGAAGGTTTCATCTATTTCTCTCGTGTCATAAATTCACAGTTAGAAGCAAGATTATTCCAGTAAACTGACAGGACTTTGTATAAAGTGTGTACTTTAGGGTTATCATTAATCAAACCGAAAACTATATTGTTTAAAATAAATAAAGCTGTAAATATTAGATGGAAAACCTAAACTGAAATGAAAAATTGAAAATGTACTAAAATTTACCTAAAAAAAAAAAAAAAATTAAGCTAAATAGTAATATTTTAAAAAATAATAATTATAATAAAATGGCAAAATCTTAACAAATTTACTAAAAAATTATAGGATATAAATGATACTAAAAAGCACTGGTGTATATACAGTAATTTTGCAAAATTTACTTTTATTGAGAATTTAGCAAAATTGTCTTTTATTGGCTTATATTTGTTGCATTTGAGTGATGATTTCACTAGCACATGTACTGGTTATTATGGCTGACAAGTCATATATGTAATATATACAGAGTAATTTTGCAATATTGACATGAATTGTCTTTTATTAGCTTATATTTGTTGCATCTCTGTGATAATTTCACTTGCACATGTACTGGTTATAATGGCTGACATGACACATGAAGTCATATGTAATATACAAATTATGTCTTCTGAAGCTCTTTAATAAGTGTTTCCATTATCTTGATTACAAAATTGTGTTTATTAAAAATGAATGACAACTTTTTATTCTGCAACCTCTCATATTTAAGAAGAATAGTTCACTAATAATAATTACCAAACTAATATTACAAGCCAAATGCAATGGATGAAAAAATAACAGAACTGTTAGGAGACATTTAAATTATTTAAATATTAAAGAAGAAATTCTTTTAAATAAAATTCTAAAACAAAAATTATTTTTCAGATTTTTTATTGCATGTCACACAGATAGTGACAAGGATGTAAACAGCTTTCCAGGTAATTGCTTCCACCTCAAGATGGATTCTTCTTCAAGATGTGCTGGATCCTAATGGCTGACCCCAATGATGTCTAAGTATTTCTCAGTCAAGTTCTGGGACTTCTTTGCGAGCGTAGCCATGACTGTGAACAGGCCTCCCAGATGGAAGTGGAAAAGCGCCTCAGGTTGGGCCTCCAGCAGGGGCTCCAGGCCTTTGTGCAGGGCGGCTTGACTCTTGGCCTTGGCGTCGTCGTGGGGGATGAGACCGCTCTCCACCGTGTTCTTGATGGCTTTCAGCATAAGGTAGTACTCGTACAGGTCCATGTTGTTGTCGGCGGCCTCGCAGTCTGCAGCCTCGTCGTACGGCACATCCCTCAGGAGACTGGGAAGCAGGACGGTCTGCTCCATATCACGCACCACTGAGCTGTAGCGCCTCAGGGCCAGCTGAAGGGAGCTTCGGCTGAGCTTAGCGTCGGCAGACTGCATGGTTTCTCCGGTGGGTTTCAGGCTGAGGGCGTCTTTTGGTAAGATGGTAAAGTTGCCGGGGCCTGGATGCAGTGCAAGTTCTGGAGAAACACGCTCTTTTTATAGTGTGTCTAGGGGACAGTTATGCAACACAGTGGCCTGATCTGGCTACAGCTAAAGCATCCCCTTGAGCTAACACACCCCTCCCCAAAGTTTATTTCTTCACAGCATGATATTCTGGCTGCCATGCTGAGACTGAGCAGTTTACAGAAGGACACTGACCCCGAAATGGTGGTGTACATCAGAACCTCCCGTGGGTAAAAGAAGTGCGATAACTGAATGTGCAATTGTGGTGTACTTCAAACTTATAAGTATATTTTGTAATAAACTGTACTTGCAGAAAATATTATATTATATATATATATATATATATATATATATATATATATATATATATATATATATATATATATATATATATATATATATATATATTTATTATAAAAAGCCACTTAAGAGTACTTAAAGAGAGCACATTTTCAAGTTTCTTAACAGACTTATGTACAGTTTTAAAAAGTGTACTTAAAATTGTCAAATTAAAAGTATTACTGTAAAGTACATTTTAAAACATTGTTTTAATAAACGTTTGTAGTGCTTTACAAAAGTACACTTATTTTATTGTGTTGACTATTGTACTAAACCACATGTAAAGTGCTTGATTAAAATATTAACTGTAGTATGTTATTTGATATTTAAAGTAAATATATATTATATTATCAGTTGGGTAACATTACAAGTAAAGTGAGTTATGTTATCAGATTACTTTTTTAAAGTAACTAGTAAAGTAATGGATTACTTTTAAATTGTCGTTTTCAAATGAGTAACACAAGTTACTTTGTTTTGCCATTTGCAGTGCAGAGGTGTTGTGTGAGCTGTGTGAACATGATGGTTATTGTAGATCTAGACTAATGTGAGCATCTCATTTGCACAAAAACAGATTCAGTATTCCTCAAAATGAATAAAAACAGTGAAATGCAAACTCGGAATATTAGAAAAATCTGCAATAAATACAGTAAATTACACAAATATAGCCTACTTTATGTATTTACTCTTATCTTGCTTTATTAACCAATGTCTTTGCTGCTGACCTTCAATGATTCAATTCACCCATAATTTAGTTTTAGATAAACATCATATTTATGATGTGACATTTGAAGCCAGAGCTTTAAAGCTTGTCTTCAAAGCAGGTGTCAAATGTCATTTGCTTTTTTTTATAATTATTATACGTACTGATAATAAATATTGATAATAAATATGTGTAGTTTTGTGCATATTCAGTTTTTATTAATTCCCAGTTCATGTACATCAACTGACCATTCTATGAAAATCATCATTTATTTTGATAATGTATGCCCAAGTTTGCCTATTTTTCCCCCAAAACTATTTATTCACATTCATTTATTCAAACTATGTAAGTAAAATGACAATTTTTTAATATAGACTAATTATTTTCATAGTTTTATACGCTTTTCATAGCACACATGAAACAGTCCAAAATGGCTGGGTCGTCTGGGACGCAAAGGCAGCTTTTTCCAACATTTGACCACAAGATGTCGTTAGTGTGCACCGTTTTGAAAAGCTTTGAGTAATGAACCTTTTTACGATACAGTTGAGGAGAAAGCCTCGGTGCTTCGCAAAGCTTCATTTCGCCATCACTACATCATATGTGTTTCTTTTCTTCTTCTTTTTTTTATTGCTAAAATAGAGTACCTTCTTCCCCTGGCTCCTATTCTTCTGCAGTCCAGAATGGCAGCACAGCTTAAAGCAGAACTAAGTAACTTTTTTTACCTTCATAAATAGTTTTCTAACCATCTTACGATGGTTAATTGACTTGAAGTGGTGTGTTTGAGGCGTTTACTAACCCCCTCTGGCACGTCTACGCCACAATACAGCACTTGCAAGTTGAGCCGCGCCGACCCGACACAATCTCGCCTCGTGTTCACATTAACGCGAGAGTGACAAAATGCTTTATGGTAATTCAAAAACAATGTATATATTATGACTTTATAAGACAATTTCGAAAATTACCCACCTCCATCGAGTGTACTGTATTTGCAAATTACCCACCTCCTCTTTCTTGTACTGTATTTGCAAAACTACTGCGCTGGTGAGCGTTGTAGTCGTTGTAGTCCAGAGCTGCGCTTGGAATATTTACGACAGTGTCATTCACTGAAGGAAACTGTAGGGGGAGCTTCGCAAATCTTACTGAGTTCCGCTTTAAAGCTTTTTTTTTTTTTTTTTAGCTGCGCCTTCTACTGTACAGACTTGGTTTTGCATTTCTTTCAGACTCAGACTTTTGTTTTACTTTTGGTATGAAAGGACCATTTTGCCAAAAAATACAACTTTTTTCATTATTAAAAAACCAAGCAATTCCAGCCCAGGTGAGTAACGTAATGCATTAAAGTAACTATGCAATTAGTTACTTTTTAGGGAGTAATGCAATATTGTAATGTAACTTTTAAAAGGAACTTTCCCCAACACTGACTATTAATATATTGCTATCACTTTACAATAAGTTTCCATTTGTAAACATTGGTTAACATGAACCAATAATGAAAAATTCTTCTAATGCATTTATTAATCATATATTTTAATTTCAACATTTACTAATAAATTATTAAAATCAAAAGATGCATCTATTAATATTATTTAAAGATGCAGTCTGTAACTTTTTTGGTTAAAAATGATCTAAAATCAATTTTTGAGCAAGTATATAACCACCCAGTGTTCAAAAGTATCTCCTTACCTTAGCCTGATTCACAATGGTAAACTTGTAATAATGTTTTCTAATTCAGGTGGTACTGGTGGGAAATTCAAGCATGCAGCCATTCATCTTTGTGTCATTACGTTACGTCTGTTTAAATAAAGAACGAGTCCCAGCTAGTAGACTATGGCATGCAATGCTGCTTTAGCGGATCATTTATAGCCTTTTCTCACAGTAGCTGGAATAATTAAATTTATCATTTTGATGGTGGATTATAATCCAGGTCCTCAGATGACAGTCATCAGTGACAACTGGAGATTCACTCGTGGTCAAAAGCAAAAGACGTCAGACTGCAGAGTGGCTACAGAAATTGAAATATAGATTCGAAAATAATCGAAATTGAAAAGTTGAAGATGTAGAATCTGTAATTAAGAAGTAGTATCCACACTGATGTGGTGACTGACAGTAAACATTGGATTCATCCGCGCTGAACAGATGAACTGCCATATGTAGCTCTCTAATATAGTTTATTGTAAAGCATTATCTATTGTGAAGGGTCACTTCATTATGGTTGTTGAGGTGCTAGAATTTATTTTCAAGGAAGTACCGTGTCTACTAATGGGTAAAGCAACAGTTACGTCTTCAGCTAGTCAGCTTGAGATTCTTTCCATCTAAACTGGTTTTATCTCTTAAGCCTAGTAGTGAATGTTTTATGAGCGGTACTACGCAGAGCCGAAGCACAACCAAAAAAATTTTCTTCTGCAAAATTCATGCAGTTTCAGTTTAAAGTAAGATAGTGTACCTTTAAAATATATATATTATACAAGTATGCTTAAATTTACTTTTTCACAAGGGATTTAATTCCTCAAATCGATCACAATAAGTGACGACACTGTATCATCTGATAACTAAAGTGGTTAAGTACACAAACGCTGCTTTAAAAGTGTGCGTTATATTCGAAAAAATATGGTTTGAGAAATTTTCACATCACTGAAAGGCTATGAATGGAAAAATAAATATAATCAGACTATATTTCTGATCAATTAAAGTGCAATGACATTCAAGGTCTGATCTGTTTGGATTGGCTCTGATCTGTGATTGTGCATGCATCTTACTGCTGCTATCAATGCAACCAGACTGTACAACATCATTCATGTTTGCAAAGGACAGTCAGACTGTTTACACAATGTCTGTGATGAAATACAATTTCAGACTTTATCATTTTTAGGAACATAAAATGGGGTTATGAAATCTATTTGAACAGACATTTGGCATTGCGAGTCAAAGTTCATTTCTAAGAGTTAACTTCACTTTAACTTCAGCGCATATCATTCCATATCATCCCAAAACCCAATATAATATTTAAATTTCTGTATAATATATTTAAGATTGCGCTGTGACATACCTCAGACACATATAATCAGTGAAAATGATTGGGAAAGTTAGTGTGCAGTGCTGTGAAGAGTTTTAGATGAAACATGAGACGTGAAGGTAAGCATCTCTTATGAGCAAAATACATTTAGGCCCTATGTGTCATTTCCAAGCTTCAAATTATGCAAAAAAGTTAAAATATTATCTAATTTTGTGTATTTACAAAATACACAATCACCATAATTTCTATCACAAAATGCTGTTAATGTGTGCATAATGTGTGATGTGGTGGAATATCTGGCAGGTGCAAACACGCGTATCCGATTCATATCAGATTTATTTCTGAATGAGGCCTGAAACTGATCTGAGTGCCTTTTTTCTGCTCACTCATTCGTGGGTCTCATATCTGGTCTGTGCCACATAGAAGGAAAAAATCTGATCAAACTTTTCTGTCTGTAGCTTTCTGGTAATCCTGAAGATTTTAACTAGGTTGTTCAGGTGTATTTGATTAACCCTCTACCGCACGCATTATGATAAATCTATAAAAAAAATATTTGACTATTTTTCTTTTCTTAGAATGGCTTAACTTAAAGTGCTGTAAAAAAATTTTTGGAAAAAAATATTATTTTAAGGTACTTTATGATACGTTGCCATATGGCAACAACATACAATAGTGGAAAAACTTAGAATAAGTGTAAGTGTATATAATTCATATTTTTCCTCAGAAATGTTGTTTGTATTGAATCAATTAGTGCTATTATAAGTTTTAGCAGTAATTATAAACAATACCTTATACTTATTTTCCAACATCTTGTGTTTTTCCATTCTCTTTTGCTGAATAATGCTTTATATTCTTTAAATTTCACCTTTTTTCTGTATGAAACTTCAAAAAGCATTTTTTTTTTTCCAAAGGTGAGACACATGTAGACATCACATTTGGTGCTCTTCTCACTTACAATACACTTACAGCCACTTGCACCTGCCTTTTTGAGACACCACGGTAGGACAGTGGTTGGTCTGGGCCAGTATACATGGCTGTGATGGCAGATCTCTGATGTTGATTTAATCCATAATACAAATGCCATGGCGGTCCTTAACATACGACTAATCAACATTATATCACTAGCATTAATGTTTTTATTGTTATAGCTTAACAGACTGCAGCTGATCTTTGCTAGCTATCTAACCTATTATAATAATGTCATTCCATTATTGCGCAGTGTTGCCATATGGCAACACAGACATTTTCTCGATTTGCCAAAAACTAATTTCATAAAAACATTTTTGAGTGGTGAATATGTTATCATAACTTACCTGAGATGATGTTAACATTTTTTTTTGTGAATGTGACATGGGCAGGTCCTTGTTTGTTACTGACGTTTTAGTTTGCTTTCAGCAACTACCGACAAGAGATGGCAGTCTGTCAGATATCGTGTCACAGAAAAAAAATGCATGTCATGTGACTTAACCAAAGCACATCATTGGCTAAATTAAGCTCTTCTCTTACCAATAAAAAAAAACTAGAATGTTCTCTTAAAGAGACGGTGGCAAGGAAATGAACATAAAGAGTATGTTGCCATATGGCAACACTATGCGGTAGAGGGTTAAGATTGGAGCTACATTTTTCAGGAAAGTGGATCTGCACCCCTGCAGTAGGATAATGCATATAGTGAACACAAGACTTTATTTGTTTTGGAGTTCTTGTAGCTCAAACAGTAAAGTAAGGAACTAGTGTTCAATTCTAAGGCATGACCTGATAGCTTTAACACAATGTAAATAACTTACCGTTTTCTCCTAAAGCAGGGGTGTAAAAGAGAGACACAGTCATGCAGAGTTTAGTTCTATCAGCACACATACCTTTAGTATTCAAATAGTCCTGAAGGACTTGATTAGCTGGATCAAGTTTAAGTTAATTAGGATTAAAGCTAAACTCTGCATGGCTGTGGTTTTCCAGGAACTAAAGCTGTGTCTGAAAGCTTAGGGACTGTTTACACGCCACCCTTTTCAACCAAAAATTGAAAACTTTTTATGCGTTTTGCCCATTCATTTACCCCAAAACTGCGTTTTGGTAGCCTGAAAACTCAAACTTTTGAAAACAGGTTTCAAAGTGGAAGTTTTTGAAAATGATACCGTTATCATCTCCTTGTAAACTGACAAACGCGAATCTGTGAAAACGACGCACATGCGTATTACATGTTTAGTCTATCCACTTTACTTTTCAATGTGGAAATACGTTTTTTTATTTATTTATTTGTGAATGTGCGAGACTTCGATATAACAAGAAGAATATCAAAATGCAGGAAACTAAAAATTAGGTGCAAGGCGAGTGTTCTGTTAAAGGAACCACTGACAGAAAATGAAAAGTTGTGATTTTCTAGGCCGATATGGCTAGGAACTATACTCTCATTCAGGCGTAATAATCAAGGAACTTTGCTGCCGTTCCATGGCTGCAGCAGGCACAATGATATTATGCAGCGTCTCTCACAAACGTCTCCATGGTTGCAAGGCACGCTCCCTGTGCAAGCAGGGGCTCACGGGCGCTGCGTAATATCATTGCACTGCTGCAGCCATGGAACGGCAGCAAAGTTCCTTGATTATTACGCCTGAATGAGAGTATAGTTCCTAGCCATATCAGCCTAGAAAATCACAACTTTTTATTTTCCGTCGGTCTTAGTACACGATTTAACTGCAGAAGAGTCAAGTTTTAAATAGGAAAAATATCAAAACTCTTTGGTCATTTTTAAGCGCGATGCTAACGGTCTAATCAGATACAATGAACTATGCTAAGCTATGCTAAAAGTGGTACCGCCAGAACCGGAGATTGGCTGAATGGATTCGAAAACGGTAAAACTCAACTGTTTAACTCTAGGGGAGTTGGAAAATGAGCCTATTTTCAAAAAAAGTGGAGTGTTCCTTTAAAGAAAGCATATGTGCACAGGCATGTAGTCATTGTTTACAACGTGAAATTGCCAACTAATTGTCTGGCATGCCTAATACAGCGTTTTTGTTGTTTGTGCGGATTCGTGTGAACAGATAGTTTTGATAGTGTTGTCATCTGTACAAACTACAAAGAAAACACGTATTTGTTTTTAGTACATCGTTTTAGGCAGCTGACTTGTTGCCTCGCGCTCCCATATCAGGCAGTAAGTTCGCACACGAAGATAGCCTATCTCACAAAACTGATTTCATACTAACTTTTGAGGCAGCATAACAGATTAATGATCTACAACATAATAGAGAGGGCGATGATAACTAAGCAAATATTTAATTAATAATTTGTGGAAACTGTTGGTCAAAAATGTACATTTACACACAAACTGACAACCAAATGCAACGTTCAGATTTATTTTTAGCTCAACTGGCACGGAATTGAATGCACAGGATTGCCACCCCCGTGAAACAAAGCAGTGCATGTCAATCGAATAAGGAATTAAAGTTCATCTTCAATTCATACATATTTATATTAATGTATGATATATGCTGAAACACTTTTTTTTTTTTTTCCACTTTTCCTTTCCCACATTGTTGCTTGACTCGTCTGCTTTCCAAAGACTAGAATGGGAATATATTTCCCTGACAGCAACATAGTGACGGCCCAGATCCGGCCCATATCTGGTCCGCGTGTAATCCACATGTACCAGATCTGGGACACACTATGTTGCTGTCTGGGTTAGCTTCTTAGCTTTTATTTACTTCAAAATAACCCCCAGTAATTTATTTATAAGGTAGTGTAAATGTATACTTCATTATTTTTAAGCCATTTTTTAATAATTCACCTTTAAAGGCCCTTTCCTGTCATTTAAAGCAACAGTGACAGTGAAGACAGGAATCAGAAGTCCAAATGTGCATTAGACTGCATTTATTTATAAGGCAATGGTTAGAATTGCAGAGTTGTCTATACAATTCCGCACAAAATCTCAAAAGTCAGAATTAAGATTACATACATCAATAGAAAAACTGTACAATTATTTATAATAGTGGCCCCTTCATACACAGTGTCCCCAAAACAGTATTTAGACACTTATAAGTCTTAAATCTTAAAACGTCTGAATATTTATTCCATTAGATGGAAAATATCAAACAAAGTAGTAAACTTCACTTTTCTTGATGCCCAAGTTGATGACACTCACTCACATTAGACAACCAGAAGGTATTTTTAGTCTTCATTTTGAACAGTATATCTATTTTTTTATTGTTCAACTTAAAACCTTTAAAAATTTCTATTTGTAAAATGTTTTGCTTGAAAAGCATGCTTGTGCTATCTTTAACATTACAGTATTAATGAACGTGAGAAACTTAAAGTGC
Source organism: Chanodichthys erythropterus (assembly GCF_024489055.1). Lineage (NCBI taxonomy): Eukaryota > Metazoa > Chordata > Actinopteri > Cypriniformes > Xenocyprididae > Chanodichthys > Chanodichthys erythropterus. Next base: position 6,863,034 of record NC_090237.1, on the reverse strand, counting down.
TCTGACTTACACCACCTGATTGCTGCAAATTAATTTCGGGGTGAACAGCTCCAAGTAGAGTGCCACAGGTTGCAATCTCTTAATTACGGTAATTATGACATGGCGTGAACACAGCATAAAGTCTTTGTTTTGTTTTTGGACCGAATGCAATGATTGGAAGAACACTTTTTGGTCCTGAAACTTGCACAGAAAATATATATGTAAATGTTTTAATATTTAAACCACTTCTATTATTGATTGTTATTAGGATGTGAAGAGAGTTTCAAAGTGTTTATGAAAAACATTGCCTACCCTAACTTTAAACCATGAATTCATCTCCTCTTGCGTCATTTCTTCCTGCAAAAATGACATTTTTAGACTTGAAGAGGTGATGCAGTTAAAAGTAGAGGGGAAAAGAGCTCCGCTAACTAGATATCTGAGGCACAAAGACAGAGAGAAAGTGTTTGAAAGACACAATCACAGATGATGATGATGATCGCTCATGTCCACCTCTCTGAGATGCTGCTAGTAGGTTCCACCCTCTATATGCATTCCAGCCACAGAGCTGATCATCTCCAATTAAGAGGGGATCCTTTTATTGCCCAATGCATCATACATTGGCAGTCACTCCTTCTTTTTCTGCCCATTGACTATGATCTCCAGGACATGTGTGAGGTCCATCATCTTGGAGAGCATCTCCATGATATCAGGATGCTCTTTAGCCCCTGTGATGAACTCCTCCAGCGTTAACTCACCTGCAATAGTACAGACATTCTATTTTAAGAGTGACTCTTTATATTATTATATATACAACATAATAAATAAAAATATACACATATATTATTGTATAAAGGGCCAATCACACCTGGGACGATAACTATAATGAAATGATAAAGATAAGTAATTATGATTGAGCATTAGTGATGAACACCTGCTGTTAACAAGCATAATCACTTCCAGTCTTAGATGAGCTGTGGCTGGAAGTGATTATGCTTGTTAACAGCAGGTGTTCATCACTAATGCTCAATCATAACTTAATCACTTAATTATCTCATTAACTTTAACTCTGCTTCAGTGTTATTTTAACACTATATAGAGAGGGACCATAGGTAATCTGAGCAGAGTTGATTTAACTCTGGGGAATTTGCTGTGTAACATCAGTCGCTAGAGCATCTCTTGAGATCAGGGGAGTGAGGTTTACACTCACAGCCTACGTCTGTTACATATGGTTACTGATAAGAAAATATGGACTTGACTCCCGTTGCATGATCATACAGACAGTGTTTGAGATTAAGATGCTGTGTGAACGGGACATTTCAAGACTCACACCAGCTCTTACCTTCATTGTTAACATCAATCTTCTCATAGATCAGAGTCACAATATCATCTGGAGGGATGTCATAACTCCGGGTAATGTCTTGGATGGCCTGACAAAGATGAATAAATACTGATTTAGTATTTTGTATTTTACTAACATCACTGTCTTACTGACCCTGTCTAATTTCCTTCGCCTTTGAACCAACATCTGTCGTGTGGCTTCAGACGTTTTTAATGAGATCAGATTCTTCTATCATATAAACATTGTGTTTCCAAAAATCATTAACTTGGAGTCAGGGTTATTATCGTTAACTAAAACTTTAATGATTTCATGATTTTCATGACTTGACTAAAAAATGACTTAAAAAAGGGCCTTATTGTATTCCTTATTGCATGTGATAAATGCACATGCTGTAACTTGACCAATTAGTCTTATTTAAACAACAAATAAAAACAAAACTAGAATCCAGATTAGGAATCACATTCACAAGTCTAGTCTCTACTGCAGTTGTCGATTTAAAGGTACACTCAGTCAGTTTTCATTATTAAAAAGTTTTGAAGTTTGAAGAAATTAACAGTAAGTTTGGTGGATATTTTTAAACTGATGTAGATCCAGATGAGAGGAGTATTGCAGTCATAACAGAAGTCTGATAAATGTTTTATTCCATGAAGCAGGTCACCTAGTGGAGGCTTCCATGTTGAGGTCACATGATCAGTCAGCTTTATCTCCATTATCCCTCTGTTACTGGACACTTTTGCTTGTGGAATAAATGATGCATGGCTAACTGTGAATAATGCATTTCTACAATGGCATCGGTAACTGAAAACCATTTCTTTTATGACTGAGTGCACTCTTAAAACAGAACTCTAGTGTGAACTAGTGGCTGTACATCAAAGACATCAATGAGTACAAGAAAAATGGATACTTTACTTTAAATATGGTCTCCATTTCATCTCTGTCAATCTTGCCGTTTCCGTCCTGATCAAAGAGTTTGAAGTACCACTTCAATTTCTGGTTTATCTCCCCTTTCAGTAGAAGACTCACAGCTGCGATGTATTCTACAAAATCTATATAGCCATCCTGAGGAGAAAAAGAATGAAAATTAGAAAAGCTATGACTATAAATGCTATAACATAATAAAAAGCCTTTCAGACAGAATGTGTTATGTTGAAAAACCGAGATGAAGCATGACATAATGGAACTGCAAGGTTCTCAAGATGTGTCTTTAATATTTAAACTTTTAACTATTTAATCATTTTCATCATCCACACAGTCTACCATCCACTTACACACTATAGCCCAATTTTTGACATTGCATGTGCAAGTGATTTGAGTGCTTAAAACAAGCGCCCATTAGATAGTGTGCAAACGAGGAGCATTTTCACATTTCCGGGGTTCTCAGAAGTGGAAATTGTAATAGTTGGGTAAACTTCTAGCAGTGAATGGGAAACAACAGCAAATATAATATCTACTTTTCCCATTTTCTCCAATAGCAAAAGAAAAAACCCATGATAGCATTTCCATATCTTTTCAAAGGAGAAAAAAACTATTGAAAGATTGATTACAGCAGTCAGAAGAGAGACTGATGTGAAATTTGTCATCACTCCCTCAGTCATTGTATTAGAAACATAGCCTGTGAAAAAGGTCCAAATGCCAAATGCTGCGTTCACGCCATGTCGTAATTACCGTAATTTCGAGCTGACAGCTACTCGAAGCTGATGACGCCCTTGGACTGGGAATTATGTGTTTCTATCAATGCCTAAATGAATCTCCAGTGGTCTGGTATAATGGTCACATGGTACAAGTAAGAGCTCTCAGAAAATTCCCAGTTTACAAGTTGTAATTACAAGCTCTACGAGGATGTGAAATCTTGAAGTTGAAATCTCGTAATTACGACAAGGTGTGAACGCACCTTTAGCTTACGTAGACTTAAGGTGCATTCACGCCATGTCATAATTACAGTAATTATGAGATTGTGTGTGAGACCCAGCAGAATGTGGAAAATGAGTGGCTTTATTCAATGACTACATGTACATTAATGATTAATCCAAATATATTTGAAGTTTTCAAAACTGATTAAAAAGTCCAGTGTGTAATATTGACAGAATCTATTGACAGAAATCCAATATAATATACATAACTGTGTTTTCAGTGGTGTATTAAGACCTTACATTATGAACTGTTATGTTTTTATTATCTTAGAAAACATAATGAACCATTATGTTTTTATTATCTTAGAGCCATTTCTATGTACATACACCGCGGGTACCCTTACATCGAAGTCACCATTTTGTGCCGCCATGTTTCTACAGTAGCCCTAAATGGACAAACTGCTCTACAGAGTGCGTTTGCTTGACTAGCTACTCTCTGCTGTCTCAGACGACATCTTAGCCCTGTGTTGGCAATTGTAGCTTCTCTATGTGCTTCGAATGGGAGGGGTGAGCGGTGGACTGAGCCATTGGTTGCAATTCACAACCTCACCGCTAGATACAGCTAAAATGTACACATTTCACCTTTAAAATGATCATGCCATAAAAGAGCTTTATTTATTTATATCATATGTGATTTCAGTAAATGAGGCTTTGTTACATCAGAACGGTTTCGAAATTTCATTTGTTCACCCCTGGGGGGCGATCTCTGTGAATCAGCATCGATTCATGTGACGTAACAAAGCTTCATTTACTGAAATCATGTAACAGAATATAAATAAATAAAGTTCTTTTTCCACCACTCATTGATTCATCCAAGTCACACTCAAATTCACACTTTCACATATGGTCAAATACGCAATTGACATATTTCGGCAATTGTGAGTAAATTTTCTGTCAGGAATGTAAGATGTGCAAAGTAACATTTATCTTTAACAACATTATGAAAGTGAATGCTGATGCAACTGTTCTGTAGATATCTATGCATCACATGACTAAACATATCATCGTTTTCGAATACCTCCATTTTCACAGTCCACTCTACAATGCAAAAACAGCATTTTCAAATGTATCCACATTGGATCCACGGTTTTAACTGGATAAAAATGGCATCTCGTTGTGGACAGAAGGCCAAAAATATAAAGAAAAAGACGTGTTTTCAAACTGATCTGGATTAATGCGGACATAGCGTACCTCAGACAGATTAACTGGATTGTAAAGGGATTCCTGTGGACTGTAGGCCAGTAATAGGCTTATGTTCATTCATGTAGAAATGACCTTCGATGATTTAATGATTTACTCATCTTCCACAATATTGTAATGTCTTTTTGTATAAATTTAGGGCTTTTCTCAGCAAATACTGATATGTGCAATCAATAGTGATTTGGTTAATAAATCAGATAATTAATTTTATTAACATTGTACTACGTTTAAAAAAAAATCATTCACAGTACTGAAGAGATTTTAGAGTCTTCTAAGACCAACTCAAAGGCCGATATGCATTATATGCCTAAATGTTCCATTCACACATTGATGTTTGGAAAAAAGTGGAAGTTTTATCTCACCCCATCCATGTCGAAGGTGAAGAAGACCTGGTCCACATAGCTGCTGGCTTCCTCAGTCATCCCCTGCATCTGTAGCATGGTCTTAAGTTCGAAGAGCGTGATGAGACCTGAAGGTGATTCCCTCATGAATTTGTTGTACCAGTGGTGCATGTCCTCAGCCAAGACTTCATCCAGGCTGGATCCGTGAGCACCCATAACTCCTCTGAGGACCTCTTTCTGAATGAAATGTGGAAATGGTGTGTCAAATCCAGAAGTCCAGCAGTAGCAGCAGTTTCAGTATGAGAAGTGAGGAGTGTTGCGGCTCCAAGTTGGGATTGACTGTTGATGACGGCAGAAGTCCTAAAGCCCTAGGCAACTAAAAGGAGAGATAACCCTTTAATTGGATAACTGTTGAACACTTCCAAGAACTAAAGGACATCTACGGCTGACAAAGAGAGAACTCGGAAAGTCTAGTGACGGTCTTACCCCTCCCTATAGGTAGGATAGGTCATGATTTGTCGTGATCCTGAACTTCTTGACCTGGCTTATCGTAGAATGATCAATCACTTTCCATAGAGAGGTCTGCCAATAGGCTTTAATATTCCTGGCTTCTCCGAGTAAACCCCGCCCAGCGTGACTTGTTTCTCAAGCCGCTGTAATTGACCAGAGGATTTCTAAGGAAGGTGAGTTCTCATATGGGGAAACCCTTTAGAGAAGGCTATATTTGAGTTCACCGAAATGTGGAACATAACTAGGGCGGAGGATATTTTAAGAAGCGAAGATTCGAACTGTACCAAGGAGCTCTGCTAAATGCACTTAAATAATGATTTTTTTGACACTATATAAAACTTTGTTTAATTAAGGCAAGTATTACTATTATTATTGTTCGTATTTTGAGATTTGGAGTTTCTTTGAACACATCCTTAGCAGGATTTGTGCTATGTATATGAATTATACTTTGTTGGTTAGAGGTGTGGTATTGCTGTTCTAAATGAAGACTTCTAGTTTCTGATTGTTTCACTAACTAGTGACCTCTCTCCTTAGAAAACATTTAGAACACCAGAGTAACATTCTAAAAATAACACCTTAGCAACTGCATATAAACAACCTAGCAACCACCCAAAACACTCATTGTGACAGGAAGTTTAGCACGAGCAAACACATTATGAACATTACTTTATAATAGTACTTGTTTTGTAAATCAAAATTATTATTGTAAAAAAAAAAGTCAATCACTCAAAAAAAAATAAATAATTGTTTTTACTCAAAAAGTAAATTTCACAATTCGAAGTAGAAAGACTTAAATAGTATTTTCGTGTAAGACATATTGCACTAAAAAAATCTGGGTTAAAACAACCTAATTGGGTTGTTTAACCCAGCGGTTGGGTTAAATGTTTGCCCAACCTGCTGGATAGTTTTATTTAACCCAGCTATTGTTTAAAAATGACTGTATTGCTTGCTTAAAATGAACCCAAAGTATGCTGGAAATGAACATTTATTAATAAATTTAATTAATAATAATTAAATAGTAAACATGTATTAAATTGCTTTTAATAAAAGTTCACTTTTTGATTATTATTGTTGCCTCTAGTAATTATGTGTCTGAATTTTAATCAATTCTGGGATAATTTTTTCCATTTAATTTCATTTTCATAATCTTAGAAAGAACTTAGAAAAATTATTTTTATGCACTTCAAATGCAGTTTTGAACATTCTTCCAGTAATAATCTATGAATGAAGAAATAAATAAGCTGTACGTTTTATAGTCAGGAACCTTTCTACACTCTAAAATGTTGGGATAAATATGGACAAACCCAGCGATTGGGTTATTTTGACCCATTGGTTGGGTTAAATGTGCTGGGCAGTTTTATTTAACCCAACTATTGTTTAAAAATTACTATATGGCTGGCTTAAAATGAACCCAGGTTGAAAATTAAAAATCAGACACATAATTACTAGAGAGGCAATAATAATAATCAAAAGGTGAACATTTATTAATAAGCAATTTAATAAATGTTTTATTATTTAAGTATTATTTAATAAACTTATTAATACATATATATTTATTAAACATATAAATAAATGTTAATTTCCAACCTATTTTGGGTTTATTTTAAGCAAGATAGGGGCAAACATATAACCCAACTGCTAGGTTTGTTCATATTTAACCCAACTTGGTTTATTTTTAACCCAGAATTTGTTTAGAGTGTACATCTCAACTTCTACCACAACACTTTATTGTGATAAATATAATTGTGAGGTTAAAATCACATTTTAAATGTTTTCGGAACAAATCAGCTGACTTCATTGTCTTGCTAACTGCTTTTAATTGTCATGGCTAATTTGACACAATTACAATTACAACTTAATTAGAAATGACGGACAATAAAAATATCATTAAGTTCACATTAAGTGATATTTACATTTTTGTTGTTTTCTTCACACATCACTTGTTTCATATTTCATCCCATGCTCTTCAATGACATTGTATGTTTGATAAAAAAAAAGGTACAAAGTCTTGAAAACAAAATTGGAAATGTGGTGGAAATTACACCACAACTGGCTAATCTTAAAAAAAAAAATCAAACAATAAATACTGATTTTTTAAAATGCTCTATGTCACTTATTGGTTAGATTTTCATAGCTATTAAAATAGTTCATGCTTTTTAAATGAGTTTTAAGTGCCATTTATAACCCTCTTCAGCCACAAGCACACAGTATGTTTATCCAACACGGCTGACCCATGTGTGACCCTGATCTCTGATCCTCATGAGCTTTCACTGCATGTGCATGATCCACTCAGGAACACAAAGTGTCACCACTGAGATCAGAAGCAGAGGATAAATCAATCAGACTATCAAAGATCAGTGTTCCCGTTATAGTAAATCTGGCTTCAGACGATTAACAATTTCCAAAACAGATTACATTCATTCTTTTGAGATTCTTGGTACTTCTTACATAATGTCCCCTGCAACATATACTCATAAATGAAATCATAGTATGGTGATAATAATCAAAAATATTCTGAGATAAATTAATAATATTATTAATTATTTTAGGATAATTTTAAAAGTTAAAGTGATTTGAGTAAAATGAGTCTAATTTGAGTTTTTGATTTTAATTTTTTATTTTTTTTAAATTTTAATCTTAGGCCATGCTAATGCAGTTTTAACCTGATGAGGAAAACTGAGAAATCAACAGTAATAATTTGATTTTTACATGTGTTGGAAACGGGTAAACATACTTTGTGTTGAAAACATTTCTCCAATACAATTTCAAGTCATCTGCTCAGGATTTTCTATTAATAAAAACAGGATTAAATAAAGGTAAAGTTGATTAATTGGACAGATGGTGTGGCCAAAGCATGACTCTCCTGCCAAATGTGATTTAAGCAGTACTATGCTGATTAATGAAGTAAATCTCTTTAGATTTCAAATGATCTTTTTGCTGTTTACTGTTCATTGTTCTATGCTCATGTTTTAGTTCTATTTTACTCAATTTATATTTGATTAATACTATTTAATTGTGTATTTATATATCCTCCACTGTCTGTTCTGTACATCATTTAGGTACAGATATAGTATGAATCGAGACATTCTACATCCAGCATGCACTGATCCACTGACATACTAACAACAACCGCACAAATAATTTACTTTTTACAAAAGCACAGTCTCTTGGAACTGTATTCTCTGGGATTGATATGAGGTCTGGTCAGCAGAGCAGAATTTTTTTTTTTTTAAATAATTTTATGGATTGTGAAATTGAGAGAGGCAGATGGATTGAGAAATAATGCAGGCCAGGTTCAATTCTAACACTGTAATCTACTATAAAACTGATTCAGTTAATTTGCAGAAATTATACAATGAGCAGGAAAACTGTTTATTCCCATCTCTGCTGTCTTAACGTTAGTTCACAAAAATTAACAGTGATTGTACGATTCAATACTCACCCTCATGTTGTTCCAAACCTGTAAGACTTTTGTTCATCTTCGAAACACAAATGAAGGTATTTTAATAAAATCTGAGAGATTTCTGGCTCTCCATTGACAGTCCACACAACTACTCTAAAGTCCACATTTTCTGAGGAGACGCAATCACTTTATATGATTAACAGAAAAAGTTATACAATAATATAAAGGTTGAAATGTCAACTTGGATTGTTTCTGGATAATCATTTGAACTGAACTCTAAATATGGACTGTATCTATAAGTTTTGGGGACATTAAGTAGTTTTGGTGTGAGTAAAGACTTGCTTGAAATGGTACATACAGATCCTATTGAGAGTGTCCTGAGGTAAAGACAAATTTCCATGCAAATGGACAATCAAATTATTTCATTTAATTTCATAATTCCTGGTCAGTGTTTTTGACAGAAGGCAGTTTTTTTCTTTTTAATATGAAGTGAAGACTTAAGCAAGATATCACTGCTTTTTTTTTTGTTGTTGTTGTTGTCTTTAGAAACACTTTCCATCAAAAGGAATATGACTCAACATATAGCAATTAATTAACTGTGTTAATTCATTAACTGGGCAGGAGGAAAAAACAAGAAACCGGTAAAAGAATGTGAAGATTTAGATGAAAAGTTTAATAGATCATCATATACAGTAATAATAAACATACTTAGAAATAAATGTTCAGTGAAATTATGTGCATAATCTTTGTCGCCCTCTGCTGGTAAACAAATTTACAACATCAATCTCTTCTGTAGTCCCAGACTCTTAGTAAAACTGTGTCTGTATTGCACAATAAATCTATTGTCTATGGCTTGTTTTTCACTTTGCTTCAGTCATTTTCAGTGTATTTTGAGTGTTACACCATCTACAATATCTAATAAATTTGAAACAATTCAAATTAGCTATTTTCAGCACTCATTTTCATGAGCATTACTATAAAAACAGAAACTGATGTAAAGTCACACTCATGTCAGTGTGATCAGTGTGTGTCTGTGTCTTCAGTCTCTGTAGCTCCTTATTCACCATCAGCTGATCCTGAGAAGACTGGACTGACGTCTAAATACTGAGAGTCCTACAATAAAACACAGACAGTCACATATGAGTATGAGACATTACTGCTGTCACATCACATCAGGAGATCATTTCAGAACAAACACAGCCAGATATATTAGTGTATTATATATTAGTCAGAGATATGAATGAAAAACTGATTAATAACAGTAAATAATAAACAACTGAACTTGGGTCTAAATGCTTTAATGAAGAAAAAAATACTCACAATATTTTAGTTTCGCCAGTTTATAATGTGGATTATCTTTCAGATCAGAGAGCAACTTCACTCCTGATTGTCCTAGATTATTCCCAGACAGATCCAGTATTCTCAGGTGTGAGGGGTTTGATCTCAGAGCTGAAGTCAGAGCAGCACAACCTTCATCTGTGACTCCACAATCATTCAACCTGTAGAGAACAATGACACAGTTTGAATTGTAGTTCAAGTGTCTGTAGTTTGTGATTCACTCTGGTCTCAGATCAGGAGAGGAGATATAATGACAAGCATTGCCACATACTGCTGCTGATAGAATGAGATTCATGCATGATGATGCTCAATGTGCTGTTTGAAACTGTCATGTGCTTCAGGACTGAACAGACACACAGAGTTGAATGTGAGATATTGTTTCATAGTGATATAAAGATGGTTCTGACAGGTGAAACAGTCACTTGCACCACTAATACACTCCTACAGGAGGACATTTGCTTCACAGGGCTCACATGTTCCACATTCTATATTAACTCATGTGATTAAACGCATAATGTTTGGTCTCATCTGGCAGCTTATAAACTGAACAGAAATGTAATGAACTCAATAGAGATATTCAGTGTGTTAATGTGAGAACTACCAACCCTATCTCTGGCGATCAGAGATTTCTGTGCGAACGAACCAAATAAAGTTTTGAAACTATAGACCTAAATAATTTATATGCATTTTTTATATACTTGTGTCAATATATTTGTGATGTTTGGACTTGTTTGGAACTTTGCACACAACTACTTATATCTTGTATGCACTTCTTGCCACACTGATCACAACTGAAAGGTTTTTCATGACAGCACAGATGATTATTCATCCTGTCTGCAAAACTCTTTCCACACTGAGGGCAGGTGAAGGTCTTCTGTGACTTTAATGTTTCAGGTCTCACACTTAAAGCACATGATCTTGATCAACTTTACTTTTTCTTGAATGATAACAGGAAATATCATGTTCATGATTTTTTTCTCTCCACATGAGGGCACCTGTAAGACTTCTTTCGGGGTGCTGTGGGGCTTAATGCAGCATTTCTGTCATTTACTTTTATCTCTCTTCCTTCAATGTGATAAATTAATGTTTTTGAACCCCCATTATGAAACTGATTAAAGATTTGTCTTTATTTAGCTCATCTTTTTGTGATCATTTGTTTTAACTTCACATCAATCATTATTTATCAGACTAAAATAAAGTTTTAAAATTGTCAGTGCATTTATTGATTATTTATGTATTTCTTCATTCACATCTTAACAATGAGGTTTTTCAATAAAAGAAAGTTGTAAAATAAAAGCAAGAATAAAAATACACAAATGTCCAAAATATAATGCAATATTTCTGTTCTGCTGCTCCCCAAAATTAAATAAAAACATCTCTACAAATCTTGATATTTACTAGAAACTGTATTTGAACAATTAAGTAAAAACAACTTAATTTGAACAATAGAGTGAATACACAATTTTTTTTTTAAACAATAAATTAAAAACATGAATTCTCATGCATCAAATGACTCACTGCCGTAAAGCTCTTCCCACATTCAAAACACACGTTATCCTGTACAGCATCATAGTTTTTGGTGCTGTTTCAGAGTCTGGTTGTGAAAAAGTCTTTTCACACAAAGAGATCTTATGGAGCCTCTTGTCCATATGCACCATCAGGTGGCTTTTAAGAATTGATGACAATGTGAATTTCTTACCACACTGATCACAATTATATGTTTTTTTCTCCAGAGATATACATATAACAGAGACCTGACAACTGTTTGAAGCTTTTCCCACACTGATGGCATGTGTGCAGCTTCTTTCCAGTGTGAATCCTCATGTGTTTGTTCAGGTGGACTTTCTCTTTGAAACCATATACATGTGAACGGTCTTTCTTCTGAGTGACTTTTCAGACACTTTGAGATGTAGCGCTTTTCACAATACATATCGTTTCAAAGCAGCATTAGAGAATGCATGTCAAAATTACAATTTAAAGAATGCAGTTTGTAAATTAATTGCCTAAATTATTACATTATTTGCTAACACTGTTAGCAGTTTACTTGAAGGTAGAAGCGATGAGCTCCTGGAAAAATGAAATTACATATTAACAATAATTAGGATATATAGAAATTTGGGAATGTGCATGTTGATCCAGATGTTGCATCTTCTGAAGTCCTCACAGGAGTTGGCGCCGTCTCTTCACAGGTGTTGGTCATCTGAGGTCTTCTTAAGAGGCTGGATCCAAACTGAAGCTGATGTACTCTCTAGTCACCTTGGGACGGGCGTCCTGAGGTAAAACAGAAAAGCAAATGGAGAATAATTAGCGTAGCTGCTGTTCATAACATTAAGCAAAGATAGTCATGTGCAGTTGATCTGGTATGAGATGCATTACATGAATGCTTGGCTAAAGAGATGTGTCTTTAATCTAGATTTAAACTGGGTGAGCGAGTCTGAGCCCTGAACATTATCAGGAAGGCTATTCCAGAGTTTCGGAGCCAAATGTGAAAAAGAGCGTGAAGGATTGTAGGGCAATAAAGATCGGTTAAGTACACAGGAGCTAAACCATTAAGAGCCTTATAGGTCATTAGCAATACTTTATAATCGATACGGAACTTAATGGGTAACCAGTTTAGAGATGATAAATTTGGTGATATATGAACATATTTTCTTGACCTCGTAAGAACTCTAGCAGCTGCATTTAATTGTAGCCTATTTATTGAGGAAGCAGGACAACCAGCTAATAATGCAGTAATCTAGTCGAGACGTCATGAAAGCATGAACTAACTTTTCTGCATCAGAAATAGATGACATATTCCGTATCTTATGTTTCTGAGGTGGAAGAAGGCTGTTTTTGTAACATATGAAATATGATTTTCAAAGGACAATTTGCTGTCTAATATAACACCCAGGTCTTTAACTGTCGAGGATGGAGTAACAGTACATCCTTCTAAATGCAGATTGTAGTCTGAAAGATACTTCAATCTTATCTGAATTTAATAAAAGAAAATTACTAGTTATCCAATGTTTTACTTCTTTAACACACTCTGTCAGATTGGATAATTTAGAGATTTCGTCTGGTTGTGTTGATATATATAACTGAGTATCATCGGCATAGCAGTGGAAACTAATTCCATGTTTTCTTGTAATATTGCCGAATGGCAGCATGTATATTGAAAATAGCAGCAGGCCTAACACTGATCCTTGCGGCACTCCATAGTTTACTATCGTGATCTTAGATTTTTCCCCATTTAAATAAACAAATGAGATGGTAAGTCATTTGTAATTTTAACGAGCACAGTTTCTGTGCTATGATGAGATCTGAATCCTGACTGAAATTTTTCATAGACAGTGGTTTTTTTTTGCAAGAAGGAGCACAATTGGACCAACACAACTTTTTTCTAGTATTTTAGACATAAATGGAAGATTTTAAATGGGTCTGTAGTTTGCCAATACATTTTGATCTAATTGTGATTTTTTAATGAGAGGCTTAATAACAGCTTGAACGGTCTTGGGACGTGACCTAGAGATAAAGACGAGTTGATAAAATTGAGAAGAGGGTCTTCTGCTACAGGTAACAAATCTTTCAGTAGTTTAGTGGGTATTGGTTCTAATAAACATGTTGTAGGTTTAGACGCAGTGATAAGTTTATTTAGCTCTTCCAGGTCTGAGAGAAAGTCTGCAAACTCTTTTAGGCAATCAACATAAGGCCCTGGAGGTCTATAAATGGTAGCCAAAGCAAGAGATAGTAGCGACTTTTAACTTATATCTGAGAGTGTTACATTTAGCATATGAATTTCAAATGAATTAAACCTATAATTTGTTTTCTGAGTAACGTTAAGATTATCTCTATAGATTGTTGCTACACCACCGCCTCGGCCAATCAGACGGCATTTGTTTATTATAACAGTAACCAGGTGGACAAGACTCATTAAGACTGAAATAATCATTTGGTTTAAGTCAGTAAGGCAAATTACATCAAGACTATTATCTGTGATCATTTAATTTATAATAACCGCCTTAGGTGCCAGTGATCTAATGTTTAGCAGCCCTAGGTTTAGAAATTGTTTTTGTTCAGTAATTTTGCAAATTTCTGGTTTGATTACGATCAGATTTTTAATAGATCCTTTATTTTTATTGTTAAACCTCACTATTCAGGGAATAGACACAGTTTCTATAGACTGTACTACACTCACATTTCTATCAATTAAGTGGGTGGAACACAGACTGTGATTTGAGGTTTGACTTACTAATCATATGGTATAATGTTGGGGATGTGTTCCCCCACCATAAAAAGAGAGAATGATATGTTATAAATTTGATATTGAGAGAAAAAACAAGACAAAGAACAAAAAACAATGCTCAAGTGACACTCAATACCACTAAAGAGTCTGACTAAAGCCTAAGATATGATAATGGCACATATTTCATGTTTTCCCCTGTCTAGATGGTATTTAGGGGAAGCCCATCTCATCAAGATGACATATATGTGAATGAAAATGAACAAAAAAATATACATATACTATTTGATTTTAATTAGACAATTTTTTAGGTATTTTCCTGCTATAACTATAGCCGGTACCCCTAATGGTTATTACATAATTTTGTAAACAAACAATTTAGCCTTTGGTTATCTTTAGTTTATTTATTGAATGCTTTCATACTGATTTTCTGTGACTGAACACCACTGGAATGGTTACACCCTAATGTTAGTGTAGATCCAAAATGAAAGTGAAAGTTAACTTTTGTCAGGAGCCAAATGTGTGTTCCATTAAATGGAGGTCTTCTATTACATAACTTCAAAATCACACCCATTTGTTGTCTTAAGATGCATTGCATTTCTAACCATTAGAACAACAGATTTCGGAATACATCGCTTAAAATTATACCATAAAAACAAACAAACAAACCAAAAAAAAAAAAAAAAAACCTCTCCATATTAGCAAACAATAGAATATGTATCTTTTCTCCATTAAATCTAAGAGTAATTTAATTCAAAATAAGCAGTTATTCCAAACAGATGTATTATTTTGAGTTGTTTACACAGTAACTTTCAAATATACGATAACTTGATGAAAACCAGATAATTTAAGTGGATGTTTTTGTAAAAAAAATAAAATAAATAAATAAATAAATAATAATAATTCTCTGAGAATAAGAAATCAAAAACAGCCACCTTTTACTACCTTAGTTGTCTTGTTGAAAAAGAGAAGAAAACCAGTATATTATTATATTAATATATTATATTAAATATTTCAACCATCTGTCCACTTGAATAGATCATTTAGATAGATCATCATATTAAAAATAATAAAAACTTGTTTTAGAAATAAACGTTCAGTGAAATCACTTGCATTATCTTTAATGCATTTATCTCTGTTGATAGACACATTTTAAAAAAGTAAGTTTATATTAAAGGTAAAAAAATGTGACACTTAAAATATTTGCTTATTTCTCTTCAGTAGTCAGGCTCTCGATGCTTTCTAAAGTAAAGTTTATCATCTTTCCTAAATTTACACATGTAAACATAAAGGGCCAGTTTCACAGACAGGGCTTAGGCTATAAGGAATAAGCCTTATTTCAATTAGGGTGTTTAAGTAGCTTTTATAAACATACCCTAGAAAAAAACCTTACTGGTGTGCATCTTGAGACAAAACAATGGCTCAGACATATTTTAAGATATGCCAGTGCAAGTTACTTCCAGTTAAAAAAGCTCAAACATGCATTTTCGTCTAGGACTAGCATAAACCTTGTCTGTGAAACTGGGGGAAAAGTGTTATTGATAAATGAATCTTCTCCACTTTATAATAAAAGTTGGCTATATTGCACAATGAATCTCTTATTTACACCATGTCTACAGACTGTTGGTTTAAATGTTTTAGTTTTGCCGCTTACTGTCATTTATGGTGGATAATAAGTGTTACAGCGTCTATGGTAATCAATATCTAGCAAATTCAAAACAACTCCAAATTACAGACAATGCTTTTCAACACTCATTCATGTACCATCACATATAAAATTGAGTCTTAAATTATACAGTAAGTTCAGGTCCTATGGACGAAAATTGCAGAAATCAGATGATATCGGTCATTCAACAGTAAAACAGTACAACAGTAAAAGATAAACAACTCTATATTTATCACTTAAACACAGAGAGACTGTTTAACACAGAAATGTTCATATATTCATAGATAAGTCACATCACAGAATTAAACTCTTATTAAACACAGTTTAAAATATTGAGACTAAAGTGGAGCTGAATTATTATGTTATATTCAATTACACACATATGAAGCCTGATACTGAACTTGGATCAATTTAAAAGCTATAAAATATACTCACGATAGAATAGTTTCTCCAATTTATAATGTGGATCATGCTTCAGATCAGAGATCAACTTCACTCCTGATTCTCCTAGTTTATTTCCAGACAGATTTAGTACTTTCAGATGTGAGGGGTTTGATCTCAGAGCTGAAGCCAGAGCATTGCAGCCTTCATCTGTAATACTACAACACCTCAACCAGTAGAGAACAATGATACAGTTTGAATTGTAGTTTAAGTATCTGTAGATCAGGTCTGATCTGGTCTCAGATCAGGTGAGGAGATATAATGACGAGCATTGCCACATACTGCTGCTGATAGAATAAGATTTATTGTATAAACTGTCATGCCCTTCATGACTGAACAGACACACAGAGTTGAATGTGAGATATTGTTTGGAGATACAGTCACTTGCACCACTAATAAACATCTACAGGATATTTGTTTCACAAGACCAATATGTTCCCAAATACATATCATTTATTAACTCTTGTGATCAAACACAGTTGTGTAATTGATTGTTCATCTAGCAGTTTATAAACTAAACAGAAATGTGGTGAAATCAATAGAGATGATTTTTGGTGTTTGTATTTAATCGTGATCAACTTTCCTTTCTTAAATAATGCTTTGCTCAGGATATAAAAGGAAAAGGAAATTGCTGATGGAGGAGAAAGACTGAAACTCTGCTGCTCCTGCAAACCAGCGTGTTGATTCTTACAGATACATGTTTCTATACAGGTCCATTCTACAATGTTTAAGTGTCACTGTAAAAAAAAAAAAAAAAAAAAAAAACAGCCTGACTTTTCTCTCTCTGTTTCCTTTCTCCTGGACTTGTTTTACTTCTTGTATTGCATTCTATATGAAGTAATGTATATTCTCATTGGATGGTTGCTACACCACCCTTGGACAATCCATAAAATATAACGTGCATAAAGTAAAACCAAAGAAGTTTTGTGAACAGAGATGTTCATGACTCTTTCCATTTGAAAGCAATAACTGATAATAACATTTATTCATCCACTGATGACTGTAGTAGCGAGTTACAACTAAACACACACTCTAAATGTCAGATTTACTATACAGGTCAAATTAGCATGAAAACACTGCTGATCTGCTGCTGATGCGCAAATGAAAGAACACAGATGCAGTGGAATCATTTACGTAATGACCAACACAATCTACCAAGAGCAGTGCAAATTAGAGTTGGGTCACAAAAAAACAGAGCTGATGCTCATCAGGTGCGCGTCGACACAGGCACAACTTGTTACATTTAATATAAGAATGACGTCTTCCTCTGGCATTCCAAAGAAATTAATATGAGTGGATAATATTTTCTTCCTTCTACTACACAACATGCTTTTTTGGGGGATGATAAATAATGGTGTATATACACGAGTGCACACAAAATACACAAATTGACGAGTGCAAACATTAGTAAAAATACTCTTCTCCCATAAATTTTACATCTGAAAGGGAAACTCCTACAAATGCATTTGCACTATTATACACATCCATTTTCATCTGAATGTTCAGTATTAATCTAACTACCAGAAGCAACTGAAGCTCCAGTAAATATTTGATGGGTCAAAAACAGGAACAGCAGGTCATGTGATGTGGTGGAGATGAATTAAATTAACTTAATCTAGATTCATCATTAGAGTCATTTGTGCTGATATTTAATTTGTCTACTGAAATACAATTTACATTAAGGGACACACCTTACATGTATGACTATCAATAAGAGATTAACTTACTCCAGTATCTCCAGTTTGCGGGGATGATTTTCAAGTGCGGCACAGAGAGGCTTCACACCTAAATCTCCTAGTTTATTCCAAGACAGATCCAGATATCTCAGGTGTGAGGGGTTTGATCTCAGAGCTGAAGCCAGAGCAGCACAACCTTCAACTGTGACACCACAATTCATCAACCTGTAGAGAACAATGACACACTCTTCACTCTCTCAGATCAGATCAGTTTAGCAGTGAATCTATTAAACTGAAGGTACAACCTTAAAGCACAGATCAATACAGTATGTTTTAGATTAAAAATCAACACGCCTTGTTGTCACAGATATGGTCTGCAGCACGCACGGCGATGGAGTTACCAAACAAATGTCTTTATAATAAACACAAAGGAGATATTGTGGAAAACACAGGCAAAACGCAAACCACATAAACTAAAAACGAGAACCAACAAGGAACTGAACAAAGCAGGAGGTTTACATAAATGATGAACCATGATGAAACAAACAAGGAGATCAAAGCTGAACAGAGCAGAAAAACATAAACTAAACAAAACAGAATATAAAAGTCAGACTCAAGTCAGACTAGAAATGCCATGCTTACATGGTTGGCACGGACACAGGCTCATGGAATAGATGCAGAACTGAAAGAGCAATGTGAAGACGAGCAGAAATATAGGCAAGAAGTTCTAAAACAGGTGGTTGCGGTCATACAGTTCCTTTCAGAACGCGGTCTTGCATTCTGGGGAGACGTTGAGACGATCGGGTCTCCAAACAATGGCAATTATTTAGGGATACTTGAACTTCTTAGCAAGTTTGACCCTTTTCTTGCGGAACACATGAGAACATATGGAAATAAGGGCAGGGGAACTGCATCTTATCTATCTAACACAGTATGTGAGGAATTTATTGCACTGATGGGACAGAGAGTTCAAGCTGAAATAATTCTTCAAATACAGAGCTCTAATATTTTTCTCTAATAGTCGATTCCACCCCCGACTTGGCACATGTGGCCCAGCTCACCTTTGTGGTACGTTATGTTTCTACAGAAGGGGAAATATTCGAACGCTTTCTAAAATTTCTACCCATATTTAGTCACACGGGAGATTCACTTTTCAAGTCTGTATCAGGGATTCTAAATGAGATGAATCTTGATATTAAAAACTGCAGGGGCCAGTGCTATGATAATGCGTTGATTATGTCTGGTCTTTATAGGGGTTTGAGGGCTCACATTCAGGAGGTGAACCCATTAGCAGACTGGATACCCTGCGCTGCTCATTCACTGAACCTTGTTGGAATGAACAGTGTTGCTTGCTGCAGTGAGACAGTTTCGTTTTTTGGATTTATACAGTCATGTTTTAATTTTTTTTCGGCATCCCCTAGGCGATGGAAAGTTTTTATGGATGGACTTGAATTAAAGGAAAACTGTCGCCTAGAGACATTAAAAAGACTGTCCGACACCTGATGGGCCGCTCACGTGCAGGCCACCAAGGCCCTTTTACTGCATTATAAAAAGTCTATAAAAGCATAAAAAGATGTCTTGCTTAACTTGTCAGCAGTCAATGACAGTCAAAACCCTGCTACTTGAAATGAAGCTCAATCTCTTGTGAAAAAATGGGCCGTCTTGAGACTGCATTTTTATGCATATTATGGAACAAGATCCTGCAAAACTTTCAGAAAACTAGCTCAATTCTTCAAAATGTAGACCTGGATCTAGTGACAGCTGTGGAAATGATTCAGTCACTTGCAACTTTCGTTGAAAATTTACGCGAGCAGTTTGAAGAGTCTGTCACCCAAGAATACAGAACCGCAACCAGTTGCAAAATAAAAAGGAAAACAAGAGCAGATAAATCCACAACTCCCGATCATATTCTCACAGACAGAGAAAAGTTCCGTGTTGATGTGTTTCTTGTCATTATTGACAACCTGATCAGTATGTTACAGAGAAGTTGTAATTCATACGAAGAAACCTGCCACTACTGGGGCTTTTTAACCCGTCTAAAAGGCATGCCAACTGAAGAGATGCACGCGGCCTGTCGGAATCTCATACAGAAATGCTGTGAAGATCTACAGGAGCATTTAGATGATGAACTTGTGCAGTTTATTGCGTTTAGCTGCTCCTTGACCAATGACTTCTCGCCTAGAAATTTAATGCTTATCCTCAAAGAAAAGCATGTTGAAATTGCATTAAGGATCTTTCTCACCCTCCCTGTGTCAAATGCTTCAGGAGAGAAGTCATTTTCAAAATTGGGACTTATCGATGGATATCGATGCATGGACAAAGGCTGAATGACTGTAATGTCAAGTGAGTATAACATTCTGCATCAACTTGAGCTGACTCAGAGCTGCGTTAGCCCAGGGCCCCACGAAGGCTTAACGCAGCACTGCCTATATGATGTCTATGTGAAGCACACCCGGTGTTGAATAGATTTAAAGGACTGTAATGCCGTTGTTATTTTAATTTGTGATCACCAGGGGGCGTCGGTAAGAACGCACAAAAACCAGAGGTCGGTGCTCAACTGATGCTCCATTTATTATGCACGCTTTCACATACATATGGCACGTGTGTGGTGTCTAAAATAAATAAAAAAATATACATAATAAATCACAACTGAAATAATACACTATACATAATAACAGCATCAGTAAATATTTAAATAAAACAATTAGACAGAGCGCCATTATCTAACTTATTATCTTCTGTATCATGATACTGCAAGACTGAGTCACACTGAAATATATACTTTCACATCACAATCAACATTTCAATCTCTAGACTTTAAACAAACTTGACTTTAAACAGACAGCTAGCAAAGGGCTGGCCAGTGATGGAAATACAGGCAGGAACAGCCACGGTGGAGTAGGCAGCGGGATAAACCAAGCAGGAACCAGGAGCAGACGCAGGCTGATGTGAGTCCAGACCCCAGCCTGGATAACATCCCATGGCGGAGTTCAAAGTAGGTATGAGCCATTGAAATGGACGTAGAGACAGACTTGGTCACCATCAGAGTCCCAGAGTCGACACAAGCTGCCCAGTTCATCTCAGAGGCAGGAACAGACCTCTGCCTAATAAATCTGTGGTCTGCGGATCAAGTTCCCTCCCGAGTCCCCACCGTTGAGTTTTCCCATTTCCCACTAGTCCCCATCTGGCTAGTCCCTGGTCCCATGCCCTCTGCTGGTTACATTCTGGATCAGGTGACGATGATGATGCAACTGCCGCCGATGTCTTGACAGATACGCAGATAATGCGGCCCTGCATATAGGTAGATGCCCTATTGGCCGCTGGGCGCTGAGATTTGCGGCCGCCATTTTAGACCGGTCGTACTCCTAAGCTGCGTCCCAATTCGCCTGCTTATACTACGTCCTAAAAGTATGTATTGTTTTTGTAAAGAAAAAGTACATACTTTTGAGTGTGTAGCAGAAGAGTATGCAAGCTTTGGGACATACTACCTCATCATAACTGCGTCTTTAACGGACGTTCTGTCGCTTATTTACGCAACCTATAACTGTTTAAACTACCCTGTCAATCATCTTGTCACAGTTAAAATCCTTAAAATTATTTTCCTACCGTTTCAGAGAGAAATGTAGTCACACGTTGATCTGCCAGTCATGGGTCTTTCATGCAGAGAACTCTCCTCATCTTTGCATAATGATGCATTTAAAAGTTAATGACCAAACGCATCATTATAAAAGTTCACAATACTGTTGCAGATGAAATATAATGTGGATAACATTTAATAAATATCTTTTTGTAAGGTTATATTGATTATTAATTATTCAAGCCCATTTATCTTAACCGCTCTGCTTAACCTTCGGACCTCGTAAGTGTTTTCCACATAACTTACTATTCAGATCAGAAAGAAGTTCGAAAGCACTTATTATTAGAATGCGCTTAATGCACGAAACTTTTAGCGTTAGGTAACGTTAAGTGCCTATTACCAACACAATCCAATCTGAAGTTAATACATGCATTGTTGACCGGACATAATAACTGTTATTTGTGTTTGCGCACGTGATATCATGAAGCAATAGGTTTGTTCGACTTGATGCACCGCTGCAAAGACCAATCAGCGGCTGACTTGAAGCAGTGCATGCCGGTAAGAAATGTTGTCCGACTTGAGACAGCACTGACATCATGTGACTGTGACGTATGGCTTTAAAGTACCGCGAGAGCGATTCGAGATCAGCCGCCTGAGTTAGCCAGCGCAGTTTCTTTTTTTTTTTTTTTACTGGAATCTTTTTTTTTTTTTAATTGCATGAATAACAATTACAGAACATGAACACAAAAAATACAGGAGAAAAAAAATGCCAGGGTAAAAGATACACAAATGCAAAATACAAACATGGAGTTGAAATAAAACTAAATAGACCAAACAAACGTTAAGGCTTTGACATTTCACAAAATTTTTAAAAGTGTTCAACAAATACATGGTTTTAATAGCTTTTTTGTTTGTACTGTCCTTAATGGAAACCATATAATTTTCTAATTCTTTCAATACCACAGGAAAAGAAAAAGGTTTCTTTTAAGTAAATTTACATAGATGAATATGAAACTTCACTAAATAATTAAAAGATTAATAATATACGCTTCCCTTTCCATACTCTTTTCATATTGTAAAAAAACAAATATTACATGTTCGCATAACAAAAGAAAATTACATGCCAATTTGTTATTTATAAATTTAGAAACTTCCCACCACAACTTTTTGGTATTGACAGTGCCAGAAAATATGAGGTACAGTTTCTGGTTGCAAAAAACAAAATGAACAATTTACATCTATGTCTTTGTTAAATGCCAGCGCAGTTTCTCTCTCTCTTTTTTTTATTATTATTATTATTATTATTATTATTATGCCAGCGCAGTTTCTCAAGAGGAGCTGCACGAGCGCTGATGACGACACAGCTGTTTCATGATTGGCCGGATTCACCGCATGACAACGATCACGTGTGTTTCGTGTTTATTGTCATGCCTTCAGCTCCACCAATGCTCAAAAATCTGTGTTTTTATAACAGTTAAAGCTCTTTTCATGTAGTCGCGATGTTGTATTGTGTCATGTTTATCAAAATAAAATGGATAAAAAACAAAGACCCCACTACATTGTTATTTAAATAACATATGCTTAAGTTGAACTTTATTCTTGTAAAAACAGACGCTGTAAGCAGTAAAGTTTTGAATGAAAAGGTATCTGAAACAGCAGTGTATTAGTCAAATATTGCATTTATTTCACTTCAGCTGTGATAAAGTATGCAAAGTGCAAACGCAGCGCGAGCGTCACTACGGGAAGCAGAAAGTGTCCGACTTCACGTTTTCAGCTCCTCCTGCACGCGGCTAATCTCGCCGATCAGTCACATCCAGCCGCAGCCGATGTCGAACACACCTATTGTATAACGTACACACATGACGGCAAAGCGCAAATCAAGTTACCCCTCCCACTTCTGCTAGTATTACTGAGATATCTTATTTTACTGCAACTATCCGTTTCTGCTTCTTTATCATATTTATAGTGTGTGATTTATAAATTACCTTAGGCTATATCCTACATCACATATTTTGATTTTGGACGTCTGGTCACTTTATATCTTATATCAGAATATTATATATCTGTTAAGCCGAATATTAAAATACGCTGAACAATGTGTCCTGTATCATAGCTA
Source organism: Chanodichthys erythropterus (assembly GCF_024489055.1). Lineage (NCBI taxonomy): Eukaryota > Metazoa > Chordata > Actinopteri > Cypriniformes > Xenocyprididae > Chanodichthys > Chanodichthys erythropterus. The sequence continues at coordinate 6,839,316 of NC_090237.1, read as the reverse complement.
CATGAATGACCTTTGCAGCAAAAAAAAAACAAAAAAAAAAAACCCCACGTCAAAATCAGTTAGGTATTCAGTGAGATATGATTAATTAAATGCGCTGACAGCTCATTGCACCTGGCAAACAAGTTACACTGAGTGGAGCTGGCGACCGATCCAAGATGGCGGCTCCACGGCTCGACCGTGCCAGGGTGCCAATAGGCAGTAGCGTTCGATAGGGCGTCTACCCAGTGCCCAAGGAAGTCGACCGGAAGTTGAAGTCGGCCGCGTGCCGCCATCTTGTAGCAGAACTTCACTTGCGTTAGCATCCCATTGACTCCCATTCATTTTGGCGTCACTTTGACAGCGAATAACATTACATCTGAGGTGTTTAAAGACTCCATTTGTCCATTATTTATTTCTAAAGATACACGACAATGTATAAAGGGCTCCATTACCTTCTATGTTACATTATGGCCCCGTAGAAACAGTTTTTGTAAAAATAGGCTAACGATTGCGTCATAACCACTCGACTCTCTGTCGCACAGTAGAGAAATTACCGTACAGACAGGAGGAGAAGCTCGCAGGCAATAGTATGCATTAACTTAATATGGTGTACTGGCGTTACATTTTAAAATACTATACAAAATAATTAATCAGAATACTTACTCCTGCTCACTAACTCCAAAGAACTCCCTGCTCAAGCTCGCCGTCTCTGCAAGATTAACGATGGCAGTTTGCATGCACAGCTACTAGAAGATTTACATCTGTCAGACAGGTTGCTGACGTCATCAAGCTTAGTTTGAGTCTGCGCGTCAGAAACGGAAGTGCTAAAAATCGCTAAAAATGGGCTTCACTTGTCTCAATTGAGTTCCAGTGGGGTCGCTGTGTCCATTTCTTTTACTGTCTATGCGTCTACCTATATGATATGCCTCATACGTCCTGAAAAGTGAAGCTGCGGGCTCTTTGATCGCCCCCTGGAGGCTGGATGCAGTACAGGTCATAAACCCCACCCTCTCAATGCAGACGAATGAGACTTAAGTTAAAACATAAAAATAAATTATGCTTCAAATAAAATTTTCCGAAAGATGGTTTTGGTCATTTAAGGTAGTTGTTATCACGCTGATTTATATTCAATTGTTCGTTTTTGTGATCAGTTTGATTTTAGCTAGCATTTGGTGCTATAGAAACGGGGCGTGTCGTCGTGATTCACAGTTGATTGACAGCTTCTCTGAGGACTGTCGGAGCTTCGAGGGGAGATTGAAGATATATAACTATTAATTTTCGATTTCTGTGTTATTTAACACCGACAAAATGAGCTGTTCAGCAGTAAACTGTACTAACTGACGTACAAGATCTGACGGATACTGAACTTTTCTCGCTAACGTTAATTGTGGGCATTATAAGCTAATTAATAAATGTTATTAGTTAAAATAACACGCCTGACGTTAGCCATGACGGGAAAAAAAGCAGGTGATCGTTATCTGGCAGTTACTAATTATTTTTATGGGAAGGCTATAAAATAATAATTAGCAGGATAAAACTAATGACAGCCTACTCTAATTACAGCAATCGATCTCCTGTAACGTTAGTTTAACCCTTTACTTATAATGGCAGGACCGTTTCTGACATTTTAGAGTTGTTTCTAGTGGCATATAATATTGAGTTTATCTACTGAATTTGCTGTTTTAAAAATATTATTGCTGTAGAAACAGAATAGCCTATTATTTTATAGGTAGAATTTTAAATTGTGTGTAATTTATAAAGCCTATATAAAATACATCATTGATGACGCAGACGTCTGGGCAGAAGTTTGATACCGTGACTCCATCTGATACCGTGACAATTGTTTCTAAGCAAACTTTTTTTTTATTTTTTTTTTTACGTTTTTGCATAACGTGTCAGCAACCATCAGCGTCCGTTTTGGCTTCAGTTCAATACAATGGAAGGAAGCGTCGTCGTGTCGTCCATCTTTTTTTACAGTCTATATATAATGCAAATAAACATTATTTTTGTATAAAAATAATTCAGCAGAGGCAGGGATGCATAGACCAGAAGGGGGGGAATCCCACCCTACAAATCGCACCCTGAGTGAAGTTATGCTTATACAGTTACTTCCAGTGTAACTTGATGAAAATCAGATAATGGAAATGGACATTTTTGTAAAGTAAAATCACATCACAAAAGAAATTCAATACCACCTACATTTGTCAAAATTACCATGGGAACACAAAACCAAAAACTGCCAGTTTATGTCCTTTATTGTCTTGTCAGAAAAGAGAAGAGAAATTTGCAGGACAGATGCAACTAGACTGTGACAATGACTTAGGTTGAGTGGGATTCATATGCAGTTTATTGATAAGCAGCAAGCTCGAAGTAGAGGCAGGCATTGGTATTATCACCAGTATAAACAATAGTGTCAGAGGCAGCATAATAATCAAGGTCATAACCGGGCTAAGGATCAGGGCAGGCAGCAAACAAATGAAGTAAAAGTACAGGCAAACAACAGGGTAACAGGCAGGCAACAAACAATCAAAGGTCAGTAATCCAAACAAGGTCGATACACGTGTCATGATCACCGTCTGTTCCTGTCACTGTTCCTGGACTACATCTCCCATCATCCTCTCTGTCACTCACCTGCACACACTTCACACTAATCACTGATCACCACACCCAGCTGCAGCTCATTACCTGGACTATAAAGGACTTCCACACACACCACCTCACCGCGAAGTATTGTTTAACTGTTGTTGCAATTCCAAGCGTTTCTCTGTATTCCCTGTCTGCCTGTTCCTTGTTGCCGTTACTGCCTGTTCCCTGTTTTTGACCCATTGCTGCCTGTCCTGATCATTGCCTGTCCCTTGACTACGATTCTGCCTGTTCCTCACTGTTCCTGTTTGTTCCTGGTTTGACCCTGCCTGTACGACCACTCTACTTTAATAAACGCTGCACTTGGATCTCCAGCCTGAGTCTCCCATTCGTAACAGAATACTTCGCCACTACCAAGATCCAGCAGCTACCGTGAGTGTTCCTGTCTCAACAATTATGAACCCATCTGCCAAGTTAATAGGTCTCCGTCAAGGGGACAGATCCATTGAGAACTATGTCATGGACTTTATTGAACTGGCACCGTTAACCTGTTTTAATGAGGAGTGCCTAATGATATTTTTTCGCGGTGGACTATCTGACCCACTCAGTTCTGTCATGCCGCTACACGATCCAAACGGGACGTTGGAACAGTATATTGAACAGGCTTTACTACTGAGCGGATCTCCCTTTACTGTGGGTGTCGCAGAAGAACGCGACACAATGCTTAATCACGTAATGGCCTCCGCTGATCACCCAGAGCAACGTCACACCTCCGCTGATCACCCAGAGCAACGTCACGTCTCCGCTGATCGCCCAGAGCAACGTCAAGTCTCCGCTGATCGCCCAGAGCAACGTCACGCCTCCGCTGATCACCCAGAGCAACGTCACGCCTCCGCTGATCACCCAGAGCAACGTCACGCCTCCGCTGATCACCCAGAGCAACGTCACGCCTCCGCTGATCGCCCAGAGCAACGTCACGCCTTCGCTGATCGCCCAGAGCAACGTCACGCCTTCGCTGATCGCCCAGAGCAACGTCACGCCTTCGCTGATCGCCCAGAGCGACGTCACGCCTTCGCTGATCGCCCAGAGCAACGTCACGCCTTCGCTGATCGCCCAGAGCAAAGTCACGTCGCCGCTGATCGCCCAGAGTCACGTCAGGTCTCTAGATCAGTCCGGGAGCGGAGAGGGTTGCGTTCCAGTGTGACCGATCCACCGTTGATTTCAGTCCGAGCAGCTGGCATCCCCAAGTCTCCGTCGGCCGCTCCGCTCTCAAGCCCGGTGGCCACTTCGCTCTCCGCACTCAAGTCTCCGCCGGCCACTTCACTCTCAAGCCCGGTGGCCGCTTCGCTCTCAAACCCGGTGGCCGCTTCGCACTCAAGCCAGCCGGCCCCTTCGCACTCAAGCCCGCCGGCCGCTTCGCACTCAAGCCCGCCGGCCGCTTCGCACTCAAGCCCGCCGGCCGCTTCGCACTCAAGCCCGCCGGCCGCTTCGCACTCAAGCCCGCCGGCCGCTTCGCACTCAAGCCAGCCGGCCGCTTCGCACTCAAGCCAGCCGGCCGCTTCGCACTCAAGCCAGCCGGCCGCTTCGCACTCAAGCCAGCCGGCCGCTTCGCACTCAAGCCAGCCGGCCGCTTCGCACTCAAGCCCGCCGGCCGCAACGCACTCAAGCCCGCCGGCCGCCCGCACTCAAGCCGGCCGGCCGCTTCGCACTCAAGCCCGCCGGCCGCTTCGCACTCAAGCCCGCCGGCCGCTTCGCACTCAAGCCCGCCGGCCGCTTCGCACTCAAGCCAGCCGGCCGCTTCGCACTCAAGCCAGCCGGCCGCTTCGCACTCAAGCCCGCCGGCCGCTTCGCACTCAAGCCAGCCGGCCGCTTCGCACTCAAGCCCGCCGGCCGCTTCGCACTCAAGCCCGCCGGCCGCTTCGCACTCAAGCCAGCCGGCCGCTTCGCACTCAAGCCAGCCGGCCGCTTCGCACTCAAGCCAGTCTGCCGCTTCGCTCTCAAGCCAGTCTGCCGCTTCGCTCTCAAGCCAGTCTGCCGCTTCGCTCTCAAGCTCGCCGGTTGCTACGCTCTCAAGCTCGCCTGTTGCAACGCTCTCAAGCTCGCCGGTTGCTACGCTCTCAAGCTCGCCTGTTGCAACGCTCTCAAGCTCGCCTGTTGCAACGCTCTCAAGCTCGCCTGTTGCAACGCTCTCAAGCTCGCCGGTTGCAACGCTCTCAAGCTCGCCTGTTGCAACGCTCTCAAGCGCCCTGGACGCAATGGACAAGATGGCTGCTTTGCCAGTGCCTACGGGCAAGATGGCCGCCCCTTCGGTGCTCACGGAGGTAGGGGACGTTCCAGCCATTAAGTCCGCTCCAGAATCCGCTTCAGCCAGTGAGTCTACTCCTGAACCCGCTCCAACCGGTGAATCATCGACTCACCCTCGGAAAAAGAGGAGGAGGAGGAGGAAGAAGGCGTCCTCCTCTCCTCAAGACGCCGATGCCCTTCAAGAGGCCGCTGTGGGCCTGGGGACCATTCCAGAGGTCTCTCCTGCTCCGCCCAAACGCCTCGCCCTGCCGGCGCCACCCGAGCTCCTCGCTCTGCCGGCGCCACCTGAGCTCCTCAATCTGCCGGCGCCACCTGAGCTCCTCGCCCTGCCGGCGCCACCCAAGCTCCTAGCTCTGCCAGCACCGCTCAAGCTCCTTGCGCTGCCAGCGTCATCCACGCTTCCAGCCCTGCCAGCAGCACCCAAGCTTCCAGCCCTGCCAGCGCCATCCAAGCTTCCAGCCCTGCCGGCGCCACTCAAACACCTTGCCCTGCCGGAACCACCCGAACTCCTTGCCCACAAACCCGCTACGGGCTCCACTGAAATCCCCAAGAACTTTTTGGGGGGGGGCAGTGTACCTGAGGGTGGGGAGCTTGTGGGTGGGGACCCTGCTCGACCATGGCCGTTATGGGCCTTTGAACTGTTACGGCCATTTATGGACTGTAGCCCACTAGGGCCATTTATGGACTGTAGCCCACTTGGGCCATGTATGGACTCATTGCCGTGGCCGCCCAAACCACCTGACCTGCCATGGTTGCCCAAGCCACCTGACCTGCCGTGGTTGCCCGAGCCACCTGACCTGCCGTGGCCGCCCGAGCCACCTGACCTGCCGTGGCCGCCCGAGCCACCTGACCTGCCGTGGCCGCCCGAGCCACCTGACCTGCCGTGGCCGCCCGAGCCACCTGACCTGCCGTGGCCGCCCGAGCCACCTGACCTGCCGTGGCCGCCCGAGCCACCTGACCTGCCGTGGCCGCCCGAGCCACCTGACCTGCCGTGGCCGCCCGAGCCACCTGACCTGCCGCGGCCGCCCGAGCCACCTGACCTGCCGCGGCCGCCCGAGCCACCTGACCTGCCGCGGCCGCCCGAGCCACCTGACCTGCCGCGGTTGCCCGAACCACCTGACCCACCGTGGCTGCCTGAGTCCCTGGGGCTGCATTGGAGATTCCGTCCCCGTCTGCCGTTAGATCTCCAATGCACCCACCCCCCCTCCCTAGCTGTTCCTTTTACGGCGCGAGGACGCGCCTTCCGGGAGGGGGGCATTATGTCATGATCACCGTCTGTTCCTGTCACTGTTCCTGGACTACATCTCCCATCATCCTCTCTGTCACTCACCTGCACACACTTCACACTAATCACTGATCACCACACCCAGCTGCAGCTCATTACCTGGACTATAAAGGACTTCCACACACACCACCTCACCGCGAAGTATTGTTTAACTGTTGTTGCAATTCCAAGCGTTTCTCTGTATTCCCTGTCTGCCTGTTCCTTGTTGCCGTTACTGCCTGTTCCCTGTTTTTGACCCATTGCTGCCTGTCCTGATCATTGCCTGTCCCTTGACTACGATTCTGCCTGTTCCTCACTGTTCCTGTTTGTTCCTGGTTTGACCCTGCCTGTACGACCACTCTACTTTAATAAACGCTGCACTTGGATCTCCAGCCTGAGTCTCCCATTCGTAACAACACGAGTAAATAGTAACAGGAATCAAACGCTCAGAATTGTAGCAGGGCAAACATTAGGCTTGTTTGAGATGCGCCTAGCCTCGCCTGAAGTTCAGCCGAGTAGGCGGCTGCAGTAAGGGGAGGAGTGAAAAAAGTGCAGGCAAGACGGACAGTTCTCTGTTCTCGTAGTGGATCAGACACCTACGAGATCAAAGGCGGGTATCGCGGGATACACACTTGTGCGCTGTGTTGCTGATAAACTGGATGTAATTTAAGTTCTGTTGCTTTTATTTGAATATAAATAAAGAACACGACAACCAAAGTACTTGTTATTTATTTCCATTCGAAGGATGTGTGTGTCAATAATTTTTTCTTTAATTATAGACATGTTTTTATATATTTTTTTATAAATGACAACAATCACATAACCCATAGAGAGATCGCACTGTCAGAGAGTTTGGGAATATTATTTTTACACATAAAAACATGATATTAGAGTTTTAAAATCAAACATTTTAAACAGATCAATACATCACTGTTGTTCAAACCAATAAGCATAAAGCTTTGTCATCAGCAAGTCGTTTCTCATCGTGCTTTTGGTCAGCGCAGTCGGTGGAGAGCATCTGCGCTCTACTGCAATCATGATTTATAAATCGAGGGAACGAAATAGTAAATAGTGCGCACGTTTTAGTAAATTGAGGGAATGAATTAATAAATCGTGCGCACGATTTAGCCTGCTATTTTTTTCCTGCATGTCCAGGGCTCCATAGTATAATGTTGAAGATCAAATTTTAATAGACCATCATATAATAGGTAAATAAAAATATTTTTAAAAATAAAAGTTTACTGAAGATAATTTGCTTTGCTAAATCACATTGTCTCATTATAGTAAACAAATCTGTCTACATTGCACAATAAATGTCTTATTAACACCATCTAGGTTTTGTTGATTAAAATGTCAGTTTTGTCACTTCATGTGACTCACTGGTAGTGCATACTGAGTGTAACACCATCTACGCTGTAATCGATATCTAGTAAATCTTAAATTCTTAAATTGTAAGTAAGTAAGTAAACTGTAAGTAAGTAAAGTTCAAGTCCTGAAATAGATCATTGTGGAAATCTGCAATTCAAAAGAACAGATGCACGAAAAGATAAAAACGGTGTGAAGTCACACACTATAAAATAAAGATAAAAACTGGTGTGAAGTCACACACTCATGTCAGTGTGATCGCTGTGTGTCTCTGTGTCTTCAGTCTCTGTAGCTCCTTATTCACCATCAGCTGATCCTGAGGAAACTGGACTGACGTCTAAATACTGAGAGTCCTACAATAAAACACACAGACAGTCACATATGAGTATGAGACATTACTGCTGTAATCACATCAGGAGATCATTTCAGAACAAACACAGACAGAGATATTAGTATATACATATTACAGCCAGAGATATGAATGAAAAACTATATTAAAAGATTATAGGTAAAAGACAACTCTCTCATCACTTACATACAAAAACACTGTAAGAGATGAAAAACAACTCACATTCATATCAGTCACTTCATAGAATTAAACTCTTATTAAAAAAAGAGGAGCTGAATTATCTTAGGCCACATTCACACAGCAGGAGAATATAGCTGTCAGTCCTTAATACAGTTGAGTTCACACACAGTACGGTTATTTACGGGAGTGACAACCGCATTCTATAACCAAACTCACACCTGTAAATTTTTAGCACTCATAACTGCATTCTCTGAAAATCTGCGCTGTGTGAACAGAATAGGACTGAATAACTACTTGTCTGTCACGTCATAAAGTGCGAGAGCCTCTCTGCTAACGGGTTTTGTGTGTGGTTTCACTTTTGGTAACTTACAGTGAGGGTGATGTGAGCTGTGTGTCATCTGAAGGTTTTAGATCCAGCCACTATTCTCCATAAGAGATGTTCAGTTCAGTTTATTGTTCTATGCACGACTCAAATGCCGTGTCATGCGCGGTATACAAAGGACGTGAGACGCGAGTGCAACAGTTAAAGCTGTCCGGCTAGCGCATGTTTACATTGAAGCTTCTGTCAGTTAATGAAGATTTGATGGATGAACTCGCGGCTCTGTCCTGTCAGAAGTGATAAAACTTTTCAGATTTATGGACACTGACATCTTTCATATTACTTTGGTCACTGTCGCTATGGTTACTAGTAAGATAATACAGGCTTGACTCTTGTTGCACGTTCATACAGACAATACTGGAGATGCTGCTGCAAGTTGCTGCGTGAACGGGAAATTTCAAGACTCACACCTGTAAGTAAATGCGGTTGTCAGTCCCAAAAACTGACATTGTGAACATAGCCTTATATTCTCCAGTTACACACATATGAGGCCTGTTAATGAACTTAGGTTAATTTAATGGCTTTAAATAAAAATATACTCACAATAGTATAGTCCCTTCAGTTTATAATGTGGATCATCCTTCATATCAGAGAGCGACTTCTTTTCTTTTGAATGTCCTAGTTCATTCCCAGTTAGACACAGTTGTTTCAGGTGTGAGGGGTTTGATCTCAGAGCTGAAGCCAGAGCAGCACAACCTTCATCTGTGATACAACAATCACTCAACCTGTAGAGAACAATGACACAGATTGAATTGTAGTTTAAGTGTCTGTAGTTTGTTATTCACTCTGATCTCAGATCAGGAGAATAGATATAATGACAAGCATTGCCAAATACTGCTGCTGACAGAATGAGATTCATGCATATTGATGCTCAATGTGCTGTTTGAAACTGTCATGTGCTTCAGGACTGAACAGACAAACAGAGTTAAATTTGAGATATTGTTTCATAGTGATATAAGGATGGTTCTGGCTGGAGAAACAGTCACTTGCAGTTAAAACTAAACATGTTTAGAATCTTGTCTGTTCAACTCTAAACCTCTGAGCTAGTTGTCCTCTACCTGGTAAGTCACAGTGACTCCTGACTCACTAATTTACACATTACTGTCATCTGAAGCTTCAGGTTACATTTTTTGTTTTCAGTTCTAAGGAAGACTCTACCTTCAAATAATATGTTATATATCAACAACAAGTATAATTGAGTTGGATTAATTATATTGGAGTCAGATAAATAATTGCATTATGCACCTCATTCTTCAACTGCTGTTTGTTTAGATTACTGGTTCAAAATGCCATTCCAGATGTATACTGCATTTCACAATTGGCTGATTTTAGTGTTTACATTTAAAGGACACATCTAACTGAGGACGAAGCCATGAGTGACTATCAGGGAGATGATCTTACCATAGTATCTCTACTTTACAGAGATGATTTGCTAGTACATCAGACAGCAGATTCACACCCACATTTCCAAGTTCATTTCCAGACAGATCCAGATGTCTCAGGTGTGAGGGGTTTGATCTCAGAGCTGAAGTCAGAGCATCACAACCTTCATTTGTGAGATCACAATATCTCAACCTGTAGAGAACAATGACACACTCTTCACTCTCTCAGTTCAGATCAGATCAGTTTAGAAGTGAATCCATTATTAAAGAGAAAATACAAACATAAAACAAAAATCAATATGTTCGATCATTAAAGGAACACTCCACTTTTTTTGAAAATTGGCTCATTTTCCAACTCCCCTAGAGTTAAACAGTTGAGTTTTACCATTTTCGAATCCATTCAGCCGATCTCCGGTTCTGGCGGTACCACTTTTAGCATAGCTTAGCATAGTTCATTGAATCTGATTAGACCGTTAGCATCGCACTGCTGCAGCCATGGAACGGCAGCAAAGTTCCTTGATTATTACGCCTGAGTGAGAGTATAGTTCCTAGCCATATCAGCCTAGAAAATCACAAATTTGTATTTTCTGTCGGTTTTAGTACACGATTTAACTACAGAAGAGTCAAGTTTTAAATAGGAAAAATATCAAAACTCTTTGGTCATTTTTAAGCGCGATGCTAACGGTCTAATCAGATTTAATGAACTATGCTAAGCTATGCTAAAAGTGGTACCGCCAGAACCGGAGATTGGCTGAATGGATTTGAAAACGGTAAAACTCAACTGTTTAACTCTAGGGGAGTTGGAAAATTATTTTCAAAAAAAGTGGAGTGTTCCTTTAAGTCCTGGGGATACTTCATTTTTTTACGCATACAGTCAAACACACAGCCTTGTAAAGTATACATCATTTGACTTGTATGCGTACACAGGCATTCAACATATGCACAGTTTTGAGAAATCTCTCACCACGAGTTACATCTAAAACATCTTTGTATTGTTTCATTCTATAGTTGTACAAAAGAGGGTACTTTCTAACCTCTTTGCACAACCTCTCATCTATGTAGGCCTCCATTGTTGCTGTAGCTTGCATCCTGTCTGTTGTGTTTAAGCAGGTTTTCTTTCACTACTTTGTGAATCAACGCCCCCAGGGCATGGTTGCACGCTGGTACAAAGTATGTGTGCTTTAAGTACACACATACTCTTCTGATGATGAAATTTGCATCACTGTATGCTGACCCTAGCGTACGCGTAAAAAGTGAAATATACTTTGGGCTTTAGACTGAGGTCTGAAATGTCAAAAAGAATAAGACATGATCCCTTTAGTCATCTGAAATTGGCTTTTGTCCATTCCTAGATTTCGGTTGTCCACTGTTGGTGGAAGGTCATTCTGCGTTTCTGCTTCTAAACTAACTCACTACCCCTTGTTCTCCATAGCATTTCTTCTCTGTCTGCTTTCAAGAACCAGGTAAAACATATCTGTTTGAAATGTGTTTCCAGTAATGTGGCTTCATGTGGTCTCGTTTTTTGGTTTTCTCCCCAAATGTATACCTTGAGCTATAGAAAGGCACAAAATAAATAAAACTTATTCTCTAAATAAGAAACCACAACTAGACCCTAGTGAATTAGATAAATACTCACCCATCTCAAATCTTCTGTTTGTGTCTAAAATATTAGATAGGTAGTGTTTCAATTATGCTACCTTTTGCAAAAGAATGGTAGAATTTTAGTCAGGTTTCAGGCTCCATCATAGCACAGAGACTACGCTTGTTAGAATTACAAATGACTTACTTCCAGAATCTAACAAAGGCTGCATTTCACTGCTACATTGACTTGATATTAGTGCCACATTTAACACCATAGATCGTGACATAGTCTTAGATAAATTGCAAAATTACATTGGTACTTAGGGAAAAGCATTTAGGTGCCCCTATCATGCTTTTTCTAATATTACCCTTCATGTAGTGTTTTTATAGATGCTTGTAAATGTAAAAGGTCGGCACAGTTTCAAAGATCAAAGTACAGATAAATCAAGTTATTGTCTCCCAAATTAAATAACTGGCTGCCTGAAACTCAAGCTCAAATTGATATGATGAAATGGATGCCATCGTTACTGTTCAAGTGCTGAGGAAGCATCAGGAACTGAAATTCAGATATGGTAATGAGTAATGCACTGCAAGTGACAGACCAATCACAACATATATGGACATTACTTTAATACATTAATATCTGGCTGATAGCAGAATATTTCCTAAATTGTAACATTGAAACATTTTTTGTAAAGCTGCTTCGTAGTAATATGTATTGTGAAAAGTGGTATAAAAATAAACATTAAATGAATTTATATTTAAGTATAACAAATGTTGTACTTATATGTATGTAGTTGATATTATTATTATTATTATTATTATTATTATAATAATTCCTTATATTTATATAGAACATTTCTGGGCTCTGAAAGCGCTTTACATATTGAAGGGAGAATCTCCTCAACAACCAAAAATGTGCAGCATCCACCTGGATGATGCGACGGCAGCCATATTGCGCCAGAATGCCCACCACACAGCAGCTTATTGGTGGAGAGGAGACAGAGTGATGAAGCCAATTAGTGTATGGGGATGATTAGAAGGCCAATGGGCAAATTTGGCCAGGATGCCTGGGTTACACCCCTACTCTGTTCGAAAAACATCCTGGGATTTTTAATGACCACAGAGAGTCAGGACCTCAGTTGAACGTCTCATCCGAAGGACGGTGCTTTTTTGACAGTATAGTGTCCCCATCACTATACTGGGGTGTTAGGACCCACACAGACCACAGGGTGAGCACCCCCTGCTGGCCTCACTAACACCTCTTCCACCAGCTACCTAGTTTTCCCAGGAGGTCTCCAATCCAGGTACTAAACAGGCTCAGCCCTGCTTAGCTTCAGTGGGCAATCAGTCTCGGGCTACAGAGTGTTATGGCTGCTGCTAATAGTTATGTGTGTTTACACAATTAAAACAATATTATAAATGGAGCGTAAATGTGATGAACAGTAAGAATGAATCCAGCATTACTCAGTCAGTTTAAAATCGAGACTGAAATGTTTCGATGTGTCTGTATTTCAGTGTGACTCTCAGTCCTGCAGTATCATGTGACTGAGGAGCAGCTCATGTGTTCAATCATTTACAGCTCAATCAGCTGAACCCACAGCAGCAGAAAGAGGCTGAACAGAGGCTGAGTCAATTATGATCTTACCCCAGTATCTCCAGTTTACAGTGAGGATCCTCCAGTACAGCAGAAAGAAAAGTCACTGAATCTCCTATTTTATTCGCAGACAGATCCAGTTCTCTCAGGTGTGAGGGGTTTGATCTCAGAGCTGAAGCCAGAGCAGCACAACCTTTATCTGTGACTCCACAATCTTTCAACCTGTAAGAAAGATGACACTCTTCACTCTCAGTTAGATCAGATCAGATCAGGGGCTGTATGTATAAAGCCACTCAGGAGTAAAATGTTAGTCTTAAGTGTGTCAAAATTCTAAGAATTATGTAATTTTACTCTTATCCCTAGACTTAATAAAAAGTGTTATGCCTAGGTCTCAGCTTCTAAAATATTTAAGTATGCTGGAGAGGTATCTTAACCTAGTTAGGGGTAAAAAGATGGCAGCAGAGAGGAGGAGACCACACACTTTCCAATTAATATATAATGTATTGGAGTTATATGATGACAGGGAGTTGATAAAATGATAATAATAATGCTAACAAAATGATTTATGGCACCTACAACTCTTTTGCACTCTAGAGTTTGATGTGGAGAACTGTCCGATTCGAGATTCTATTTTTCTCTCTCATTGAACTTAATGTTCAGTATTCTTTTATCATTATTCTTTTGTTTTTATCCAGCCATTATTAGCCTTTATTCTGGCATTACATTGCTTGGCCATCCACATCACTTTCATCTCAGATTCATTAATCAACCTATTACCTGAAGTATTTATGGGGTAAAAAGCATATTCTTGGGACCTTATGTGAATTCTTTTAACAAAATATATCTTGAAATAAATATAGCTCCTGGTGCAGCAGGTGCATTAGAGCTACAATTAACATCAACTACATAACACAATTTAAAAGATTAATATTACGCTCAAAACTCACTTTAAACCACCATCGGCTGTTTGCAAAAAACTTTTCCCACTCTACAAATCAATGCTATTAACTGCAGTAATAAAAGTAATAATGAATTTTTTTGGCATCTGGAAAAATGCAGCAGTACACCAATAATGACTTGGGCCCCATCAGTCTGAAGTATTTTTTTCTTCACTCATATTTTAAAATATTTAAAAAATCTAAAATCTGCACATCACTTTCGTCCACTACTGTATGTTTGGTGTGGTCAGTGCCACACTAAACTTAGTAAAAGTATTTATCTGACAAAATTATTTGGCAAAAAAGGAAAAAGCAGCTGCCTGCTCTCGCCTACATTTCAGGCGAGGCTAGGCGCATCTCAAACAAGCCTAATGTCTTTTACCTTCAGTTGATTTCAATTAAATGGTTTTGGCTGAAACCTCTCTTTTCTTCAGTGATTCTGCTTGTTAACAGCAGGTGTTCATCATTAATGTTCAATTATCACTTAATTAATAGCTTAATTATCTCATTAACTTGAACTCTGCTTCATTGTTATTTTAACAATATTCAGAGAAGGACCAAATGTACTCTGAGCAGAGTTGATTTAACTCTGGGGATTTTACTGTGCAGCAGTAGAAAGAGGCTGAACACTTCAAATATACTTTACATTGTGTTTCATGTATGAGAGTCAAATATGATCTTACCACAGTTTCTCCAGTTTACAGTGAGGATCCTCCAGTACAGCACAGAGAAGCTTTACACCAGAACTTCCTATTTTATTCCCAGACAGATCCAGTTCTCTCAGGTGTGAGGGGTTTGATCTCAGAGCTGAAGCCAGAGCAGCACAACCTTCATCTGTGACTCCACAATCATTCAACCTGTAGAAAGATGAAAACCATACTTGTCAAACACTATGAACAGAAAAAAAGCAATCTGACAACTGCCTGCAATATACACTAACTTTTGGACCCCCCTATCATTATACCTGTCTGTAAAAAGGCACAAGGCCCGGAATATAAAAAAAATATATAATTATAACTTTAAGTTACATCTTTATGTGAAAGAAAAATTAATAATAACTGGTAAATCAGATTATTATATATATGCAGCTTCTCTAACTTTGATTTTCTTACTTACTGGACTGATCTGGATTCTTTAATAACAGGCAGCATCTTATGAAGAACCTTCATACTTTCAGCTTTGTTTCTTTTTAAAAAATTATCCAGATGAAACTCATCCAGCTTCTTCTCTGATGTCATCAACACAAAGACTACAGCTGACCACTGACATGAAGAGAGTTTGGCTTCCTTTATTCTTCCAGATTTCAGATACTGTTGTATTTCCTCCACTAGTGAATGATCACCCAGTTCATTCAGACAGTGGAACAGATTGATGGATTTCTCTGGAGAATCAATGGTCCTGATCTTCTCCTTTATGTACTGAATCGTCTCCTCATTGCTGTCAGATCTGCTTGTCTGTTTCATTAGTCCTTGTAGGAGAATCTGATGAGACTCCAATGACAGACCCAGAAGAAACCGCAGGAAAAGGTCCAGATGTCCATTTTTACTCTGTAGAGCCTCATCCACAGCTCTCTGATGGAGATCAGATAATGAAACATGTTCTGATGAATTGTGTTGAAACCAGCCCTTAACCTTAGACCGCAAATTCTGTTTGGTGATTTGGTCAAACACATTTATGTTGTTGTTTGTATAGGAGAGGTGCACATATAGAGCCGCTAGATGTTCCTGAACACTCAGATGAACAAAGCAGAAGACTTTCCCCTGATACCAGCCAAACTCCTCTCTGAAGATCTGAGTGCACAATCCTGAGTACACTGATGCTTCTGTCACATCAATGCCACACTCTCTCAGGTCTTCCTCATAGAAGATCACATTGCCTTTCACAAGCTGCTGAAAAGCCAGTTTTCCCAGTTTGAGGATCATGTCTTCATCTGTCACGTTCTTCTCATAGTCCTTCTCATGTTTGATGTTGGTCTGAAGGATCAGGAAGTGTGTGTACATTTGAGTGAGAGTCTTGGGAATCTCTCTACTCTCTGCTTCGCTCAACATCTTCTCTAGAACAGCGGCTGAGATCCAGCAGAACACTGGGATGTGGCACATGATGTAGAGGCTCCTTGATGACTTCAGGTGTGAGATGATTGTATTGGCCAGACTCTGATCACTGATTCTCTTCCTGAAGTATTCCTCCTTCTGTGGCTCATTGAAGCCTCGTACCTCTGTCACACGATGGACACACTCAGAGGGGACGAGATCAGCTGCTGCTGGTCTGGAGGTGATCCAGATGAGAGCAGAGGGAAGCAGATTCCCCACAATGAGGTTCGTCAGCAGCACGTCCACTGAGGCTGATTCACTTACGTCACACAACCTCACATCGCTCTGAAAATCCAGAGACAGACGACACTCGTCCAGACCATCAAAGATGAACAACACTTTATATTTGTCACTGGATATTTCCATTTCTTTTGTTTCAGGGAAAAAGACATGAAGAAGATCTGAAAGACTGAGTGTTTTGTCCTTCATCAAATTGATCTCTCTGAAAGGAAGTGGAAATATGAGCTGGATGTCCTGGTTCTCTTTCCCTTCAGCCCAGTCCAGGATGAACTTCTGCACAGAGACTGTTTTTCCAATGCCAGCGACTCCCTTTGTCAGCACAGTTCTGATGGGTTTGTCTTGTCCAGGTAAAGGTCTAAAGATGTCATTGCATTGGATCGGTGTGTCCTCTGTTGCTGCTCTCCTGGATTGTGTCTCAATCTGTCTCACCTCATGCTCATTACTGATCTCTCCACTCTCACTCTCTGTGATGTAGAGCTCTGTGTAGATCTCATTCAGGAGTGTTGGGTTTCCCTGCTGTGCTGTTCCCTCATACAGACACTCAAACTTCTTCTTCAGATTTGATCTGAACCTGTCGAGGACTTCATGGCTGTAAAATTAAAATACCACATTATTACATGAGTCAATAAGCATAATGTCTTTTTATTCTGTATAATATCTTCAAATCATATATTTTGCTGAAATCTTATACCTGACATCAGTCTGTGTATCTCGACTCTTATCTACTGGTTGACCCATAGACGCGTCACTCCTCATAGACACACAGCTGGGCTCTGGTTCTGATCTCTTCTGATCAACTGAACTATAATAAAGAGAGATTAAAGTAATTAAAAAACTATATTTAACTAAGTACATATTAATTTATTTTTAACTTATTTAATTATTAAAACAAACACTTAATGATCATTACATTTAGTTATTGCAAAAATTGTAAATTGAACGAAGTGTTTTCATAGATGTTTCTCTCTGTGTGAGCTACACTATGTTTAAAATCTTTTTTTTTTTTTTTTTTTTTTTTTAAGAAATAGTACCTGAGATCAGTCTGTGTATCTCCACTCTTTAACTCTATTGGCGGATCCATAGACCTGTCACTCCTCATAGACACACAGCTGGGCTCTGGTTCTGATCTCTTCTGATCAACTGAACTATAACAGAACAGATTTGATTCTTTATAATCATTTAATAATCTTAAATCTTAAAGTATTTTTCATCAAAAAGCACTTTATGGGGAGGCTGATCTTATTGTTTTTAAATACAGTTTTTAGGTTTAACCTAACAAACACATCATCTTCTTGTTATTTAAATGTGGTTTAATGTAGTGTTTATTCAAAGTAGGCTACCTGCATCCTGGAAAAAAATCTTCATCTCTGGATGTTTGTGCGTCATCCATGATGAATCTGAACAGCTTAAACAAAATCTGTTCTCCAACACTGAATCTGGGTGGAAATGACAAAAACACAATAACTCAGCAGAACGGACCCTGGAGTCCTAAACAGGATCATGAGACGCGGGGTTACTCAAACACACGTTAGTCATGTAACTTAAAGCACAATGAAAAAAAAAAAAAAATCCACATGCAACACGGAGCAGCAATGAAACCACATTTACGTGCTTACAAACGAAAAATATTAAATTAATTTCAGAGAACTATTGCTTCCTCAAAGGAAAATCTGAATGCAAATGTCACCTGTAAAGCCTCTCGATACCTGAACACTCACCTTGATCAACATCTAATTACATACAGATTCACAAATCTTCCTTTTCTATCAAGTAGCTACACGTAAATTCCTTTTCATTAAATGCTTTGACACTCCGTAAAGAACCGATATCCGATTGTACATGGCAAAGCATAAACTCTTAACATTTAGTTTCACTCTTTATTTGTGACGCGAGCGATGATCACGTCACGTTACGCGCGCGATCTCAACCCTTTTGTACAGATGTCCCTGAAAAAAAAATGATTACACGCATTCACCTAGATTAATGTTAAAAGATAGAACAATGCAAACTTAAATTAGGTGGGCACGAAATACATGTGTTGAAGTAACGAGTTTAATGCGTAAACAAACCTGTGTGACCCATAGACGCGCGTGACCATCCGTCGGATGACAGAAGGCATGCAGTTGATCTCGTGCAACAGGTTTTTCAGCAAAGGTTTGATTGTGTTGATAATTTGGAGACCTTAGAAAATAAAGTATCACATATGATATAGTAGGCTTAAGTAGCCTACGTTGATGTGTTGAATAAATGTGTTTATTTCAGATTATCCCAGGGTACTATTGGTTACTCATACGCATGCGGTTCACTTTTCATATGTGAACTATTTCAATATGAACAAAATACTTTTTTCTTTAATGGCTATCAACACGTAGCCTACTACAGTAGGCTACAGTACAGAAAAATGTCATGTCGCGAGCAAGAGCGGATCATGAGTCGAGTCGGATCAAGCATAATTTATTTGTATAGGCTACTTTTGTTGGCCAGTTGAAAGGTGAGGAGTTTGCATCTATGCTCTAAATTTCAGTTTCAAATCTTTTCCTTTTAATATAAAGTGAAGAATTACGCAAGAGTGACTGTCAGATCACTGCTTTTTGTTGTTGACTTTAGCAATAGGCTACTAAAGAAAACAAGAAACCAGTAAAAGAATGTGAAGGTGCAAACTTTAATAGCTCTTCACATAATAAATAAATAAATAAATACATACATGCATACATACAAACAAATATTTTACAGAAATAAATGTTCAGTGAAATTATGTGCATAATCTTTGTCGCCCTCTGCCGGTAGATAAATTTACAACATTTGTCTCTTCTGTAGTCACAGACTCTTAGTAAAACTTGTAAAAACTTTTCCTAATGCTGTTTGTATTGAACAATAAATCTATTGTCTGTTGTTTGTTTGTTTTTTTTTTTTGATTTTTTTTTTTAGTTTTTTACTTTGCTTTAATCGTTTGCTGTGTATGTTACACCATCTACATTGTAATCACTATCTAACAAATCTGAAACAATTCAAAGTTGCTATTTTCAGCACTCACTTTCAAGAGCATTACTATAAAACAAGAAACTGGTGTGAAGTCACACTCATGTCAGTGTGATCGCTGTGTCTGTGTGTCTTCAGTCTCTGTAGCTCCTTATTCACCATCAGCTGTTCCTGAGGAAACTGGACTGACGTCTAAATACTGAGAGTCCTACAATAAAACACACAGACAGTCACATATGAGTATGAGACATTACTGCTGTCACATCACATCAGGAGATCATTTCAGAACAAACACAGACAGAGATATTGGTGTATTCATATATCGTTATATTCATATTTCAGCTAGATATGAACGAAAAACTGATTAATAACAGTAAATGATAAACAACTCTCTATTTATCACCTACACACAGAGAAACTAAGATGAAAATATTCCTATATTCATAGATCATATTACATCACAGAATTAAACTCTTATTAAACACAGTTTAAAGTACAGAGACTATAGAGGATCTGAATTATTCTTATATTCTCCATTTACACATATGAGGCTGTTACTGAACTTGTTACTGAACTTGTTACTGAACTTGGATCATTTTAAAAGCTTTAAATAAAAATATTCTCACAATATTTTAGTTCCTTCAGGTTATAATGTGGATCATCGTTCAGATCAGAGAGCAGCTTCACTCCTGATTGTCCTAGTATATTCCCAGACAGATCCAGTTCTCTCAGGTGTGAGGGGTTTGATCTCAGAGCTGAAGTCAGAGCAGCACAACCTTCATCTGTGACTCCACAATCTTTCAACCTGTAGAGAATATATTAAATGTCTGTCTTTTGCAAAATCTGTTTTAATTAATTAAACTATTGATTAAATGAGTTCGTTTTACTATGTTACTTAGATCTGTACTATGTACAACCCCAATTCCAGAAAAGTTGGGACGTTTTGTATAATGCAATAAAATTAAGAATCTGTGATTTTTTGATTCTCTTAAATCTTTATAAAATATTTCCAATGTTTTCACTGAACAATTTTATTGTATATTGTAAGTGTAAGGGTGGAACTCCTACAGCGGTTCAGACTGTAAGGTTTGCCGAGCGACTAAAGAAACTTTATCAGTAAGATGTTAGAAAACTGTACATTTCTTGTCTATTACCACCCACTGCAACTTATACCAACGACGGAAATAAGCGCAGTTACAATAGCAAAATATGTGGGAGAGCGTTGCTATAGTGTGACAATATTGTATTGCAATAGGGAGCACATTAATGTTAATACTAAAACAAAAATAGTTAGCACATCATTTGTAATTGAAAGGGTTTAATGACAATATCTGATTATGGTTACACTTAAAATAATTACAAAATAGATGTATGAGATAATAAAATCATATACCATTAATCGTACCCAGCATGTATGAAAAAGTTACCTGAGAGAGAGAAAGAGAAATAGAGAAAGAGAGAGTGAAAGAGGAAGAGGGCAAGAGAGTGCCCGAGATCCAAGAAAGAAGAGCATAGAAAAGAGACCAGAGCAACAGTTAAAATCTTCTTTTATCCCTTCCTTGACCATGTGACTGAAACTCAAATGTGAGACATTCAAACTGACCAATCAGAAGATAAAACTTCCCCCCACTGTACTAAAGGTGTGACCATTTGTAGACCCCCGATGTACACACATCTTGGCCTACAGGCCTTGATCACTATTACCTTTGTGCCTCCCAAATGGCCCTTGGCAAGAGAGAGGGGTGTGAAACAGTAAAGCAAATGTCTTTGTTCATTTTAAAATATCTTTGGATATTTTCAATTCTTACATAAGTACGAACAAATTTTGATTTTGATGGCTGCAAACTGTTTACCACTGTGTCACATCACCTTTCCTTTCAATTACAATTTTTAATCATTTGGGAATTGAGGATACTAATTGTTCCAATTTTGCAAGTGGATGTTTTACTCAATCTTGCCTGATAAAAGACATCTGTGCAACAGTCTATCATTGTTGTCTCATTCTCCTTTTCTTTTTTTATGATTCATATTTTTGTTCATTCAACGTGCAAACAATATTCAATTTACAGATAATTAAATGTTTTGTAAACCTCTCCCTCTAGCCCACCCAAACAACACATCAGGGACAATTATTTGTAGATTGCTATTGTAGACTGTAGAGAAAGAAAGCACAAAATAACAATAAATAATTTACATTCTTACAATGTGTCTCACCACAAGCACTGTAGAGATCCTCAAGAAATGCCAAATATCTACCCCATCTTCTCTCAAAAACTATTTTTTCGAGTAATCTATATAAGATTTTTTCATATGCTGCCACTTTTCCCAATTCTGCAACCCATTCTTGAAAAGTTGGTGAACATACTGACCGCCATCCCCTTATAATAATTTGTCTCCCTACCATAATACTTATTTGAGTCCAGATCTCAACATCAGCACTTAATAAAAGCGGGTCTCCCAAGATGTAAATACTTGCGCAAAATGAAAAGCAGCATCCTGACACATATTGAATACAGTTATGAATCTTAATGCATAATTCGTCTGATTCTGCTTTTCATGATGGGTCATACATTTTCAATCAGAGTCAGATCTGGACTGCAGGCAGGCAGTCAGACCCATCCACTGTATGGTGTATATTGTCTAGAAACCACTCTGAAGTTGCACATGCTGAATGAGGCCTGGAATTGTCTTGCTTCCCAGAAAAGATGTCATCTTGATGGCAGTTTATGTCTCTTTATCCCAATACATGCCTCCATGTCAATGGTTCCTTCACACAAATGCAGGTCACTCATGCCATTTGCACTGATGCACCCCCATAACATGACAGATGTTTTCTTTTGCACCTGTCACTGATGAAAGTCTGGATGGTCCCTTTCGTCTTTGGGACTGAGAACTCAATGTCTGTTTGTTCCAAAAACAAGCTGAGATGTGGACTCATCTGACCACAGCACACATTTCCACTGTCTTTAGGACCATCTGAGATGAGCTCGGAGCCAGGGAACTAGGCAGCATCTCTGCACTGAACAGATGTATAGCTTTCTCCTTGTGTAACAGACATTTGAGATGCATTTTGTGATGCAGAGTCAGACTGTTAAGTGACAAAGATTTTCTAAAGTATTCCCGAGCCCATTTGGCTATATTTAAAGGTACAATTTGTGATATTTTTTTCCGCTAGAGGTCGCTAGAAGCCTATTCAAAACAAAGACGTAGTTTGATGACGCCAAGATTTAGAGCGGAAACGGGACATGTGGTCTCCATCTCAATGGACGGTGCAAAAGAATAGGGATTGGAGTCTGGAAGAACTCATGTTCGTGGATGCGATTATTAACGTTATTGTAGTATGAAGCAGAGCAGGACCAATTGTTGCGGGAGCCGAACGAGGAGCTGGAGCGATTGATCAACACACGCCTCACGAGCAGCGGGACTTTTATTATGACACAGCCGCCGGCGCCGCTTCCGCTTTTCCGGTCATGAGTTTACGGGAGCTGTCCTTGTCGACAAAACCAGCGGCAGATGGTAAACAGTAATTATATTCCATAAATAAGTAACACAATCCACCATAAAACGTGCAAGAAGTAAATAAGGAACTGCTTGAAGCAAGCTAGTGGTTTGCTGGACGCTAGACACTACTTCCGCATTTGTCCACGACACTGTTGTCATGTGGTTTCTACGTCAGTAAAGGCGGTAACAAAGGGAACTGACGTCTTTCACAGGCGACTGCACTGCCCCGTGTCACTGTTTAGAATGGGAATTTTCTCATGATTTACAAGTAGTTGAAAACATTAGAGATATTGTTAGTAATCAGCTGGACAAAATATATAACACTAGCCTAGTGGTTTTTGGATATTTTACTGCAAAAATTTTTACATATTGTACCTTTAACACAACAACAAAATTTGGTTTCTCCTGCAGTTCCATCTGAGAGCTCAAAGGTCCTGCACATTCAACTGAGGTGTTTACCTTGCCCTATACAGACTGAGATTTCTCTTGATTCCCTGAATCTTTTTACAACATTATGGTAGATGGTGAAAGACATGAATTCTTTGCAATCTTGCATTGAGAAATGTGATTTTTGAATTGTATGACAATTCTCTCATGACATTTGGCACAAAGTGGTAAGCCTTGCAAAGACTGAGATACATTTTTACACCCAAACACTATACCCTCACCCATTTCCAATTCACCTGCTAATTGTGCACTGTTTAAAAAACAGTTTAACTTGGATATTATTAGCCTGGCTGCCAGCCCGAACCCCGCCCACAACATTTTTTGGACGGGAAGTTCGGTCTGGACTCGATCCATTGTGGAGTAATTATGCTCGGCTCCCAGAAGGCAGAGCCAATCAAATTGCCAGGGCGGGCTTTAATCAATGATGGACAGGCTATCTGCGGTTACGTAACCACCCACGTCATCAAAGAGCGCTTGGGTTGAATTGGTTTTCACCAACGATGACTGCAGCTGGATAAGTAAGATGTTTAGATTCCGCTATCACGTCTGTAATAATAGAAATCGACAGCGCATTAATTTTAAAAGACAAACAAAGAACCGCAATCAAGGCATTTGTCAATGGGAAAGATGTGTTTGCCGTCCTTCCAACGGGATTCGGCAAAAGTTTAAGTACAAGTTCAACATACGTCACTTACTGCGTTGCTCTGATTGGTTGTAGGTCTATCCAATTGAGTGCAGAGTTTGTTTGTTTTACTGGTTCGGTTAAGACACGCCCCATAATTCAAGTGCAATGGAGCAGTATCAGACTCACATTCTGACTAGAATATGAGTCTGACGAAGTCAGGCTAGGATATTATATCATCTTTTCACTTTTATTTTGCCTCTGTCCAAACTTTTTTGGAGTGTGTTACAGCCATCAAAATTTGTTTATATTTACAAAATACAATTATGTTGGTCAGCGGAAACATCAGAAATCTTTTCTTTTTACTTTTGTCAGTTAAAAAAAGATTCAAGAGGATTAACAAATCACAGATTGTGGTTTTTATTGCATTTTACAAAATGTCCCAACTTTTCTGGAATTTGGGTTGTTATATGTATGGAGTATCAATTAATATGATCATGTGTTCAATCATTTACAGCTCAATCAGTTGAACTCACAGCAGCAGAAAGAGGCTGAACACTTCAAATATACTTTATATTGTGATTCATGTGTGAGAGTCAAATATGATCTTACCACAGTTTCTCCAGTTCACAGTGAGGATCTTGTAGTACATCAGACAGCAGATTCACTGATTTTCCTATTTTATTCAATGACAGACACAGTTCTCTCAGGTGTGAGGGGTTTGATCTCAGAGCTGAAGTCAGAGCAGCACAACCTTCATCTGTGACACCACAATCATACAACCTGTAGAGAACAATGACACACTCTTCACTCTCTCAGTTCAGTTCAGATCAGTTTAGCAGTGAATCCATTATTAAGGAGAAAATACGAGGTAGATTAGTCTCCTCGCCCCCTCAGGAACCCAACGATCAGGTCATGTTTCTCCAAGGACTTACCATCAGCTGCGTCATGGTGTGCAGTAATGGCAGCAACATACACTTTGAGGGTGGCCTCATTTGAAGCAATCTGAGTGGCAAGCAGCCTTTGCTCCAAACCATCTTGCAGGAAGGAAAGCACTGATCTGATCGAACATGTTCAGGGGTCCTCTGGATGAAAGGAACACCACTCAATGAGAGGAACACCACTCGATGAACAGGTTCCACTTCAGAGCATAGAGGTTCCTCGTAGAAGAAGCTCTAGCAGAAGTGATGGTGTCTACAACCGACTGGGGTAGATCACCTAGAATCTCTGCTTCCCGTCCAGGGACCAGACATGGAGTTTCCAGAGGTCCGGACACGGGTGCCATAGGGTGCCCCGTCTCTGAGTCAGAAGGTCCTTCCTCAGAGGAATGGACCAAGAAGGTGCTGTCGTGAGGAGCATCATTTCTGGGAACCAGGTCCGAGTGGGCCAATAGAGCGCCACTAACAAGACCTGCTCCTCATCCTAACTGACTTTGCACAGTAGCTGTGCGAGCAGGATCATTGGGGAAAACGCATACTTGAGAAGGTCCCGGCGGCTAGCTGTGTGCCAGTGCATCCATGCTGAGAGTGCCCTCGGTCAAGGAGGTGCTGTCCGTACGGACCAGTACGTTCTTGCCTAGTAACAGCTGTTTGAAGCAGCTCAGTGCAAGACATACTGCCAGCAACTCGAGGCAATTGATATGCCACTGCACCTGAGGCCACAGACCTGAGACTGTATGCCCATTGTATGTGCCCCCCACCTGGTAGTGGAAGCATCTGTATAGAGACCACAGCATGCCTGGACACTTTTTCGAGGGGAACTCCTTCCCGCAGGAATGAAGGGTCCAGCTACTGAGTGAGGGTACAATGGTACCTCAGTGTGATGGGCACAAGGAAAGTACTGCGTTGCCACGCCCATCTCTGGACTCGCCCGTAAAGGCAGTGCTAAAGCAGCCTCATTTGAAGCAATCCGAGCGGCGTGACTGTGGCTGCAGATGCCGTATGCCCCAGGCGCCTCTGAAAGATTTCAGTGGGGCCGCTGTCCTGCTCTTGAGCAAACTCAGACAGTTCAGACGTCCCCAAACCAATCTTGGAGACAGATGCATTCGAAAATGTGTTTCTGCATTGACATCTTGAACAGCAGCCTGAGAAGGGACTGATTCAGGACTTGCAGATCCAAGATTGGCTGTAACCTGCCGCCTTTCTTTGGTACAATGATGTAGGGGCTGTAGAACCCTGACTTCATGTAGGCTGGAGGGACCGGCTCTATTGCATCCTTCGCCAGGAGGACAGCAATCTCCACCCGGAGCACAAGGGCATTGTTCACAGAAATATGAGTGTAGTGAACACCCTTGGAACAGAACGAACAAAAGATTCTCCACCCGGCCCTCCTCCGAGCGAGGAAGCGATGCGAGCATCATCTCCTGAAGAGCTATCTTCCTCTCCTCCAGGTTGACCGCCTCAGGACCGCTTCTTCCTTCCTTCCTGGCTGAGTTTTAGGCCAGCTTGTGAAATGAAAGCATCGAGAAAGTGCACTTTGATGACATCTCACACCTCTACAAGGCTAGCCAGGGGGTGCTTCTGGACCACCATGGTGGACATCGTCTGGCAAGGGGCCTGCGCTGTGACTTGCAATGATTTTATGAAAAAAACTTCAATAAAATTTACTGAATAACTTTCAGATTTCAAACACAGTCTGTTTTTGCACCACCAAATAGAACAAACAGCAGAATTGCGGCGACTCAGAGAAACACAAATGTTTTGTTCCTCAAAGAATCAGTGTATTTGAATGAATCAGAGTACATGATTTAATTAGGCTATCCATTCATACTTGTTTACAATCTATAATTCATACAGTTATTTGCTAAGTTAGAAATGTTGATTGTGTGAAAGTGTGTATTTCAGTGTGACTCTCAGTCCTGCAGTATCTTGTGAGTGAGGAGCAGCTCATGTGTTCAATCATTTACAGCTCAATCAGCTGAACTCACAGCAGCAGAAAGAGGCTGAAAACTTAAATTATATTTTATATTGTGATATAAATATGATCTTACCACAATATCTCCAGTTTACAGTGAGGATCCTGTAGTACATCAGACAGCAGATTCACTGATTTTCCTATTATATTCCCAGACAGACTCAGTTCTCTCAGGTGTGAGGGGTTTGATCTCAGAGCTGAAGTCAGAGCAGCACAACCTTCATCTGTGAGATCACAATCTCTCAACCTGTAGAAAACAATGATACACTCTTTACTCTCTCAGTTCAGATCAGATCAGTTTAGCAGTGAATCCATTATTAAAGAGAAAGTAAAAACTTTAAGCACAAATTAATATGTTTGATGGATCATTAGACTGAGATCTAAAATATCACAAAACATGACATTAAAACATCTTAAGTATCATTCAATCAGAAAAATAATATATTTTATTTTCACAATATTAAAGGTCTATCTTGTGCAAAATCTATTTTTAATAAATGACACTAGGGGCCCTATGATACACCCGGCGCAATGTGGCGCCAGGCTCGATGCAAGTGTTTTTTGCTAGTTTCAGCCTGACGCAGATATCATTTTCAGTCCTGTGGCACGTTGTTTAAATAGCAAATGCATTAGCGCGCATTTGTGTGCACATGGGCATGCTGGTCTGAAAGCGAGGTGTGTTCAGGCACATTGTCGGCGCATTACTATTTTGAGGAAAATGAAATAGACTGCGCCACTGACCAACTGAAACCTGGGCTAAAGTCAATGGCGCAATATTTGTTTTGTTATTTAAAGAGCGTGTTACTAATTTGCACCTTTCAGCGTATGCACAACGGGCATACATTTTGCTTATTACACAGGGAAGCGCAGCAGCACACAAACATGCCAAATGTTAAAAATAAAAGGATAATAATGTAAATTAAAATTAAAATTATTATTGTGTGCATAAAGATAACAATGCTTTGTTGGAATCCGGCTTTTCCCGTAGATGGTCTGCTAGCGCTCTTTAACCTCGTGCATGTGCAGATCCGTTTCCTCACTACAGATGTGTTCAGTCATTCCACTTGCAAATTCCGCCTTGTAAATAGCGAATATACCATGGCGTGAGCACAACTGGCTTTTAAAGGGAATGGAAGAAAAGACTCTGGTTGGTTTATTGCAAGTTACGCCCAAAACACACCCATTACTTGTTAAGAGAATAGGGACAACCTTCTTAGACCATGCACTGGGCACACAGACCATTTTTTCCATCCTTAAACTACCAAAAGTGGATTCGGACAAGCCTTAAGTGCACCTGCGCCATGCGCTTTAGACCATGTGCTTATATTCTTAAAATAGGACCCTAGTATTCACCATGGCCGGACTTCCCACTGGGCTTGAGGAGCTCATGGGCCCCAGTCAATAGGGGGTCTGACTTTTACCCATTTATGTTTGTTTGATTTGTTCAGTTTTACCAGTCAGAAATTATTAGTCTCATTTCCACTGTCTGGCCATTTTTAGCAAGGTCTATAAACGGACCAGCCTCCGACTGAGAGCTTCGATGCCATAATCAAAACAAACAGCATAAACTTGTATATCATTATTTTTTATAAAAGACAGACATCCCAGATAGCAAAATTGATATGGCCCAGATCTGGCGCAAATTTGACACTTTCCTTTGGCCCACTTTTGGCAGGAATGATGGCACTTGGGCGGTCCGCTCCTGTTTTCCAGATTTGGACCACAAGCAAGCCACAATAATGCCGCATGTCAGCCATGAACAAAACAAATGAAGCAGAACTGGCCCACATCTGGGCAACAGTTCATTTTGATTCTGGCCCAGATCCAACAACCTTGCTGTTGCCCAGATGTGGGCCAGTTCTGCTATATTCGTTTTGGTTATGGCTGACATGCAGCATTGGTATGGCTTGCTTGTGGCCCAGATCTGGTGCAAGTTTGACACTTTTCTTTTGGCTGACTTTTGGCAGGAATGATGGCACTTGGGCGGTCCGCTCCTGTTTTCCAGATTTGGACCACAAGCAAGCCACAATAATGCCGCATGTCAGCCATAAACAAAACGAATGAAGCAGAACTGGCCCACATCTGGGCAACAGTTCATTTTGATTGTGACCCAGATCCAACAACCTTGCTGTTGCCCAGATGTGAGCCAGTTCTGCTATATTCGTTTTGGTTATGGCTGACATGCGGCATTGGTATGGCTTGCTTGTGGCCCAGATCTGGTGCAAGTTTGACACTTTTCATTTGGCTGACTTTTGGCAGGAATGATGGCACTTGGGCGGTCCGCTCCCGTTTTCCAGATTAGGGCCACAAGCAAGCCACAGTAATGCCGCATGTCAGCCATAAACAAAACGAATGAAGCAGAACTGGCCCACATCTGGGCAACAGTTCATTTTGATTGTGACCCAGATCCAACAACCTTGCTGTTGCCCAGATGTGGGCCAGTTCTGCTATATTCGTTTTGGTTATGGCTGATATGCGGCATTGGTATGGCTTGCTTGTGGCCCAGATCTGGCGCAAGTTTGACACTTTTCATTTGGCTGACTTTTGGCAGGAATGATGGCACTTGGGCGGTCCGCTCCCGTTTTCCAGATTAGGGCCACAAGCAAGCCACAGTAATGCCGCATGTTAGCCATAAACAAAACGAATGAAGCAGAACTGGCCCACATCTGGGCAACAGTTCATTTGAATTCTGGCCCAGATCCATCACCTTGCTGTTACCCAGATGTGGGCCAATTCTGCTTTATTCGATTAGTTTATGGCTGACAAGCGGCATTGGTATGGGTGCTTGTGGCCCAAATCTGGCCAACAGGTGTGGACTGCCCAAGTGCCATCATTCCATGCGGTATGTGGGCCAGAGCGAGGTTTTGGATCTGGGCCAGAATTAAAATGAACTGTTGCCCAGATGTGCGCCAGTTCTGCTTCATTTGTTTTGTTCATGGCTGACATGCGGCATAACTGTGGCTTGCTTGTGGCCCTAATCTGGCAAACAGGAGCGGACCGCCCAAGTGCCATTATTCCTGCCAAATGTGAGCCACATGAAAGTGTCAAGTGTGCAACAGATCCAACCCTTTGCTCTGGCCCACATACCACATGGAATGATGGCACTTAGGCGGACCACTCCTGTTGGCCAGATTTGGGCCACAAGCAAGCCATACCAATGCCGCATGTCAGCCATAAGCAATACAAATAAAGCATAACTGGCCCTAATCTGGGCAACAGTTCATTTTAATTCTGGCCCAGATCCAACACCTCGCTCTGGCCCACATACTGCGTTGAATGATGGCATGATGAGCGGTCCACTCCTGTTTGAAAGATCTGGGCCACAATAAAGCCACAATCATACCACACGTAAGCCAATAACAAACCAAATAATAAACCAGAACTGACACTAATGTGGGCCACAGTATATTTTTATTTTAACCCTAGTGGATTAAAATAAAAATCCTCATGTGGCCCACATGCTGCCTAGAATGGTGACATTTTGACAACGCATTACTGTTTACCAGATCAGGCTATTTCAAAAGTCAAGTCACCTTTAATTTAACACTTTATAGACTGTTTCAAAGCAGCTTTACAGGTATAAACAGGAGAATGATTCAATTATTCCAGTTCAATTCTGCTGTAAAGCAGCTCTAAAAGAAATAGTGTCATTGTTCAGCTGAAGTCAGTATGTTTTAATTCAGTTCTGTTCAATAGCTGTATAAAGTTAATCAATTATGAAATCAGTTCAATTTGTTATAAAGCAGCTCTGCAAAAAACAGTGATGTCATCGTCCAGCTCAGTTCAGTTCTCATATGATAGTGTCAGTGCAATCAAATCAATATTATTGCTGAATATTAAGTGTCCCAAACTTAGCAAGCCAAAGGCAACAGGGGTAAGGAACCCAAAATCCATCAGGTTACAAAAATGGAGAAGAAAAAAAACCTTGGGAGAAACCAGGCTCAGTCAGGGACCAGTTCTCCTCTGGCCAATGAACGAATATGGTGTGATGTGATTCAGGCAGCAACACAAGTCAGATTGTGGATTGGTATAATCTAGAATATTTCATATGGTTCCATCAGTTTGAAGATCAAGATACAACACGCCGGCATAGAGTTGAACCTAGCCGTAGGGGTCTGTGCAGAGGACTTGTCTGGTTCTTGTGGTCTTTGCTGAGGATCTTTGCCGATGGCTGTCAACGAAGTTCTCACAGGGGATCTGTCTGGCTTTGTCTAGTTGACATGGTCTTCGTTGACATTTAGGCTTGCGTCGTGGTCATGCCAAGATGCAGGTCCACCATCTGATCTGGATTTGGAGGGGATCCAGCTGACTATGGTAACCTCGGGATAAGGAAGAGACAGACAAAATGTTGACTGAGTTTTGAACTCACACCAAAACTCCCATTATAATCAACAAACCTCTTATTTACATTGTGTTTGCACTGTTAGTTATGATGAACGTATTTGTTAGTGAGCAGAATTCGAGTTTCAATGATGAGATCACTGCTTACATACACTCAACATGACTGTGATCAGCTACAATGCTCATTCAAAGTTGCAACCTTTCATGCCACTATCTAAATATAATGCAATAGATCTAAATGTAATGTTATAGTCAAGTTTTTAATAATACATATTATTATGTAATAATGTCACAGTTAATCTCTAAAATAAAAACAACATAAAGAAACAACATAAAGAGTATATTTTAAATACTTTTTAATGGCATGTTTTTATGAAATAAGGACAGTCTCACTGAAACTAAAGCCACGTTCGTGCACCGTCTGCATGACATAATGTTCGTCATCTGGAGGGCTCATGGACGTCTGCATACCTCGTCCATGTGCAGGCCAAATTTCAAGACTGTGTGGTGGATGGTGGATGCACTATTTTTATTCTCTGATCCTACCCAGCGAAGTCCCGTTGATGGCACGATTCGTGAATTAAATTGTACTGCATGTGTTGAACTCGGTCATCCACGCACATCTGTAGTTGAGTACACTTTGAAAGATGCGCAGACAAGACTGCATGTGAGATGCGTCTGGCCGCGGAAAGTGAAGTATACCCGGGTCTTAATACAGCTACTGATGTCCACTTTCTCACAACTCATTTACTTTTCAATTAAGACTTCATTTCAAGACGTCATAAAATCAAAATTGACCTTACTTACTTTGTTAGTGCATATTACTAGTCTTGTGGTGAACAATTAATCCGTGCAAGTTAATACACCGAAAAAAATTGTTTGTCGTGGTAATCTTTAATCAAAATCTGAAATGTTACTTCTGGTCTGAAATGGTGTTCCTTCTCTGATAAAATAAAACCACTCCCCCCAACCCTTAGTCTGCTATGAGCGAGAGACGGAGAGGAGGAGCGTTAAATTAAAACTCTGCCCTCTATTCAATATTCTGTTTCGCTTGGAAATATGTCACAACACTGGAGAAAAGACGTTTGCACTTCCGGTTCACGGGGACTTTAACTCATTTAAGGCTGCTCCATTGGTGATATTTAACAAAACTGACATTTTTGACATTATCATGTGTGTTATTGTTTCTTCAAGCATGACAGAGAACTCGATACTGGTGGGCCGTCCATGCTCACTATACTGGTGCATGTCTTTCTGTGCGTCGTGTGTGTGACAGGACATTCACAGACAGTGCGTTCTCTTTTTCTCTTTTGGTGCGCTTAAATGGTTTAAAAGCATTCGCAGAAATAAGAGCGTAATCATATATTGTAATGCTAGCCAAAGGATGAAACAAACAAAACAAAAAAAACATATGCTGCATTAACTGTGTTAAATATTTTAATGCGTTAAACTGGAAAAAGCACTAAGTATTTCAGTTGATTTATTCTTTCCAAGCTGATTTGTGGCACATGGAGAGGCAACAGCAATACAGCTATTTGATTTGCGCTCATTTCATTCATAGAGTTTACATTTATTCACTTAACACACTCATTATTGCACAGTGATTTTGGAGGATTAAATATAATATCATTATATCATTATCCAGCAAACACGAGGAGTAACTGTGTGCTGTGTGTAACTGCGGACACCCACGAACCGTACCCGAGTCCGCTTAAAAAGGGTGGTCTGGGGTGCGGTTCAAGTGAACTCAGGTACAGTTCGCTTCTGATATAAATGCAAACGCACCAAGCTGCGGAAGTGAACCGCTATTAATGCCGTATTATTTGATAAAAATGTGTGTTTGTGTGTGTGTTTCACTCACTTTCCCGACGAGCGTGACTGACGTGCTGCAAACAGAGAGCTGTAGCATAACTTTTCTCATTTCTGCTCGCCTTCAGCATTCTACATTCGTGGGGAGATAGATGCAAGTTCCGTTATGAACAAAACCTACGGTTCAAAAACAAAAATGGTGAGGAGAGCAACGTTATGCATTTTGCCGACTTCTCCTGTGCCATCGTTATTAAGCAACGTAGTCAACAGCTGCTGGTTTGATGACGAAAACGAACCGTGGTTCGGACCCAAATAATATAATGTGAACACAGTCCAGTGGCCGCAGGGAGAGGGGAGAGCAATTGAACTCGCGTTCGGTCCAGGCAATCGAACCAAGTGTGAAAGCACCCTTAGATGCATTTTAAAAACCAACCTGTTTAACACGAAATACTATTCTTCTCATTTGTTTTACTATATTTATGGTCCACAAAATAAATAAAGGAATAAATTAAGACAGTTAGGATAGCCTACCGTTATCAGCATGTTATGCTGAAATTTGTCTCTTGAGAATAGTTTGCACTTTGCTTTTTGTGTGATATACATTAGCTCACTTTCTGGCTCACACGGTGTATTTGACCAATTAGACACGCAAACAGAGGCTTCAATGCTTGTCCGTCTTACACTCAGAGTATGCGCATAGAAACATCCTGCCAGTATTTAATTTATTTTTAATATCAACCACGTCCTGCTCTTTACTTTCTCATTCATTCATGTTTCTTTATTAATAATGCCAATAGCCCTGCCCACTGAAAGCTGCGTGGACTGTCACACAAATACGAATATGACACATTTATAGGACATAAAGGTCTATGCAGTAAACGAAAGTAACTGGTGAAATGTTTCGAAATGTCCCTTGGCACAGCAGAGCACCAGTTTTAATAAAAGGATATGTTTAAGTTCAGCCACTATTTTACATACTTTAACATTTTCGCAGATGTTCAAGAAATTCTTTTCGCCGATACTACAAACAAGCCGCAGCCGCATGAATCTGATGAGTTCAGGAGCTCTTGGTTACCATAGAAACGGTGCGGTGATGGCGGTGATGACCTCAACATCGCGGTAGGCATCTCATTACTGCGGTATTGCGGTTATCGTAGCTCTAATTCAAGCATTCAACATCCTCGTAGTATAATACAAATTAATACACAGCAAAATAGACAGTGTAACTGACTTACAGGTTTCTTAGACAGTCCATCTTCATTCCTCTTTTTCTCTTTCTCACTCTGTCTCACATGCAAGTTGAAGTCATCTTTTGATGCAGGATTCTTCTTAATCTGTTGCTGTGAGCCTGATGTTTCTGACAAGTAATAAAACTAGTTAGTGCAGTATAATGTACAATGAATACATAGATGAAAGTCCAATTGAATTATAGTCATAATTTTATTTTACTGTTATGCCATAATAAAGCATAAGTAAAAACACTTGTCTACAGTACCGTGCTGAACCGACTGCAGGTTGGGAAACAGTGAGTGAAAGGGAATTCATGCTGGTCAATGCTGGTTTTTACAGCAGGAGGATCTACATTGAGGAGACAGACAATGTATCACTTCAGTATTATTGACCACTGGATTTACAGTTTAACTGGGCTACATGGGACTTAACTGTATATCATGTTACTTAAGTAAAACCAAACTAACGTTAACTGAATGTATGCCGTCACGTGACGTGAATGAACGAAAGAGACTCGGTTCAAAAGACTCGGAGGTGAACTAATCAACGTTATTCACGAGATATTACATAAAATAGTTAAAAACAATGAACTAATCAGTCTTGATCTACTGGCCATATCATAAGAAATATGTAAACAGCGCGAACATAGCAAATTACTATGTCCGGTCACTTAATCATTGTAGCCTACACAAACTACAAATCTTCTACATAAACATTCATATTTTTTAAAAATAAAATCCTGAAAATCCAGAGATAGCAAAAGTTGAAATGACTAAGTAACTTAAATTCAAATAGCCTTACCTATGTGTTTGCTTGCTAACGATTTAAGTAATCATTAGCTAACTTTAATATCACATAAATACTCCAATCAAATATAACGAAGCAATCGCCAACAACATAAAAACATTGTTTAAATCCATTATTTTTTATGAAGTCTTACCTTGACTTTACTTTGTGCAGTTTTCAACCGTCAATTCTCCAGCCGATCCTCTCTGCTGTTTAGGCGCCTTTTCCGCGCGCCTACTTTTAAATTTAAAGGGCCGGAAATAGAATTCGAACCAGTTTGAATTCTATTAAATAAAGATCTCTAATAAAGTTAGCTGAAGCCTATAACATGATAATAATAATGAAATAAAAATACAAAATGTTTGAAAAGTTAATAGCCTAATATCAAATCAAATAATATCAAAAAACAATGTTCTCATTGCAGTTTTATGCTGTGCTGATTTACCCATTCATAATTTAATTTATCAATTAATAATATGACAGGCTATTTTTACTAATAAAAAAAGTCATTTATAAATCTAAATGTCAATATTCAGTTAAAATGTAAGACAAAATAAATATTTTTTATTAATGTTTGTTTTGTAATGTTTTATTTATTAGTTTATTCATTCATTCATTTATGTACTTATTACAATATCAGGGTCACTTAAGCAGTTTATAAAATGACACTGCCTGCTTACATTGTTAATCCTGCATTTAATTCAACCAATCATATTTGAGTGACAAGTTTACAGTTTATGTCAAGTTTATGCATACAACCAGGGTTTTGTGCCGGTTATCATTTACTTTAAGGATAATGGGTTGGGTTAGGTTTAGGGTAGCATTAGGACTAACTTGTCCTTGGGATATTGTTACAAGTTCAACAAAACATGGACAGTGGAATATGTTCTGCTTGAAACCATGGCAAAGATTTTAACATACAGCAGCTCAAAATGTCACTCTACTAAATATATGTTCCAAGACCATAGTTCACTAATTTTAACTATGTTGTACACATTTCTCAATCAGACAATTTACTTACAGTACATGTACAGCATAACTGACTGTAAGAGCTGTAATAGTGCACATCTGTGTTTCTGCTCTACAGTACAGACACACATACATGCTGTGTTTTCATGTTTTATAAGGGACCATGCAGAGACATAATGGTTTTTATACTGTACAAACTGCATAACCTATCCCTCTACATTAAACCTACCCATCACAGAAAACTTTCTACAATTTACATTTTCCAAAAACATCATTTATTATTGCCCCCTTCCCCATTTATTGTACATCCCCCCTCCCCTAGCCCTAAACCTACCCACCACACACAACTTTCTGCATGTTTTGAATTAAAAAAAGAAAAAAGTTTTGTATGTTTTTAACCCATTTGGTTGTAATGCAAATGTCATTATAGATATTTGTGTCCTCACAAACCACATATACCTGTACACACAAACACACAAATAAAGTTATGTTAAAAAAAACCTGAAATATCTGCCTTCTCCAGATTAGCCTGTACAATTAAGTGTTGCATCCTACATCAAATATCCCTGAAAAGTATTAATGATATATTTTCAGCTCCATTTTTAGCTATACATTTAAATTAACCAGTTTTAAAAGGTGCTCCATACAAAGCCAGAAGTAGCCTAGTTTTTTTATGATATTTAGAGCATATTTGCTGTGTCAACTGTACCAAATATTTACCAACATTGGACCTAATTGTTATGAACTATTAACATGCTTACTGTTCCATTTTGAGCTTACACCCTGGTTGGCCAGTGCTGACTGTGCCATACATATGCCAAATATGGTCCAAAGTTGGAGTAATGGAGTACAGTTGGAGTTCACATTCAGAATCGCCAGTGATTACACTCTGTCATCTTTGCCAAAACTGGTCCAGATATGTTTTAAGATATCTGGGCCACATTTGCTGCATTATATGTGGGCCAGTTTAGGCTTACATCCTGGTTAGCCAGTGCTGACTGTGCCGTACATTAGGCAAATGTGGTCCAAAGTTGAAATAATGTATCTGGGCCATATTTGTTATGCCATCTGTGGGCCACTTTAGGTTCACATTCAGAATTGCCAGTGACTACTGTCCCACAATTTTGCCAAAACTGGCCCAGATAAGATTAAAGATAACTGGGCCACATTTGCTGCATTATATGTGGGCCAGTTTAGGCTTACATCCTGGTTAGCCAGTGCTGACTGTGCCGTACATTAGCCAAATGTGGTCCAAAGTTGAAATAATGTATCTGGGCCATATTTATTATGCCATTTGTGGGCCACTTAAGGTTCACATTCAGATTTCCCAGTTATTACTGTCCCACAATTTAGCCAAAACTGGCCCAGATATGTTTTAAGATAACTGGGCCACATTTGCTGCATTATATGTGGGCCAGTTTAGGCTTACATCCTGGTTAGCCAGTGCTGACTGTGCCGTACATTAGCCAAATGTGGTCCAAAGTTGAAATAATGTATCTGGCCCATAGTTGTTATGCCATTTGTGGCCCACTTTAGGTTCACATTCAGAATCGTCAGTGATTACACTCCGTAATCTTTGCCAAAACTGGCCCAGATATGTTTTAAGAATAACTGGGCCACATTTGCTGCATTATATGTGGGCCAGTTTAGGCTTACACTCTGGTTAGCCAGTGCTGACTGTGCCGTACATTAACCAAATGTGGTCCAAAGTTGAAGTAATGTATCTGGCCCATAGTTGTTATGCCATTTGTGGGCCACTTTAGGTTCACATTCAGAATCGCCAGTGATTACACTCCGTCATCTTTGCCAAAACTGGCCCAGATATGTTTTAAGCTAACTGGGCCACATTTGCTGCATTATATGGGGGCCAGTTTAGGCTTACATCCTGGTTAGCCAGTGCTGACTGTGCCGTACATTAGCCAAATGTGGTCCAAAGTTGAAATAATGTATCTGGCCCATAGTTGTTATGCCATTTGTGGGCCACTTTAGGTTCACATTCAGAATCGCCAGTGATTACACTCCGTCATCTTTGCCAAAACTGGCCCAGATATGTTTTAAGCTAACTGGGCCACATTTGCTGCATTATATGGGGGCCAGTTTAGGCTTACATCCTGGTTAGCCAGTGCTGACTGTGCCGTACATTAGCCAAATGTGGTCCAAAGTTGAAATAATGTATCTGGCCCATAGTTGTTATGCCATTTGTGGGCCACTTTAGGTTCACATTCAGATTTGCCAGTTATTACTGTCCCACAATTTAGCCAAAACTGGCCCAGATATGTTTTTAGATAACTGGGCCACATTTGCTGCATTATATGTGGGCCAGTTTAGGCTTACATCCTGGTTAGCCAGTGCTGACTGTGCCGTACATTAGCCAAATGTGGTCCAAAGTTGGTGTAATGTATCTGGGCCATATTTGTTATGCCATTTGTGGGCCACTTAAGGTTCACATTCAGATTTGCCAGTTATTACTGTCCCACAATTTAGCCAAAACTGGCCCAGATATGTTTTAAGATAACTGGGCCACATTTGCTGCATTATATGTGGGCCAGTTTAGGCTTACATCCTGGTTAGCCAGTGCTGACTGTGCCGTACATTAACCAAATGTGGTCCAAAGTTGAAGTAATGTATCTGGGCCATATTTGTTATGCCATTTGTGGGCCACTTTAGGTTCACATTCAGAATCGCCAATGATTACACTCCATAATCTTTGCCAAAACTGGCCCAGATATGTTTTAAGAATAACTGGGCCACATTTTCTGCATTATATGTGGGCCAGTTTAGGCTTACACCCTGCTAGCCAGTGCTGACTGTGCCGTACATTAACCAAATGTGGTCCAAAGTTGAAGTAATGTATCTGGGCCATATTTGTTATGCCATTTGTGGGCCACTTTAGGTTCACATTCAGAATCGCCAGTGTTTACTTTCCACATCTTTGCCAAAACTGGCCCAGTTGTGTTTTAAGATAACTGGGCCACATTTGCTGCATTATATGTGGGCCAGTTTAGGCTTACACCCTGCTAGCCAGTGCTGACTGTGCCGTACATTAGCCAAATGTGGTCCAAAGTTGAAGTAATGTATCTGGGCCATATTTGTTATGCCATGTCTGGGCCACTTAAGGTTCACATTCAGAATCGCCAGTGTTTACTTTCCACATCTTTGCCAAAACTGGCCCAGTTGTGTTTTAAGATAACTGGGCCACATTTGCTGCAGCATATGTGGGCCATATTTGGTTTAAAGCCAGATTAGCCATTATTGATTGTGCCACATTTTTGCCAAAGATGGCCCACATTTGGTTTGCGATATTTGGCCCATATTCATTATTTATCACACGGGCCACTTCAGGCTCACATTCAGATTACACATTGCCGTAAGTGCCGCATCTTTGCCTAAAAAGGCCCACATGCAATTTGAAATATTTGGGCCATTTTTGCCATGTTACATGTGGGCCACTTAAGGCTCACATACATTTTGTCCGGGCCATAAGAAGGCCTGTAGTGCCACACCATTGCCTAAAG
Source organism: Chanodichthys erythropterus (assembly GCF_024489055.1). NCBI lineage: Eukaryota > Metazoa > Chordata > Actinopteri > Cypriniformes > Xenocyprididae > Chanodichthys > Chanodichthys erythropterus. Next base: position 6,799,973 of record NC_090237.1, on the reverse strand, counting down.
TGGCCCACATCCGTTTGCTATCTGGGATGTGTGTTAAATCGCATCTGCTCATTTTTATTTGTGAACACATGGCTACTTAAAAGGATTTAAGATTTTAGCCCAAAAGGCCGCACATTTAGAAAGATACTGATAAATTCTCTGTCTAAATTCTCCACTAAATTATGCGATCTGAAAAGTTTTGAGCACTCTCTTGTGTCATCACATTAGTGGTGAGGAAATATCATCAAAATGTTAAAACAAATGTTTAGGAAGTCCTGTTCTTTATATTTATAAAATGATATGAGTTATCACTAGGGGTGGGAATCGGAGGGTACCTCACGATACGATACTATCACGATAAATGGCTCACGATAACGATAATATCGCGAGTCAGCGATTCTACTATAATCGATATATCGCTAGACAATCCTATAATGATACATCGCGATATTGGTCTTAATATGAAAACAAAATGCACGTGAAAAGGTTAAGTGCAGGTTAACGGATAAATCTGATCTTATATGTACATTTAATAGAGTTCACGTCACCGAAAGCAAGAAATATGAGGTGCATTTTATTGACCATCAGTTAATTTCAAAATCAAAGACTGTAATAGGAGAGAGCGGCAACAGCACTGGTAAAAGGTCTCATTACTTTTAATGAAGATAACTGTGTGTTATGCGTCTGCGACTTACTTTCACTTTCATATGCGGCAGTTTGCGCGTCAGCTTGCTGAAGAGATCTGCGGCGATGTGTGATGCAGTAGCGTTCTCATATCTGACTCTCACATGTTTCAGTTTTAGTATTTTTGGGAGAAGTAAAATTTACATATGTAGTTTCAACAACCAGATGCATTTAGACTGAGCATAGACAGTTTTGACTGGAATGCGTCCCAGACCATCTCCTGAAGTGGTTTGAGCGATCGGATTTAAATCCGTCTCAAATGCGTTTTTAGGCATTTAGACCTGGTCTTTTCACGATCAGATAGCCATCCGATCAGAGAAAATGCATGAAGTCACCAGGTGCAAACAGACCCCTTTGACGTTCAAGTGCTTAGATATACACAGGAGCGTTCGAAAGCAGGCGTTTATCAGAGGATCCCTAATATATGCATGCTTTCAAATGCTCCCGTGTAAGCGCGCGGTGAAGAACGTCAAAGATGACTACGACTGTCACATCAATGGTATAAAAGTGCGTCAAGACTTTGAACTTAAACGTGGCTGGGGCATCTATTTTACTCACACTGCTGTCCGCCATCCTGTTAATAACCTCTTTTTCTTAGGCTAGTTAACTTAAGTTCACGTTTCCCTCATTCATGTGTTGAACGCCGCCTTGAAGTAGGACGTTATGAGCAAAGAAATCTATATATAGCGCTTTATTTTTTTAAATTAAAATATCGATATTTGGCGCAGCGATACGATTCTCGTATCGCACAGAGAAGCATGACGATATATCGCCATATCGATATTTTGTCCCACCCCTAGTTATCACACAAGCAAGAGTGTATTTTTTCTGAACATCTGCACTCAAATGTAACATTGATTTTACACAACAACTTCAATAAACAACAGTTTACTGAGTAACTTTCACATTTCAAACACAGTCTGTTTTTGCACCATCAAAATAAAAAGAACAAACAGCAGAATTGCTGCGACTCCGAACACCACAATGCTTTGTTCCTCAAAGAATCAGTGTATTTGAACAAATCAGAGTACATGATTCAATTAGCATATCCATTTATACTTTTTTTACAGTCTATGATTCATACAGGAGCAGCTCATGTGTTCAGTCATTTACAGCTCTATCAGCTGAACTTACAGCAGCAGAAAGAGGCTGAACACTTCAAATACACTTTATATTGAGATTTGTGTGTGCAAGTCAATCTTACCATAGTCTCTCCAGTTTACAGTGAGGATCCTGTAGTACATCAGACAGCAGATTCACTGATGATTTTCCTATTTTATTCTTAGTCAGATCCAGTACTCTCAGGTATGAGGGGTTTGATCTCAGAGCTGAAATCAGAGCAGCACAACCTTCATCTGTGACTCCACAATCATACAACCTGTAGAGAACAATGGCACACTCTTCACTCTCTGATCAGATCAGTTTAGCAGTGAATCCATTATTAAAGAGAAAATACAAACTTAAAGCACAAATTAATATGTTTGATGGATCATTAGACTGAGATCTAAAATGTCACAAAACATGATCATAAAACATCTAAAGTATCATTTAATCAGGAAAATTTTATTTGCACAATATTAAATGTCTGTCTTGTGCAAAATCTGTTTTTAATAAATGACACTATTCATCATAGCTGGACTTCCCAGTGGACTTGAGGAGCTCATGGGCCCCGGTCAGTAGGGGGCCCCACTTTTACCCGTTTATGTTGGTTTGATTTGTTCAGTTTTACCAGTCAGAAAAATTATTAGTTTTATTTCCACTGTCTGGCCAGTTTGAGCGAGGTCTATAAACAGAACAGCCTCCGACTGTGAGCTTCGATGTCATAATCAAACAAACGACGTAAACTTGTATTTATCATTATTTCACATAGCGGACAGACACACGTGTTAAATCGCATCTGCCCGGTGCATTGCATCTTCAGGTTTTCGCTGAGGAGCCAAACAGGTTAGGTGGCAGCATCAGCGGGGTACAGCGACTGTGGTGACGGGACGTACGTCTCAGTTCCCTCCTTCAGGGAATGAGGGTTACCGATATAATTGAGATGTTCCCATTTAGTCTGTCCTTCCAGTGCTCTGTGTAAGCCTCCTGTACCCCCTTGCCTAAAGGACAGTGGGACAGGGCTAACACCGAGAGAGTGTCGATCACTGCTGTTCCCCAAAAACCCATTCAGTGAGATTATTGGATAACGATGGGAAAGCTTACCCTTTCACTGGGAAAGGAACGCTGTTGAAACCAAATCCTTCCCCGAAGGAGTTATGTGGAGAAGTACATATAGACTAACCCCGTAGGGCTGTACTACATATGGAAGTACTGGGGTGACTCCAACCCGATTAGAGGTGGGTTGTCCAAGAGGGAAAGACACAGGCTTCGTTTCAGCAACCGTGTAATAACACATATGGGATCCCTGTAGGGTCACACATATGGAACCCAGCCTAAATCCGGATCTCAAGGATACAACGGAGTAAAGGCCTGATGCCAGATGCTCCGCCACGTCTGGCAGCCGAAGGGTGATTGGATGACTCAACAGGGTCTGCCTTGTAGGGAATCTCTGAAGCAATTAGCGCATGTAAGCGCAGCAAGCCGACACTAAGCCAGGCCTCTCCGTGCCTCTGACCTGAGGTGAGAACACAGGAGAAGACCAGCTCGACACTAAAGGCTATAGAATCTAGCAAACGTTAGGTGTCGCCCAGCCCACAGCTCTACAAATATCTGTCAGCGAGGCGCCACGAGCCAGCACCCAGGAGAATGCAACATCTCTTGTAGAGTGAGCATTCAACCTGAGCAGGCAGGGCACGCCTTGTGTTTGATAAGCCAAGGCGATGGCGGCCACTATCCAGTGGGCCATCCTCTGCCTGAAGACAGCCTTTCCCATCTGCAGACAAAGAGCTGGTCTGAGGTCCTGAGGCTGTGAGTTCTGTCTATGTACAGTCACAAACCGAGGACTGGACAGAGCAAAGCCAGGGCTGGGTCTGCCTCCACCAGGGGCAGTGCTTGCAGGCTCACTACCTGGTTCCTGAAGGAAGTGGTAGGACCCTTGGGCACATAGCCAGGCCGGGGACTCTAGGCATGATTCGTTGACCGAAAATGCCTGCAGGTCTCCTACCCTCTTGATGGAGGCCAGTGCAACCAGCAGAAAAGTGCCGAAGTGATGATGTTTAGTACCTCGGGTAAGTCACCTAGAATCTCCATATCCCATCCAGGGACCAGACATGGAGTTTCCAGAGGTCTGGACGTGGGTGCCAAAAGATGCCCCATCTCTGAGAAAGGTCCATCCTCAGAGGAACCTGCCAGGGAGGGGCTGTCGTGAGGAGCAAGAGTTTCGGGAACCAGGTCCGTTTGGGCAAATAGGACGCAACTAGCAGGACCTACTCCTCGTCCTCTATGACTTTGCACAAGGTCTGTGCAAGTAGTCTCACTGGGGGAAGCACATATTTGCGAAGGTCCCGGGGCCAGCTGTGGGCCAGTGCATCTGTACCGAGTGTTCCCTCGGTCAGGGAGTAAAACAGCTGGCAGTGAGAGGATTCTGGTAAGGCAAACAGGTCTACTTGAGCCTCTCCGAACTCTCTCCAAATCAGCTGGACCACCTGGGGGGTGGAGTCACCACTCTCCCGGTAGGGCAGCTCATGAGAGCTCATCGGCCACACAGTTGAGCACGCCAGGGACATGGCGTGAAGTGACCTCAGATGCTTCTGACTCCAAAGAAGGAGATGACGGGCGAGTTGACATGCAACGGGAGCGTAGGCCACCTTGACGCAACGGTTGCAGTGTTGTCTGTACAGACCAGCGCATGCTTGCCCTGTAAAGCCCCGTGTGTACTTCACTTTCCGTGCCCGGGAAGAAAAAACAGGGGTGGGTGACTGAGAACTAGCTTGTGCCACCCTGAGAAACCAATCGTCCAACCGCGAGGGCTCGAGACATGGTGGAGGATTCCACATGAGCCCGACCCTGTTGGCGGCCCGGGAAAGCATAGCCATCATCTCCGGATCCAAATCGGGCACTGTTACCATTCCCAAAGGAGACAACTGCACTGACTCATTATCTCCAGAGAAATCTGTCTCACCCTCTGATGCAGCTATTGACATCCGGTCATCAGGAGGAGCTCCGAAGGATACGGATGGTGCACACCTCTGAGATGGCCCAACGTTCTCCCCCAGCAGCACTACTGGCTACAGAGTGTAGGAGGAGTGAGGGTTCCTAGGGGGTTGGTTCCCTGAAGGAAGTACGCTCACTGTAATCCTCAGATCACCAGTAACACTGCCTGAAGCAACCCTCTGAGGAGGATTGGAACAAGGCAGCGGCACTGGGACTCCGCCCCTTTGCAGGAACTGGAGCCTTGATCACAACTCCAAGATGGACATCCAGCTGTGAGAACAGCTATTCAGCACTCAAAAGCGCACTGTTACAGGCGTGAAAACAGCCTTTTACAGCTGGGAACAGCTTTGCTCAATAAGGCAAAAAATAAATAAATCAACCGAAAGAGAGGACTTTGACCCGCTGCTGCGCTGTCCGCCCGCACTGAAGAAAAGAGAAGTTTGAAGAGCTGGACTCGTCTCAGAAGACACTTGCTTGCAGAAACACAGACACATATGTTCATCTACGAAGCAAAAAGCTGAAGATGCAATACACCTGCTGCTCATTAAATAGAAGATCTGAAGATCTTAATTAGCGAATTCAGGTGTGGTTGGAGCTAAACTTTGCAGTTAGGTAGATCTCCAGGAACAGGGTTGGGCACCACTGCTTTACATTGTGATTTTTGTGTGAGAGTCAAATATGATCTTACCACAGTTCCTCCAGTTTACAGTGAGGATCTTGTAGTACATCAGACAGGAGATTCACTGATTTTCCTATTATATTCCCAGACAGACTCAGTTCTCTCAGGTGTGAGGGGTTTGATCTTAGAGCTGAAGTCAGAGCAGCACAACCTTCATCTGTGAGATCACAATCATACAACCTGAAGAGAGATGAAAATCAAATAGCATAATAAATAGTTAAACTATCAAACCTCTTTCAAAAAATCTATCCAACAACTTTCAATTGCAATATCATTTAACAATGTCTAATTTTTATCCAAGCTTCATGGTCATATTTGCACTAATAAAAATGTTAAGATTGAATTCATTCAACTGGGGGTCCACAGTGGTACTGCAGGGGGTCAGACAATTAATGTTTGATCACACATTTTGTTAAAAATTAAAACATGGGTAAAAAAATTAAGTACCCTAAGTTGATACAGTAATAATATTATATTGGCGAAACAGATATGGCAATCGCTCCAGGGCACTTATGTGTTTGCGCTCGGGAGAACCCCAAAAGTTTCTATTTACAGCATGTTTTTGCAGCAGTAAGAAATGTAGCCAATCACAGACATGTTTGTTGATTTCTTAAACACAATTGGCAATCAGAGTAGGTTAATTTAGTCAGAATCCAGTTTTTGTTCAGTGCTCAGTTCTGTATGCTCACGAATCCTCTCATTTACAAAGAAAAGATTTAAGTAAAATATTCATTATGCAGTGAAGATAACTTTATTGATTATAATGGAACTGTGAGATTGTGAACTAAGATGAGTGACAGCTTTTTATTGATTGTAAGGGAGCACTCTTTCAAGGCTATATAATCCATTGAATAAAGTTTTGTTTTTATTGCTGCTGAGAGGAAAGATGGTCAATTACATGCTGGAAAACGGCATGTCAAAATAGATACACGCAATGTAAAAGCAGACTGATAGATTGATTGAAAAAAAATTGTTTGTACATTTTTAAAATTCCATTCCAAATATCTGTAAAAGTAACTCTTATAAATAATGTATGGTCTTGGCCAAGCAGCAGCTCAGTTTCAGGTTCTTGGCAATCTTCTTATAGCCTACGTCATCTTTATGTAGAGCAACAATTCTTTCTTTTTTCAGATCCTCAGAGAGTTATTTGCCATGAGGTGCCATGTTGAACTTCCAGTGACCAGTATGAGTGAGAGAGAGCGATAACACCAAATTTAACACACCTGCTCCCCATTCACACCTTGAGACCTTGTAACACATATGAGTCACATTCCACCAGGAAGAGAAAATGGCTAATTGGGCCCAATTTGGACAGTTTCACTTAGGGGTATACTCACTTTTGTGGCCAGCAGTTTAGACATTAATGACTGTGTGTTGAGTTATTTTGAGGGGACAGCAAATTTACACTGTTATACAAGCTGTACACTCACTACTTTACATTGTAGCAAAGTGTCATTTCTTCAGCGTTGTCACATAAAAAGATATAAAATATTTACAAAAATGTGAGGGGTGTACTCAGCTCGTTGAGATACTGTATTTGATAAATGAGCTGTTTCTCCAATAGTTTGTTTGTTCTTAATTTTATGTAATTTACTTAAAAACAAATATTAAAATTTCTTCTATATGTGCAAGAATATTCAACTGGTAAACCTAAATTATTTATTCATATGCAAATTCTTTGACTGTGAATGTCTGAAGTAAATTTACATTGTCACGGTTTAAATTTACATGGTCACATTAAAATACTGACCACTAAACTCTGGAGAACATCTGCAGCACTGAAGATTTATGAACTTTCATTTTCTTAATGTTTTAACAGTAAAGTGATTGTTATCAGAGATACTTACTGAATTGATCTGGATTCTTTAATCACAGGCAGCAGCTTCTGAAAAACCTTACGTTTTTCAGATTTATTGTTTCCTTCAACAAATTTATTAATATCAAACTCAGCCAGCTTCTTTTCTGATGTCAACAACACAAAAACTACAGCTGACCACTGAGATGAAGAGAGTTTGGCTTCCTTTATTCTTCCAGATTTCAGGTACTGTTGTATTCGTTCAACTAGTGAATGATCACCCAGTTCATTCAGACAGTGGAACAGATTGATGGATTTCTCTGGAGAGTTAATGGTGCTGATCTTCTTCTTGATGTACTCAACCGTTTTCTCATTGCTGTCAGATCTGCTGCTTCTCCGTTTCATTAGTCCTTGTAGGGGAATCTGATGAGACTTCACTGACAGACCAAGAAGAAACTGCAGAAAAAGGTCCAGATGTCCATTTTTACTCTGTAGAGCCTCATCCACAGCTCTCTGATGGAGATCAGATAATGAAACATGTTTAAACCTTTCCTTAACTTTAGACCACAAACTCTGTTTGGTGATTTGGTCAAACACATTTCTGTTGTTGTTTGTACAGGAGAGCAGCACATATAGTGCCGCTAGATGTTCCTGAATGCTCAGATGAACAAAGCAGAAGACTTTCCCCTGATACCAGCCAAACTCCTCTCTGAAGATCTGAGTGCACAATCCTGAGTACACTGATGCTTCTGTCACATAAATGCCACACTCTCTCAGGTCTTCCTCATAGAAGATCACATTGCCTTTCACAAGCTGCTGAAAAGCCACTTTCCCCAGTTTGAGGATCATGTCTTCATCTGTCACGTTCTTCTCATAGTCCTTCTCATGTTTGATGTTGGTCTGAAGGATCAGGAAGTGTGTGTACATTTGAGTGAGAGTCTTGGGAATCTCTCCACTCTCTGCTTCACTCAACATCTTCTCTAGAACAGCGGCTGAGATCCAGCAGAACACTGGGATGTGGCACATGATGTAGAGACTCCTTGATGACTTCAGGTGTGTGATGATTGTATTGGCCAGACTCTGATCACTGATTCTCTTCCTGAAGTATTCCTCCTTCTGTGGCTCACTGAAGCCTCGTACCTCTGTCACTCGATGGACACACTCAGAAGGGACGAGATCAGCTGCTGCTGGTCTGGAGGTGGTCCAGATGAGAGCAGAGGGAAGCAGATTCCCCACAATGAGGTTCATCAGCAGCACGTCCACTGAGGCTGATTCACTTACATCACACAACCTCACATCGCTCTGAAAATCCAGAGACAGACGACACTCGTCCAGACCGTCAAAGATGAACAACACTTTATATTTGTCACTGGATATTTCCATTCCTTTTGTTTCAGGGAAAAAGACATGAAGAAGATCTGAAAGACTGAGTGTTTTGTCCTTCATCAGATTGAGCTCTCTGAAAGGAAGTGGAAATATGAGCTGGACGTCCTGATTCTCTTTCCTTTCAGCCCAGTCCAGGATGAACTTCTGCACAGAGACTGTTTTTCCAATGCCAGCGACTCCCTTTGTCAGCACAGTTCTGATGGGTTTGTCTTGTCCAGGTAAAGGTCTAAAGATGTCATTGCATTGGATCGGTGTGTCCTCTGTTGCTGCTCTCCTGGATTGTGTCTCAATCTGTCTCACCTCATGCTCATTACTGATCTCTCCACTCTCACTCTCTGTGATGTAGAGCTCTGTGTAGATCTCATTCAGGAGTGTTGGGTTTCCCTGCTGTGCTGTTCCCTCATACAGACACTCAAACGTCTTCTTCAGATTTGATCTGAACCTGTCGAGGATTTCATGGCTGTAAAATTAAAATACCACATTATTACACAAGTCTAAGTGATACATATATAAAAACAGTAAGATCTATTAAAATTATGAATTATTGATCATGTCGTTGATTATAAACTATATGATGAATCTTTGCAGCATCAAAACCTTGTATATTACCTGTCACCAGGATACATGTTTTCATTCATTTCTTGATTCATAGACTCGTCAGATTTCATTTTCTCACAGACAGGTTCTGTTACATCTGGTCTGGATCGCAGGAATCGCCTTAAACAGCATGAAGTAGATAAATAATCAAATACTCTTGATATTTTGAATTGATACTACAGTTTAGTTTCTGTGATTATATTAGAAAATAAAATAAAATAAAGTGATGATATATATTAGTGTGCCCAATTTCTATATAGCTTGGCCATAAAACAGTGATACAGTGAAGTTAATGAATTATTGATGGAAAAAAGTTTTTACTAATTACTGGTTAAATAAAAAAACAATAATACATTAATAAATTAATAAACCACAATGTACATAAAGCAACAAAGTCTTTTTTGTATTCTGTATCGTAATCAAATCATATATATTATACAAATGTTATACCCGAGATCAGTCTTTGTATCTCCCCTCTTAATATTTACTGGATTACCCATAGACTCGCCACTCCTCATAGACACACAGCTGGACTCTGGTTCTGATCTCTTCTGATCAATTAAACTATAACAGAACAGATTAAAGAAACACTTTAAGGTTTTTTATTAACGTTATGTTGATACAAAAACTGTACATTTAACCAAGCACTCTCATAGATGTGTCTGTGTGAGCAACACTATATATGATAACATATCAGATAAAGAATAACTATAAACAAAATACAAAAATAATTATTCAACATAAGAATATAATACAAAATGCCATACTATAATACATATATAATACATATTACAGATGTGTCATACCTGAGATCAGTCTGTGTATCTCCACTCTTAATATTTTCTGGATTACCCATAGAGCAGTCACTCCTCATAGACACACAGCTGGACTCTGGTTCTGATCTCTTCTGATCAACTGAACTATAACAGAACAGATTTGATCCTATGATTATAATAATTTTACAACAAGGTCTTTAAAAAGTATTTTCCATCAAAAGCACAAGGTCTTGACTTGTTTATAATACAATTTTAACTTAAAAACAATTATGTTTTAAATGTAATTTATGTTTATTTAAAGTACCTGTATTCTGGAGAAACATCTACATCTCTGGATGTTTGTGTGTCATCCATGATGAATCTGAACAGGTGAAACAGAATCTGACATCGAACACTCTGGATGGAAATAACAACAACAATTCAGCTCAACTGGGACACGTTCAAGCTCAAACCGGTTTTGTTACGGTTGAACGACATGTTTCCTGGAAACGGTGTGTAACGGGGATTGAGAGGTTTTCTCTTGTTTGGTGGGTGTGTCAAAAATATCAGTCCAATCATGTATATAAACCACGCGGTAGAGACAGCTCGCACAATGGGTATCAATGTAAGTTAATATAAAAGTACTATATATTTTGCTATTCTATTTTGGAGTGACACTTTCATAAACTTTTCTATTCTCCTCTAATTATATAATGGTAAATATTACTATCATAGGACAACAATGGTGATCATCAATAATGATAAGCCTAATAACACGTTCTCACTCCCAACTCGTCACATATTGGTCAGGACCCCTTGGCGTCACATATTAACGCACCTTGGCGTCATTTTTCAACGAGCGTTTTTATTAGGGTGCATGCTGGATAATGTATTTTTATAGGACTCTGGTATTGATAAATAAATACGTATATATGCTTGTGTTCGATTAATCAATGTCTTGTTTATTTATTTAGGCTATTTATTAAAAATCCTCAAAATTAATAACGCTGACGTCATTGTATGGCGCGATCGCAATCCCAAGGTCCATTGCGATTTTCCACTCGTAAGTAAAAACGTTAATTAATAGAGATCGAGACTATTCTTAAATTCACACACAAAAAACTGTAGAATTAGCTCAAGTTGTGTTTAGAACTTTTAGAAGTGTAAGGCAGCATTTATTAGGACGGTTAATGATAGAAAACTTTTTTATATATAAATAAATTACTTGCTGCACCAAATGTGCAATAGGCTAGCAAAGTTAGCTAATTAAATTCAAGTTAATTTTTTTCGCATATAATCATGAAGGTGCAATCATTGGGAATACAAGATTTTCAGTACTGATGTGTTTCCAGTTACCTATTTTACATACTCAGACTGCCACTTTAGCCAACATTATAAATGGTCCAGTAAAAAACAGGGTTGCCAGATTAGTTTGTTTTCCAGCCCAGTAATTGTTTAAAATCCACAAATAATCTGACAATAAACGCCTAAATATATAATAAACAGTAGAAACAAATTCATAACAACAACATTATTGTGTCTCAGCACAATTTCTCACTATGAAATAAAACCATGTGTATAATTAATGTAATAATAAATTATGTTGTCATAAGTTATTAATACTTTTTACAGTGAGTTCTGCTGTGGTTTTGTTTGGAACTATTTTTGTTGGCGAAATAGAGAAAAACTTACATTATTAACAATTTTTGTGTAAAATGTATTTAACAGTATTAACTTTTTGCTTATTCAACTGTATTAAATCAATTTTACATTCTCTCAAGCCCAATCTGGCAACACAGGTGAAGAGAATACTGATGTAAAATGTTCAATTCTGTTTTTTTGTTTGTTTTTTCTTTTTCATCATTAGGTCCCTCAAATTTGCCTGCAAAAATTATCTTTATTCTAACACTCCACCACATACACACACACACACACACACACACACACACACACACACACACACACAAATAAATAACAAAGGCACTTTTAAGAGCCACGTCCGTCTTGTAAACCTGTACCCATCACCTGTACTCTCTTCAGCTCTCTCTCTCTGTGTCTCCTCTCTGTCTCTCTTTGTCTCCCCCTCCCTGTTTTATTTGTCCATCTCTTTGTTGTGAGTCTTTCTGTCTGTTTGTTTTTCTGCCCATCACTATGTCCATAAGTGATTCAGAAATCCAAGAAAATCTAATGGTCTTGGATAACTTGGTTGATCATCAAGAACTGAAGGATGAGCTCCAAAGTCTTGATGACTTTCTTGGTGAGCTGCAAGAAGAGGAGGCGGCAGCAGCACCAGCAAAGACGCCTGAGCCAAGGCAACCAAGGGTGCACTGGAGAAAAAGAGACGTGCATGGAAATATTGTCTATGCAAGGCCAAGATCAAGCAGGCATCAGTCAAAAAAAGGTCAGTATTGTTTTTCATTAAAGATATTTTGAGAAATCACATTGTTTAGGCACTTAATATTGTAATAAAGGAATTAAGGAAATGAAGGAATACATGTTTAGTTGATATGTCAGGGAAACAATCAAACCAGAACCAGTCATTTGATTTTTGACATAAAAAGTAGATTTATTAAAGATGTTACTAGTCTTAAGTGAAAGTGAAAAATTAAGTGAAAGAGACACATTAATGTTACTATTAAATATTTTTGTAAAGCAGTATGAACTACAAGATTAGCACAAAAAAAAATGTTTATTTGTGGGCTGTTATTACATTTTAGGAAATCTTGTCAATATTATGGTTATGCAGTAAAATGTGCCTGCCTGGTTACCATCATAGTAAATCGCTTGCAAGGTGTTGGTCTTGGGAAGGCTGACTTCCTTAGTATGGAGAAATAAATACTATGGAAGTGAGTGGGGTCCACCAACTGTTTGGTTACAAACATTCTTCAAAATATCTTCCTTTGTGTTCAGCAGACCAAAGAAATTAATACAGGTTTGGAACTCTTTAAGGGTGAATAGATGACGACAAAATTTAAATTTTTGGGTGAACTATCCCTTTAAACAGTGAGCTTGTGCCATTTCAGGCTGGTAATTTCAGTTGTAAATTTGAATGATATATGTAAATGTTGATTTGTGTTGTTTTAATCCTCTACAGCTGATCACATTCAGAACATTGATCCTCCCTTCAATGCTCCTGACACTAACTGTGAGGTGGCCTTTGCTCCAGAGACTGTTGGTTTGTACTTCATTGTACACCATTTTCATTGTTTCCATTTATATCTGACAGTGGGTTAGAATGTAAATAAATGTTTGTATTTTAAAATTTGTTTCTAAAAACTCCATACTATTTTAACAGAGTGTTTTCTACAAGATCTCCAGCACTCACTGAGCGATTCCTCAGGTGATGAGGCATCACCTCTTGGAACCCCAAGAGATCCTCTTCTGGCATCCTCGAACTGGAGCATACGTCAGAGTCTCTTTTCAGAGAGGTGGAGGGCAGAGAGACCCCGTCTGGTAAACACGGCTGCAGCAAAAGAAAGTGTGGCAACACACATCTGCCAACAGTGTAGGAGCAGTCCAGCAGTTATCCGGTGTTGTGACTGTCGACCATGCCCCTTCTTCTGTGCTGAATGTGACATCAGCATGCACACCAGACATGTCCTCCACAATAGAGATGAATCCAACAACTGTTGTGGTGGATAAGGCTCTTTCCCAATGTGGTAAGTTTTGGCTTGTGTTTGTACAACATATCCCATTTTCAGAATAGTTAAGCTCATAAGTTTTATTATTTAAATGATCCCTCTTTTCTCTTTTTGTTTGATCTTGAATTTATGTAGATACTCTGTGTCAGTCGGCTTTTTGAGCATATCTTGTGTTCTTTTTCAGCAATGTGCTTCAATAACATTGATCCATTATGATCTTATATTACTCAGTCAATACAAATTATGTTAATTCACATGTACTGTATGATCTTTTTCAGTGCGGCTTGTACCTGTGGAAATGCCTGAAAAAATCTCATTGAGGGTCAGTCCAGGAAAGACTGTTGCTGTGGTCACAATGAATGATAAGAATGTAAAGAACTTTATTTTGTCCTGTTTGAGAAGCATCTTATGAAGTATACAAAGTAATGTATAAATTGTATTAAGAACCCAAACCCTGATTGACCCAGCAAAGAATTGCATTACAGTGGATGTGTTTTTGATTTTTCCAGGACGATATGATCTAGGAAAAAATATATACTATGGAAGTCAATGGGGACCGAGATCTGTTTGGTTACAAACATTCTTCCAAAATATCTTCCTTTGTGTTCAGCAGAACAAAGAAACTCATACAGGTTTGGAACAACTTCAGGGTGAGTAAACGATGACAGAATTTTCATTTTTGGGTGAACTATTCCTTTAAATTAGCTATCATTATGACAAATGGCTAAAAATCATACACTGTATTTTCGCACAAAACCAGCCCACCTTTTGTCCCTCATTTCATAGTGACAAAGTTGGCAACCCTACCTGTCACAGGAATAAACAAATCTCCATTTCTCTCTTATACAGACACAGACAAACAAAAAGTGTATGTCAAAAATGTATACAGTGGTTAATTTGGCCTGGAATGATCTGAAACATCTGGAAATCACAAAATAAATCTGTTATCAGTATATCAGATCAGTCTCCGCAAATGCCATATAGATTGGTATTGGTAATTAGACACTTTTGCCTTGTGTTTGCAGTTACTGTGACACACACACACACACACACACACACACACACACACGATGGGCAGTTGCTGAATTCTCAGGTAAGTCTATTGCATTACGTTTCCAAGCAACAAATGGCAATGCATTATTAAGTTTTCAAATCAATGATATTATGGACTTCTTTATAAAATAAATCTCAAACTCAAGGGTTCAGGTCCAGTGTGATATAAATATGGTATATGCTGGAAATATATGTCTTTTCACTGTGTTTTTATTGTTTATACATGGATCTTTACTGGCAGAAACTGATTTAAAATAGGGTTGCACAATGATTTTATTGATTTTAATGTATCGGTAACAGCACACTCCCACCTTTTTTTACATTTAAACTGCCTTTACCATCATCAAGTGCTCACTTAGTTACTCTTTAATAAAACTACTAACTTAGTAACACTGGTAAATGTAACTGGTAAATAATCTTTCAAATCTCAAAATCATATTTCATATACTACATTATAATGTTGTGATGCCCAAAGTTAGTTTAAAACTATCAGTAAATCCTTAATTTTAAACAATGATGATGTTAGATATTGTTTCAATCAAAATGTTGCTATTATTTGTTATTAGTTATATTATTCTCTATACTCTTAGCCGGGGGACAGTTTTTATTCATTTTTCTTATTTAAAAAAAAAAAAAAAAACACCAAAGTAGTATCATTGGCTGGTAATATTCACCCTTACATTTTCCCATATTCTCACTTACATGTGCTCTCCCCCCCACACATCTTTCCCATGCACTCCCCGACCTTTCTACAGTAATTTCTCTAATATAATTGCAGGTGTTGCTTATGTAAGAGATAATTTTCTTAGTAAGGGTGACCAACTTCTAGCTACTGTACTTCTTTTGACTTTATCTCTCATGGCCTTCTGCCAATTTGATGGTCAAGCCTTTTCCCATGGGCCAATTGAAATATTGTATCAAACCAGTCAATACACCCCAGAGGTAAGAAGCCTTCATATGACGCACTTAATAATGGTCTTGTTCATTTCACAGCCACCTGTTGTCTGGTGGAAAATTGACAACAAAATATGCTCAGTGGCCAAGTTAACTTGTCTGACCCTTACAGTTAAATATATAAGCCAAGAGGCCTCACAACACTTCTAGCTTTTATAGTAAGCAAACTAATTCTATAATTGTTTTCTATAGAATGAATAAAATACTCCATCAGGGGTAAAGTGAGCCAAATGCTGTGGGGTAAACTGAGCCAGCGTTTTAACTTGTCCCACCATTAGGCACTGAATTTAAGTTAAATCTGGTGTCATTTTTTAATGTAATATTACGCAACTGGTTTAGTTTATCTTTTTGAGTTTATTTGATAGGAACAGTGTACAAGTACACCAAATCCTTCTCTGATATGAACCAGAGGATGTTTCGTCATATATATCTTTCCACCTGTGGTCTCTAATGGCCTAACATGGTCGACATTGCAGAAAAACTACCATGTCAAGAAGCTTTTGACTAAAATGTTTATTAGTTTCAGTGTCATTTATTCATTCTTGTTTAGTTTTTATTTAATTTTACTCAAACTCTCTGTTTAGTCTGTTTATGGGAAGGTTACAACTTTGGTGTAAAAACTTGAGAAAAAAAGGAGATCCAGGCAGTCCAGCAATGATCATGTCAGAGATTAAATTTGAATAAGGAATAACTAATTTATTAATTTAAAATTATAGAGACTTTATTAATAGTTAATAATAAAATCTAGAGTACTGTATCCAACAAATGAAGATCAGAATATAGAGAATGAAGGAACAATATTGACATCTGCAGAATGAAATGAGAAGAAGAAGAGATGAAGCAGAAACAAGACGCAGATGAGATGCGAGAAGCAAAAAGAGCAAACTGAACTATTCTTAATTATCTGAACATATTATAAATAATCCTCACAAATACATCAGTGTGACGTATGGTAAAATGTCACAACTAAAAATCTAAATAAAATAAAATAATTGTCCTTCTTTACTTAAATCAATTTAATTTTGTTTAACTTAGTCACTCAATCTTGTTCTCATTCAACACAATGCAAAAGTTATTTCCGTTAACACATGCTAAAGTCTCTATAATGGATCAAATTTCAAGCTGTCTACCAGGGATTATGAATACATATTCAGACATCTTCAGATGACAAATAACAGGATATAATCTTTGCTTCATTCAGTTAATATTGTACTATTTATTAATTTCTCTAGGTCCCACATTTCATGTATATAGTATGTAGTATGTATCTGAGACAATGCATAAGTGAAATAAGAAAACTCTTCTGCAGAATTATCTAAATACAGTTGTACATATCGTATCACTACAAATTTGGAACACAATACTTTAAAAATAGCAGCACACTCAAACTAACACAGCTGGGACAGAACAGAGCGGAACAGGATTTGATTCAAAACTAACTTCACCTCATCAAAGTGACTTTAGCCATAGCCATTAGTCGAATTTGTAAGCCTTTTTACAATCCAATCCAATCTCCTTCATGAGACGGACATCCACATACAAGAATAATTGCTGATGTACTGCTCTACTTTGACACCCATCCTGACAAGATCGATTTATGTAGGAAGTTTAAAAAGTTATTTAGCGTTTTAGGTTTTAGTGCCTTGCAAGGACTTCTGAAAACATTATGAAATATTATCATCTGCTGGATCTCAAATTAAAATGTATAAAGCAAGGCCAGTCTCCTGTTATTGTAATTGCCGACCCCTCAACAGAAGCTTCCACCTTACATGGGAGTTGACTAAACAGACTTTCAATGCCTACAAAACAGTCTCACCTGAAAATAACCTGGGGTAAATAAGACTAAATAGACATCAATATCAAACACAGTCACCCTCGGAAACAGAGAGCTCTCTTAATGGATATGCACTCAGCCTGACTGACACAGAATAAATGATTATTAATATGATTTAATAAAAATATTAATTATTCAATATTCAAAGATTCGGCAGAGACCTGGACTCGTGGTTCTTTCTTTGTTTGCAGCCAAATTGAAAGACCCATATCCACAGGCAGATAGCTCAAGCAATCCAAAAACAGTGGACCAAAAAACAGAGGTGATATAATACTCACCTCTATTTTAAACCTTGCAGTGCAGCGACGGGCCGTGAAGAACCTGGCGGAAACACCAAAACTGATGCAAAAACTTGAGAAAATGAGATCCAGGCAGTCCAGCAATGATCATGTCAGAGATCAAATTTGAATAAAGAATAACAAATTTATTAATTAAAAAAAGGATTAAGTAATTAAGACAAACAAATTAATTAATAGTTAATATTAAAATGTATTGTATCTAACAGATGAAGAACAGAATATAGAGAAAGAAGGAACATTTTTTTTTTTTTTTATACCATAAGCATAGGAAAACTACTTAAACTTATATTTTGTTCTAAGAAAAGGTAAAACAGACTAATCCATTATGCCATAGTTGGTGTAACAGCTAGGTCAGAGTGACTGGATAGACAAAGATAGATAAAAATAGATACAAAAGGTGTTGTTTTGACAAAATGGAAACATACATATTTTCATACAAATGTACATCAAGTTCAAATGAGCAACTAATTCCAAAAACATCATCGCTTCTGCAGTACTTGACAGGAGTCCAATATCTGACCACAAACGTGTCAACATTACCTGTCACACAGGAACACTTGAAGAACAACTGAATATAGCAAGCATACATACTCTTAAATATAAAAGAAGAAGAATCATAAAGGAGTACAATAAAGAGTAAATACACTGAGGATTAATATATGGAGTAGGTGTACATGAATATATATGAAATCAAATGTAACATTGATAAATCATAAGCCATAATTGATTAACATGAAATATGTAAAAAAAAAAAATGCATGAATATTGACCATTTTGGATCCAGCATTCAGAAATGCAAACAATTAAATATACTGAAATTTCAACTTCATTTGGTTGGTTTTATGTTGTTTAAGTTAGCTTTAAAAAACAAAATATAAATATTTGTAAAAGGAAATTTGATTATTCATTTAGTTTTTAAAATAGGTACATTATCTTCAAAATATCACATGGGTTTGATTCAGATTCAGTTAGATGGTCAGTTTATACCCACCTACTGACTCGGATCGACTTACCCCTAACCTGGGGTGAATTGAGCCAGAGGAACACTTTTTTTTTTTATAAGAAGCCATATTTTTAGAACCATTTTTCATAGATGTATTCTGATCATTTAAAATGATCTGAAATCACTTTAAATACTTTCATTGTACTTTTGTCTCATTTTCCCTTATCTTGAGAACCAGTAAAAAAATGGCTCATCTTACCCCACTCTCCCCTATCACACCAAATACAACTGTGATAGTGAAACTGCTGAGTCATACAGCTAGTAATAACGTAACGATAACAATTACGGAGCCCTGCACGACATGCAGGAAAAAAATAGTAAGCTAAATCTTACATGCTTTATAATCGATTATCTCGATTTATAAATCGTGCACATGACATACTAATTTGCACAATTTAGTAAATCGAGGAAACTAAATAGTAAATTGTGCTCAGTTTGAAATGGTTGTGTAACAGAGAACTTTGCACACTAATTTTGATTGTTCTTTTAGGAATAAGAAAAGCCTAAACTGGTAGGTATCAATTATATATATATATATATATATATATATACATTTTTTTTTTTTTTGAGGTAGGCTTCACCCCTGCCTTCATATCTTTAGGATTTGGACTAATGACGGGGCATACGCCAAACAATGTTTCTATACAACTAAACTTGAGGCATTGTAGCTCACTATCATCTGTGAATACCCAATACATACCAAGCAAAGTCCACCTGCCCTGTTGAGTCTTTCTGGTAAAAATAAATGTTCAGTGAAGTCATTTGTATTGTCGCCCTCTGCTGGTAGACTTATAAAAAACATTAATCTCTTATGTAGTCAGGCTCTAGACTCTCAAATTAAAACTTTTAAACTTAGAAAAAAGGTTTGTAAAAAAAATTAAAAAAAAAAAAAAAAAAAAAAAAAAAGGTTATATTGATAAAAGAATCACATTCTCTCATAATAAATCTCTAAATTACTCTGTGTATATGGTTTGTTGATTATAATTTTCTAGTTCTAGTTTTGTCTCTTTTGTCACACTTTTATAGTGTATACAGTCTTATGTAACCCGTGTGGCTCACTTATGCCCAGCATGATGTGCGGCCAGCGACACCGGGTATTAAAACTTGGTCTGCGTTGTGTTACGTTGTGTGGGTTTAGAGACAGACACGGGACAGCAGGCAGCAGATTCACTGGATCATTTACTGTATCATAGAGACAAAATAAGCAGCCTCAGATTGAGTGGCCCTTATAACACTCTCTTCCACTGAATCGCAGTTCAAAAGGGAAGAAAACATGAGAAAATGAACATAAAATATACAGAAAACATACCTGTATCATAGAGACAAAATAAGCAGCCTCAGATTGAGTGGCCCTTATAACACTCTATAAAACCAATATGGTGCGCCTCCATTACCATGTGCTTGTTTCACATTAAAGACAGAAATATACCTCAAAGAATGTAAAATAACAAAAATAATCCCAAGGATAGATAAAACAGTACTTTACACATAAGTTTGGGTGGAAATACAGATATAAAAGATATAATTAACATAAGGATTAAATAAAATTAACAGGATGACAAAAGAAACCTACCTCTTCCACTGAATCACAGTTCAAAAGGGAAGAGGAGGAGACAGGACAGGAAATTAGGTCATACTGTGACCTCGCATCACTTAAAGGAGAAGCGCACCTTTAGATCAGGTATCATAAAATGTATAAAAGAACAATTTTGTGTGAATTATAACAATATTTACTAGTATACTTTGTATACCTGTTACACTTACACCATCTACATTGTGATTAAGCAGCGAATTATCTAGCGAATCCAAAACTACTCCAAATTGCCAACAGTGATTTTATGCACTTATTTTCATCTATACAATTGAGTCTTAAAAATATACAGCAAGTTCAGATCCTGTAATAATGTAAATCTACAGAGACCCTAAAAGGACATGGTGGTGGAAAAAAATTGGGATGGGAGGAAACTTTCTTCAAAATCTTTTGCGTTCCCTTGCAAAGATATGATCGTTCCCTTACTGTGAGCTCAGACAAACACTTCCTCTCTGGCTGACAGTAGTGTTTCATTTAGTAACATACGTTAATAATGCACACAAATAACGCACGGCTTATAGAGTTTGAACTCGGACTCAAATATAAAGAAATGCAGTCAGTGCTTAAGTCATGGAGTTCAGTAAACTTGGCAATATATTCACAGATTCTAGCTTCCCGGATTATATATTATTATATAAGCTAAACGTTGTTAAAACACAAATGCTGCTATTTCCAATCATAGTAACCTAGACAACGAGCTACAACAACCCAATTTTCCTCAATTGTGCTTTATAATAGATTGGTCTCTATGAGCAGGCGGCGGAGAGATGTCTGAAGGGACCGTCTGAAAAGTGCAAAACCCAAAATTCTTTTGCTCATTTCATATTATAAAAAAATATTCAGTAACTTTACTGTAACACACTGCACTGTCACCAAATTCAGTTCATACATCACTCAGGGATGCAAACACATCAGGGGTGAAAAAGGTGAGAAAGATGCAAGATTGCAAATTGCCTAGCGTATTAATTTGACATCGTTACCCCCCACAGTTGGCTTTTAACCACATTTTACAGGTCTTCATTTCAAAGCCCGTCATTATGAAATTGCACAGAACATCTTGTGTGTGTAAAAGCAAACTGTTTCATTACGTTATGACAATATAGTATAGTAGAGTTCAACAAAAGTTGTATTCGTTGGCAAAATGGCAATGTTGTTAGCGTTAAACCAATTGTATTTGGAATAATAAAAAGTATGTTTGATTAACTGGAAATAATGAAACAGTGGAAATCACAAGTCAGCCATGTCAGGCTTATTAACAGTCCCAAGCTTTACATATCGCTACTTATCCCAGGAGTGTTGCACTTGGTGCGAAGCCAGGATGTCGGAGGATTTTATTTTATTTATTTTTTTGACAACCGAGAAGGTGTGATTCTCATGATTTCATTCACCGTGACCCTGTCCTAAGACTGTCCTCCCAGACAGGTTTTAACAAACTTTAGCTCAAGAGTTATTGATCCGGGAAGTTCGAATCTGTATATTGCTGTATATACTTTACTGAACTCCATGACTTAAGCACTGACTGCATTTCTTTATATTTGAGTCCAACAAGTTCAAACTCTAAGAGCTGCGCATTATTTGTGTGCATTATTAACGTATGTTACTAACTGAAACACTACTGCCAGCCAGCAGGACATTAAAGAGGAGGTGTTTGTCCGAGCTAACAGCAAGGGAAAGATCATATCTTTGTGTGGGAACGCAAAGTTTCTCGGGGGAATGCAGAAGATTTGAAAAAAATAAATACATTTTCCTCACATCCCAATTTCGTTCCACCACCATGTCCCTATAGGAGCTCCATATAAATCTGATGACATACTTAGTTCAAAATAACAGACCAAAAACAGACACCAAAAAACAAGATACTGGTGTGAAGTCACACACTCATGTCACTGTGATCGCTGTGTGTCTCTGTGTCTTCAGTCTGTAGCTCCTTATTTACCATCCGATGATGTTGTGGAAACTGGGCATGTCTAAATATGGAGAATCCTACAATAAAACACACAGACAGTCACATATGAGTATGAGACACATCAGGAGATCATTTCAGAACAAATACAGCCAGAGATATTAGTATATTATGTATTAGTCAGAGATATGAATGAAAAACTGGTAATAGATTAATAACAGTAAATGATAATCAACTTTCTCTTAATTACTTTCACACTGAGACACTGTAAGATATAATTAAATATGTGTAATAATGTAATATCTGAGTAGAGCCATGAGGACACTATATTTGAGAGCGTATGAGTTTTGTGGAGAGATTCGTGCTACACATTGATGCACACTCGACATGCATCGTTAAAGGCTAAATCGTGTTCAGGATTTACTAATTCATTCCCTCGATTTACTAAAACTTGTGCACAATTGACTATTTCATTCCCTCGATTTATAAATCATGCACATGATTTAAAAATTGAGGGAACGAATTAGTAAATCATGCACACAATTTAATTTTCTTGCATGTCATGTGCGGGGCTCCATACATAGTAACTGCCTCAAGTGAACTATAAAAATGAAAAGAACATTGCGTCTATAGTTCATATAGTTCAGGCTATAGTTAACAAGTTTGTGAATATTTTGAATAAAAAAGGGAAAATTAAATAAAAGTGATTCATCTGTCATACAACGCTATCGTACCTGCGTGGTGCGTGCACATATTGTGAATTAATTTAATAAACTTAGTAACCTAGTATTCTTCAGTAAATTAACTTCTCTAAGAAAATTATTCATAAAACATCAGTTGATCATGTTTACTTTCAATTTCATATTTCCATATTGATGTTAAAAAAGAGAAAGAAATCAAGATATAGTTCAACCAAAAATTACAATTCAGTCATCGTTTACTCAACCTCATGATCCAAAAGTTTGTGTAATAAATACGTTCAATCAAATAAAATATTTTCTTTCTGATTCTACTTTTTGTAATGTCCAATTGATGCTTTACAAAATAATGACTTCAAATTATCTTTTGGGGATAAATTCTCAGCAAAATTTGATGTATAATAAATTTGCAATTAATTAGATTAATTAATCACCACATCAGGTAATTAACCCTTTAACGCGTACGATCACACCGGTGTGATTAGAACGTTCAGTGCATTACATGATCAACTGCCAAATTCAAATGTGCGTGCGCGCTTTAACTGACGCTAAACCAGAGACGGACGCGCGCAGCGCTTTTCATATCACATATATGCAGTGTTTTCAACCAAATAATGTTCATTTCAGGTTTCAGACATTTAAATGCACATGAGTACTAACAAAACAATATATTTAGAGTTTGTAAAATACACAATGATGTCTATAGAAGCGGAAATAACAACCCTTTCCATTATAACTTGACAACACGTTTAATTCATATCAGATATACATTTCTGAAAGTAACTGAAAAGCTTACTCTAATCTTCCCCAGTTCACCGGCACACTTACTTTCATGTATTTCGGGAGAAGTGGATAAATTCAGGGGTTGTAAATCCAACAGATCCGATTCTCTGCGCGGTGCAAACTAACATGGCGGCGCCCATCGCTCATATGGCTCAACTAACGCGATCGTTATGAAGGTGTTTAAACAGCAAAACACATCCACTTGCACATATTTGGCAATCGGAATATTAGATATTTCATGGTATAGTTAACAAATTTGTGAATATTTTGAATAAAAAAGGAAAAATTAAATGAAAGCAGATCATCATTCATACAGTGCTGCGGTGTGTCACATAACAAGCAATGACGCGTCACCATGGAAACCATAAAGCGATACGTTCTAAATAACGGTCGCCTTAAAAAAACTCACGCTGGGGGGTCAGACAGAATATTTGAAACTTACGTGCGAAAGGGTTAATTAGATATAAAAATTTTAATAGTTTCCCAGTCCTAATAATTATAGATCATATTCACATCACAGAATTCAACTCCTATTAAAAACAGTTAACAGAGACTGAAGTGGAGCTCATTAACACACATTTGAGGCCTAACGCCTAAAACTCACAATATTTAGATTCTCCAGTTTATAATCTGGATCTTTCTTCATATCAGAGAGCAGCTTCACTCCTGATTGTCCTATTTCATTCCCAGTCAGACTCAGTTCTCTCAGGTGTGAGGGGTTTGATCTCAGAGCTGAAGTCAGAGCAGCACAACCTTCATCTGTGACTCCACAATTATACAACCTGTAGAGAACAATGATATACTCTTCACTCTCTCAGTTCAGATCAGATCAGTTTAGCAGGTACAAAAAATAAACACAGCAGCAGAAAGAGGCTGAACACTTCAAATATACTTTATTGTGATTCATGTGAGAGAGTCAAATATGATCTTACCACAGTATCTCCAGTTTACAGCGAGGATCCTCCAGTACAGCAAAGAGAAGCTTCACTGAATCTCCTATTTTGCTCCCAGACAGATTCAGTTTTCTCAGGTGTGAGGGGTTTGATCTCAGAGCTGAAGCCAGAGCAGCACAATCTTCATCTGAGAAACCACAATCCTCCAACCTGTAGAGAACAATGACAAACTCTTCACTCTCTCAGTTCAGATCAGGGCTGCATTTCCCAAAAGCACTGTAAGCCAAAGTTGATTGAACAATTGGCACCAATGGTCTCTACGATCAACTAAGGCTTACGATGCTTGTGTAAACGCAGCCCAGATCAGTTTAGCAGTGGATCCATTATTGAAGAGAAAGCATAAACTTAAAGCAAAAATCTATATGTTTGATGGATAAGGATCTGTATTTTATGTCTAATGCAAAATATGTTTTAATGAATTAATTTTACAGTTATTTATATCTGTAACAATACTATGTATGAAGTAGTGATTTGTTAGTGAGATGAATTTAATAAAAAAAAATTCAAAGAAAAACACAAAAAAACTTAATTATTTAATTTTATGCAGTCAATAAATTGCTATTTTTTTTCTTTTCAACATTAGTGTGGCATGCAGGGAGGGCCAAGAGCCGTGAGAGAATGGGGCGAGTGGTGTAATTGATAATGAGTGTCAATGACAGTGAAGACGAAAGAGGACCAGGGGCTCGTTTCAATATAGAGGTGAAAACGAAAGTGAAACCTTTAACTCTGATTTGACTTACCCTGAGTTTTCGGTTTCAGAACACCTGAATTGAGTTAGTTCATTCAACTCTGAGTAGATTGACTCCACACCAAAACTGAAATGCCATGATCAATGGAGCTCTAGAATTACGATTCACCATGGCAACAGTACTCGATAAAAAGACGTCCACATACTTCCGTGTCAATACAAGTTTAATTCGTAATCACTTTTAGGGGTGAGAACTGGCAGAACGGTAAGTTATTGAACAAATATTTATTTTGAGGATATCCCACACGCAAAAAAAAAAGAAAAAAAAAGTATAAAAAGTAGGGCTGTGAATTTAACGCGTTAATTAGATTCATTTGATCTTTTTAACACATTTAACATACTTGCCCCGCCCCCAAACCAACATTTCATACAGCTGACTGATGATGAATATGATGCAGGGCATCAACTCACTGCAGGATAGAGCCTATAGAATTCAGCTAGAATGTACATAAAATTCAAGATATGAAAGGCGAAAATGATTGATTTGAACCCTTTGAAGTGTACAACAACACTGGTAAGGTCAGAAATTTCATTGCTTAATTCAAATATGCTTTTGGCTCAAGATGGATGTGCTCAGTGCTTTTTACATCACAACTATTCAGTGTTTTCAACCACATGTTTATTTTAAGTTTCAGGCATTTAAATAGACATTAAATAGGCTACTAGCCAAAAACATCTTTTGTTAAATAGCTACACACTGATGTTTATGGAAAGCAATAAAAATAGTCTAATCCTTTCATCAGTCAAAATCTGATGACATGTTTTATGTCAGATTGTGCAGTTAACTATACTGTTTACTCTATTCTTTTGCTTGTTCTTTTGTTCTTCTGTTTCTTTTCTATAGCTAAGTGATTCATCTGTCATGCAGCGCTATTGTGACACATCGCCCCCATAACTCAACATAACTCAATCAGGTAAAGCTTTAAGCATATAAGATTGATGGGTGTAAGCTACATGATTTCACAAACATTTGACATTAAATAACTAGATATCATTCAGTGCAGCAGCTTTTTCCACATAGTCTAATGCTTTCACATAATTAAATGTTCTCTAATCCAACCTGTTACATTTCTTAATTAGAGTAATAAAATTAACATTTGACATTTCTATTCAGCCAACAGCAAGAAGGCAGAGTCTTGGAAAATTAGGGGAGGACCTGAACCACCACTGACAGATGAAGAGGAGATGGAGGAAGAATATTAAAATAACTGAAAAAGAATAACTGTTGCTTTTGTATTTGTAGGAAATAAACATGACCAAATAAATCCCCCCGGAAATTATACTAAATATCTTATATCATTCATCTTATATAGAAACTGCATCTTCATTTAAGAATTTAGATTTAGATATTTGTACTTGAAATAAGAAAAAAAAAAAAAAGCAATTTTTGCAGCGTGAATGAATGAATGAAGAATTTAAACATCGCTTACGCTTTAAAAAGTGGGAGAAGACTGAAAGAAACTCTGGGTTTATCGAAGAAATGATAAAAACAAACACCAGTCATAATAATGTGTTTATCTGTTTCCATCACTCCACAGTAACAGCATTGACCTTGTTATGAGTTGTTTACCCATCAGAGACAATAAAATATCATAAGACATAATCTGAATGTTCACTCCTTCTCTTTCCTTCATGTCGCTGTATTATCTGAGACTTCATTCACAAATGATTGAATAAAATGCCCAATGATGTACTAAAAGAATCTTATGAGAAAAATATCTGACCATCCCATTCCTTCTCCCACAACACAGTTTTTTCTTCTATATTATGAGATTTGTGAACAAATGATACAGTACATCTGTTTGTCATATAATTATAATATGATATAATTAATTTTTAGAACCTCTCGCCCCCTTTAAATGAATGTATGAGATTTTAAAAATACTCATTGCAAGGAGAGAGCAAAGCAAAAAGCACAAACTAGTTATTTGATCATGCTTGATCATTTTCATTTTTTTTTTTTTTGTTATATGAGCAATATAATCTCGGAACAATGTGGGTTAGACAGAAAATCTTCCAGTTTCTTGTCTAATTAAAAATCTTACTGAATCCATGAAGTTCAGAAAAGATCAGAAAAATAAAGTGACTTCATGGGACTGAGCTGAATAGTTGATCATAACTGAGTTTCTCTTATAACTCTTCAACACATTCTGTGCTTTTCTTTGATTCGAGTCTGTGAAACTGAAATGTTGATTGTGTGAAAGTGTGTATTTCAGTGTAACTCTCAGTCCTGCAGTATCATGTGACTGAGGAGCAGCTCATGTGTTCAATCATTTACAGCTCAATCAGCTGAACTCACAGCAGCAGAAAGAGGCTGAACACTTCAAATATACTTTACATTGTGATTCATGTGTGAGAGTCAAATATGATCTTACCACAGTATCGGCAGTTCACAGTGAGGATCCTCCAGTACAGCAAAGAGAAGCTTCACTGAATCTCCTAGTTTATTCCCAGACAGATCCAGATCTCTCAGGTGTGAGGGGTTTGATCTCAGAGCTGAAGCCAGAGCAGCACAACCTTCATCTGTGATATCACAATATCTCAACCTGTAGAGAACAATGACAAACTCTTCACTCTCTCAGTTCAGATCAGATCAGTTTAACAGGTACAAAACCTTGATTCACAAGTCACAATTCTATAAAGACTATTAAATATTTGTAATTGATCACAGATTAAAAAAACAATGCAAAATAATAAAAAAAATTTGAAAAGCTTTTTGCACATGCTTCAAAAGTTCCAGTTTAATAAGAAGACAGCCACAGAGGAAAGAAGATCTTCATTTGTTATGTTGGTTAATTACTGTATTACTACACTATAATGTAATTTATTACTCACCCTCATGCCATTCTACACCCATAATACCTTCGTTCACCTTCGGAACACAAATTAAGATATTTTTGTTGAAATCCGGTGGCTCAATAAGGCCTGCATAGCCAGCAATGACATTTCCTCTCTCAAGATCCATAAAGGTATTAAAAACATATTTAAATCAGTTCATGTGAGTACAGTGGTTCAATATTAATATAAAGTGACGAGAATATTTTTGGTGCACCAAAAAAAAAATAAATAAATAACGTGATGGGCGATTTCAAAACACTGCTTCAGGAAGCTTCAGAGCATAATGAATCTTTTGTTTCAAATCAGCGGTTCGGAGCACCAAGGTCACGTGATTTCAGAAGTTTGGCGGTTTGACACACGATCTGAATCATGATTCAACACAAAATATTCATAACGCTCTGAAGCTTCATGAAGCAGTGTTTTGAAATCAGCCAAAAGTATACAAGTTGTTTTTGATTAAAATATGTTTTTATAAATGTTATTGCTGGCTATGCAGGCCTCACTGAGCCATCAGATTTCAACAAAAATATTTGTACTTAATTTGTATTCCGAAATGTCTGAAGAATTCACAACACAAAATTTTAAAAATGTTTGTATCAACAAATTTCCTTTTTAGACATTAAGAGCAAGGTCTGAAGTGTTTGTGTTTGTGTTACTATGTTACTATCAATAAAGCAGCTTTAATGGTACCCTGTATCATAAAGAAAAGCCTAATGGTTTAAAGTTAAAATATGTGGAAGTCATAATATTAGTATTGTAATTTTAGTTCATTATTATTATTTACAGTACATTATTGCTATAGTAATTTATTTATCAATTTGTTGTATATTTTATTTAATAATCACAATAAAAAAATATTACTTTATAGGTTATATTGATTGTGTCAAAAACAATGGGAATGTAGTCTGGGATAGCTAAAGTGGTTTCTACGGTTTCTACAACTAAAACTGCATTGCATTGTTCCAAGACAATTTGAAATGGACTTATCACACACTATATCATGTTTACACCTTATAAACCTCATTTAATATACACGGATCAATGAATATGCAAATTAGCTCTGCCAGTAATAACGCGACTAAACGAGACGAAATAACGTTATAACATTTCGTCTCGTCTTGTTTTGATTAATGAAAATGAAGAGACATTTTAGCATAGTTTTTATTTTGTAAAGCACATTTTGTCTCATTTTTATTCATCAACAATATTGCATTATACATTTAATTATCGTCATCGTCACATGACCAGCATTTACATTGCGTCTCGTCTCGTTTGCATCATGTGATAAAGGTTCGTATTTAGTCATAATTTTCGTTGACGAAAGCAACACTAGAAAGGCTTATAGTTCATCATAACATCCTCGCTATATTGATAAATCGACACAGACTTTCCTGCTTCAGAACACATTGTTGTAATTGGTTACAAGGTAGTCTGTGACGTCACAAACACCACCGATTTCAAACCGCAGGTTTTTGGTTTACTGTAGTTTCAAACATAAAATGCTCAGCAATGGTGCTGACTTATGAATTTGCACATGGTTTGTCTTAAAGCATATTAAAAACACCACATAGACATATAAACAAAATTAAAAACTAGATTTTCACCACAGGGGGTCTTTAAAAGAATTGTCTTGTCTTAGGTTCTTGCAAATTTACTGTCTTAAACTGTCGATCTTGTTACTAAATAGTGTTTTCACGATAGCTGGATATTGATATCTGCTACAAGAGCTTATTACGACTTGAGCAAATTAATGTTGGACGATTCAGTTGCCCATTTGTAAACTAAGTGACTCTTTATAATTCCCTATAAATAAATTAATTATTTCATTTAAGCTGTTTTGTCCTACAAAATGGTATACCTAAACAAGAACGTCTAATTTTTCAAGTTTTTCCCCAGATTGTTCAGCCCTAAAAGAATGGCTCCCAATAAGAATAGGTCTTTAGTAATGTCATGAATTTTTAAAATTATTTTGATTTTCTTTGTAAATGCTGTCCTTCCAAATAACCCTAACCATTCTATAACGATTAATTCTTTCCTGATTAGAATTTAAAATTCCTGTATTCATAATATTGTTTTAATGTTGCACATTATTCTATTAGAGACTGAATGACGTACTGACTGTGTGTGTGTGTGTGTGTGTGTGTGTGTGTGTGTGTGTGTGTGTGTGTGTGTGCGCGTGTGTGTGTGTGTATGTGTGTGTATGTGTGTATGTGTGTGTGTGTGTGTATGTGTGTATGGGTATAACATAGGTATTACAAGGAGAGGGGGATTTATGAGGACATTACCCATGTCCCCACTTTTCAAAAGGCTTATAAATCATACAGAATGTGTTTTTGTGAGAAAGTAAAAGTGTGCACAGTTTCCTGTAATGGGTAGGTTTAGGTTTAGGTTTAGTGTAGGGGGAGAGAAAATACAGTTTGTACGGTATAAAAACCATTACGCCTATGGAATGTCCCCACATTTCACAAAAATAAACGTGTGTGTGTGTGTGTGTGTGTGTGTGTGTGTGTAGGTGTGTGTGTGTGTGTGTACATACTGTAATAAGTACTGAATGGCTGACAGTCTACAGATTTTACTATATTTTGGTTACTATATTTGTTATAAATAACGATAACTATAACAAAAAAAATAGTTTTAAAAATTACTCAAAATTTAAGAGAATAGTAGAGTTCACACCACAAGGATGATGACAAAGAAAAACAATATTGCTGAAATCGCTTTCAAAACTATTTTCTTCCAGCTGATGAACAACAAACATTGATAACCAATCAGATTTTATCTAAAAGATTGCACATTGAAATGGGGATATCATTACCAACACTTTGCAGCATGTTATTCAATCCTCATCAATCCTCTCAGCAGCATGAAAAACAAGGTTTTTATTAAAATTCTGAATGGATCATATACGTATAGCCTGTAATCCAGAAAAAGAGCGTTCCTTTTATAATCACTAAAAAGTGATCTCATGAAGTTTTGTTTAACCAATGAAGCTTTCTACACTTGAAAATAAATCTTATTTATTGTACATCATGTCTGCCAAAATTCTATATATTTTAATCATGATCACAACTTGTAATAATTAAGTAGCTCATTGTTTCAGCCCAAAATAAGTACGTTAGCTAACATGATTTCTATTATCTAAATCTTAATCTCATTTCTGAAATGGACATTACTTTCAGTCACCTCTGATAACAGATCACTTTAAATTGTAATGTAGACGCATGCATTTTCTGTAAAGTTGCTTTGAAATGATATGTATTGTGACAAGCGTTTATTGCATTTAAGAAAGCAATAGATATGTCTGTGATTGGCTACTGCAAAAGACATTGTAAAGAAACCTTTAATGATCTCCAAAGCTCAAACACAAATACGTACTGGAGCATTTGCCAAAAATGTTTTGCCATCAATGAGCCCCCCTGATTCCCCGGGGCCCAAAGCAGCCACTTACCTCACTTAATGTTTAAAGTCCTGCTTGTTTTTTTAAAATGCTCATAAATTGGCCAACTCATGTTTATATTTAAATCTAATGATTTACACAACTTTCTGTGAGGGTTAGGTGTCAGGTTAGGACATAATATCACTGTTCTCACTAACATAGTGCAACAAATCTGTGTGTATACTGTTTTGACTTGCTTTGTGAGGACTGTCTTCATAATGTAATGTCTCTACCACTATATTATGAGCTGTCTTCATTAATCAAATGACAAAATAAACATACGTTTTAATAAAATATAGAAGGGTCAAAAGTGTACTGTGAGAGTTGTGTTTAGAGGTTAGGGGATAAAAAATATGAGCGTAGTATACAAAATAATTATGCCCGTGGAAAGTCTTCACAATGATAGATGTGCCGGCATGTGTGAACATCCACATTTGTGTACACTTCCTGACACTGTAGATTTATTTTTTTGTATACATTTTCTCTGAAATTTGTCACCCTAGCCTTAGCAAAAGTTTTCCAACATTTAGTAAATATTATTTAACTTAATACCTCATAATATATACTTATAATATATATTTAAAAATAGCCTGTATGATCAAATTCTCATTACTGAAACAGAAGTTCTCTCAACTGGCCTTAAATTGTTGCAGTAAGTGAGAATAGTATTGCGGAAGATGAGGTACCTTAGCATATTTTATTAAAATTCAGAGAAGCCATGATGATTTAGCCAACTTTTATTCAGTGTACCTAATTAGACATTAATGAAGTACATTTTTTCACAGAAAGTTTTTTAAATGAGGAAAATTTCCTGTTATGGTAATGATAATCAAAATGTTGTGTGCATAATCTGACAAGATCATTTTTAACTTTTAACTGGATAAATATAAAGAGATCTGCCTACCTGGTAGCCATCTTAGTGGTTCTAGCACATGTGTTGCTTAATTCAAAATAAAGATTTATTTAAAATTTTGTGTCTGTGTATAGAGTCCTTAAAAAAATGTTGTGGAGGAGGAGAACATCAGTCATGGACCCTTCATTTTTCCACTATAATTCCATTATTATAATATATTATACATTAATATTTTTTTCTGTCATTTGAAAACATCTATTAGAACACCCATATATATTTTTTTTAGAATATTTTCATTTTTTTTTGTTTAAATTAGAACACAACATATACTCAGACATACACGGACACATTGCAGTAATGAGAATTTCAGATGAAAATGCAGTAAAATACAAAAATAATTCATTTATATGTTGAAATAACTCTTTGTTCAGTGTAGAGAACAATACTGTCTTTATTATGATGTTTTTATATATTACTAAAATACATGTTTAATATTTAAAATCATTAGTGCCGTGGTGTTTGAATGGTTTCGTGAGAATGACCCAGTTAGAGAATGTCTCCATGTGAAAGTTTTTAACGTCACAGGCAGTTATTTTCCATTGCCTTTGCTTTGGTACAGAAACACTGTTGGATTTTTGCTGATAGGAAGGAGGAGCAGGTCATGTGATGTGATGAAGATGAATGAAATAAACTTCATCTTCAGTCATTTGAGCTGAGATTTAATGTTTTTACTGAAAGTTTTATTTTACAAGATGATATCAGTTCTAACGGTTACATTAAAGGATTCATCATACTGATATCATACTGACAAAATTACATGTGACTATTAGAGAGATGATCTTACCTCAGTATATCCAGTTTACAGTGAGGATCCTCCAGTACAGATGAGAGAAGCTTCACTGAATTTCCTAGTTTATTCCCAGTCAGATTCAGTAATCTCAGGTGTGAGGGGTTTGATCTCAGAGCTGAAGCCAGAGCAGAACAACTTTCATCTGTGACTCCACAATCTCTCAACCTGTAGAGAACAATGACACACTCTTCACTCTCTCAGTTCAGATCAGGGCCGTTTTTCCCAATAACAATGTATCTTAGCTCTTAAGAGCGCTTTCTATGAGCGAGGCTACGAACGCTCGCTGCAATTCCACATGCTTTTCCCAAAAATGCACTTAACATGAACGCGCGAGAACACATTCTACGTGCTAATTAAGAGTCGCTGTCTGTTTCTCAAGTGCTGAAATATTACCTTATAGAATCGTATCCTTTAACGTTTAACTTATCTTCACCTGATGTGGATTAGAAAAAATAAATAAATAAAAATACCTTTCAAAAAGATTAAATTAATGTTCTTCTGGAGGAGGTAGAGCGAAACAAAGATGTAATTTTTTCAGAAGATTTCTTTAAATTATACATAGGCTATATATATATATATATATATATATATATATACACAGTCAAACCAAAATTTATACAGACACCTTGAACATTTCATTCATTATTACAGTTTATTCACTATAGTTTTAAAAATTAAAATATAATTTAAAAATTATGTCAGATAACACAAGAAAAACATGGTCAGGTCAAAGTGTCTGAATAATTTTTGGCTCCATGTTTTATCAATTTTACTGGTAGTCCACTGTATGAAGAATTTGGGGTATAATATGTCACAGTTTACTTTATTTTGCTATCCTCACTTACATAATAATCTATAGTGTCCTGCGCACACTCACACACACACGTATATGTGCGCAGCTATTCCAAGAAGAATGTCGTCCGAACGGGAGAGTGAGAGGCTCTGTCCACACACAAAAAAAGTAAAGTAAGCTCGACAGTATGGGATTTTTTCGGCTCCTTACACAGCCCAATCCGCAGGATTTGCCTAGCTACAGTCAGTGCGAAGGGTGGCAACACCACCAACCTTTTTACCCACCTCTGTGTCCATCACCCTGCAGATTACTCAATTTTACAGAGAGTAAGTTGCGATTACTTTACTATTCATGGAATGGGAAATGTTATATTAACCTGTTAACAGCAATTTTTTCTGTGTGTGTGTGTGTGTGTACATGTTTTTGTGACATATCAGGAAACAAATGTGTATAATGACATGGGTATGACATAGGTATTACAAAAAGAGGTGAGTTATAAGGACATTGCCCATGTCCCCACTTTTCAAAAGGCTTATCATACAGAATGAGTTTAAGTACAGTATAAAATACAGTATAAAAACCATTACGCCTATGGAATGTCCCCACATTTCACAAAAATAAACGTGTGTGTGTGTGTGTGAAATCAATCAAACTGTGATTCAATGTTTTTGATGTCCATGTGTTTGCTGAACCACCCAAGGCCTAAGGCACTTTGAAATACTATAGGAATTCTTATGTGTTCTTTCAAGTGTTTCTAAGGTGACTTTTTTTCAACCATAAACTAAATTTTAAAACATAAATATGCAAGTTTAGATATTAATAGGCCTATATAAAGGGTATATATTAAGGGTATGTTAATTATGTACTTCATCTAGCTAATTTCTACAGGTGTACAGACAAACTTTTTATTGCAGACATGTTTTATCAGCACTATTCTACATATTTATGAAATCATGTGTATTTTTATTTTTTTATTTTAATTATTTCATTTAGAAATTAATTTAAACAAAAAGAGTATTTAAGAGAAATATAGTCAAAACCTTAGTTATGTTATACACATTGGACTTGAATAAAGGTGTAATCTGCCGGTTGTCCTGTGTGACCTCATACTTCTGTCTTCTTACGATGCACTTAGAGCTTTACGATTACTCCAGAGCACTCATAGATCTATGATCATTGTCAAGTGCTATTAAAGTTACAATGCTTTTGGGAAACAGACCGTAATATTAAGAATAGTCGTACAATCGTTTTTACGAACTTCTAAGGCTTACATTGCTTTTGGGAAAAGCAGCCCAGATCAGTTTAACATATACATAAAAAATAAACTAAACTAAACTAAACTCACAGCAGCAGAAAGAGGCTGAACACTTCAAATATACTTTACATTGTGATTCATGTGTGAGAGTCAAATATGATCTTACTCCAGTGTCTCCAGTTTACAGTGAGGATCCTGTAGTACATCAGACAGCAGATTCACTGAATCTCCTATTTTATTCCCAGATAGACTCAGTTCTCTCAGGTGTGAGGGGTTTGATCTCAGAGCTGAAGTCAGAGCAGCACAACCTTCATCTGTGACTCCACAATCTCTCAACCTGTAGAGAACAATGACACACTCTTCACTCTCTCAGTTCAGATCAGATCAGTTTAGCAGTGAATCCATGATTACATAGAAAGTACAAACTTAGAGCAAAAATCTGTTTGATGGATCATGATCAGTATTTTTTTTTGTCTAATGCAAAGTCTGTATTAATTAATTTTAGTTATTTATATCTGTAACAATATGTGTGAAGTACTGATTCATCAGTGAGAGATGAATTTAATAAAAAAAATGTAAAAGAAAAACACAAAAAACATAACTTAATTATTTCATTCTAGGCAGTCAATAAATTGCAATTTTTTTTTCTTTTCAATATTATTGTCGCACGCTGGGGTGGGGGGGGGTGACTGTTAATGAGTGTCACCTGTGTGCCACACCGGTCTCGTATCTCTCATGGAGGAGCTTTAGAAGCGTAAAAGGAGGAGCAATGACAGTGAAGACGAGAGAGGACCAGGGGCTCGTTTCAATAAGGAGGTTCAATCAGCAGCCATATCACCCTGTAGCGCAACACTGGTTGCCCACTGAAGCTAAGCAGGGCTGAGCCTGGTTAGTACATGGATGGGAGACCTCCTGGGAAAACTAGGTTGCTGCTGGAAGAGGTGTAAGTGAGGCCAGCAGTGGGTCCTAACACCCCAGTATAGTGATGGGGACACTGTACTGTTAAAAACCTTCAGATGAGACGTTAAACCAAGGTCCTGACTCTGTGTGGTCGTTAAAAATCCCAGGATGTCCTTCGAAAACAGTAGGGGTGTAACCCCGACATCCTGGCCAAATTTGCCCATTGGCCTCTGTCCATCATGGCCTCCTAATCATCCTCATATCATGTCTCCTCTCCACCAATAAGCTGGTGTGTGGTGGGCGTTCTGGCGCAATATGGCTGCCGTCGCAACTTCCAGGTGGGTGCTACACAATGGTGGTGGTTGAGGAGATCCCCCTTCAATATGTAAAGCACTCTGAATACCCAAAGCACTATATAAATGTAAGGAATTTTAAATTAATCAACTCGAAGTTAAACCTTGAACTCTGAGTTGACTTACCCCAAGATGGGAAATTCTGAGTTTTCGGTTTCAGAACAGCTGAATTGAGTTAGTTCAAATCTGAGTAGGTTGACTCTGAGTTAAGCACGTGCACCACCAACTATGAAAAGCCATGATCAATGGAGCTCTAAAATTATGATTCACCATGGCAACAGCACCCGAAAAAAAGACGTCCACATACTTATGTGTCAATATGTAAGTTTAATTCTTAAAGGGTCATGAAACCCCAAAACACACAGATGTAAACTGATATGTATAGGCTGCACATCATTGAAAACACTAAAGGTACTCATTAATGTTATTCATAAGTGAAAAATAGTTATTTTTGCATTTTTCAGAGCAATTTCGGTCTTCCTGTTTGAAAAGCTGAGTCGGAGCAACGTCACAAAATCTGACGTCATCATGTACTTTCGAACATGCTGACGTAGATTCTCGACATATATATATTCACAACATAAAGCTCATTCAATCCAATCACTGCGCTGTAGTATGCATACGATTATAATTGCGGTATTATGCATGAGGAAGCATCACTTCTCTCGCCTTGGTCTGTTGTCATTCAGAGACATATCGTTGGTGTTCGTTTCCTCAGTGCTACAACACAATGTGTTTTCCTGCGACGCGACCAGAGCAGAGGTTAGTGTGCATGTGGATTGTTTTGCTGTAATCTACCAGCACAAATGAAAAATATGTTCGCGTGAGATCGCATTACAACGGAGAATTCAAATGTCACAAAAGTGCGGCTCATTCTCCTCTGCCTGCTCTAGCTGCGTTCAAACACGCGAGTCGTTGGCTGTTTACCACAGCACAGCACGTGTGTTTGTATTTTGCGATGGTGTCAGAACTGGAGTTTGAATACGAACACGAAAAATACGATTGTTTTTATGATATACAGGCGGAGCGCGCATATGCTCGGTTTCAGAGCGGAGCTCCGCGATGAGTTTAATAACACTAGCCACATGGCACATAGCTCATACAGAATAAAGCAGTAATTCTCAAAGTGTGGTACGCATGGCTCCCACTAGTGGTACGCAGAGGAATCGCTGAATTAAATATGAATTGGCTGTGATGGGAAGAGGTGGATAAATTATGAAAAGATAAACAAAACTGCTATCGTGACTTCAATCTGGTAAGACAAGTATGGATCAGGAGGAGAAAGTGTCAAGAACAAGAAGTGAAGAAGACAAAAGTGAACCAAGCACAGCTGCTAACAGCAGGGGCGGAGCCAGGGGGTGGCCAGGGGTGGCTGTGGCTACCCTTGGCCTAAGCTTGGCCACCCCGCTCACAACCGCTGTTTCTGGCTACTTTTTTGTTGACAAGAATTGCGTTTGTTTAAACGCAGAACCGTCTCTTTAAGAGCACAAAAAACGGGAGACTTTTTAGACGTGCATACCGACTTTGCCTCAGGGCCAGGCGCAAGTCAGAGCGCGGAAAAGGTGCAGGTGACGACGAGGGAGCTTCAGTTGAACAACAGTGAACTGCGGTCAGATGAGATTGTCAGGATATGTCTGTAAAACTCAGAAAAATGAACATGACTGTCCAATCAGCCGTTATACTGTGATCGTGGCGCGCATTCAAGAATTGCATGCGCAAATGCGCCGACGCGCGCTGCATAATTACTTTATTATAGCTTAAATAAAGTGCAAAAGAAACTACGAGCAATGGCCGTCGTTGTTCTGTTGTAAGTTAAAGGGGCTCTATGTACTAATGACACCCAGTGTTCAAAATAGGTACTGCAGTCCAAATTCAAAATATTGTTTGGCCCGCTCCCTCATTCAAAGACGCGGGTTGCCAGCAACAATAGGGAGCGCAATTGACAATGAAAGCTGAGGAGACTTAAACACTGTAAGCTGATGAGTTGATTTATCTGTTTTGATATGCTGTTGTTCATAGAGATATTTAGATGGATTCAGAGGCTTTTTAGTAGAGATGCACCGGTTACAATTTTCTTGGCTGATTCCAATTTCCGATTTTTTGTTAGTGTGATCGGCCTATACATATTTTTTTGCTGATTCCGATTTTCTTTCTAAGAACTATAAATGACAACATATACAAACAAAAATCTACTTTTCTTCAATGCAGAGTTTTATTTTCATAAAAAAACAAGTAAAAGTCAGTAATAAAATATAAACAGCTCAAATAAATTCAATAGAATAAAGAGAGCTATGAAACTAAGTTTTTTCGGGTTAACTGGGTTTTTATTCAGGTAAGAAATACTACATAAAGTAATCAAATGTAAAATAACACATTGTGTTATTTTGCATTGGTTACCTTAATTTCTGTAGTCTTTACTGCAAATAATTCTTACCATTAAAGTTATACAACATATTCAGTCAAAAGCAGAAAGTGATTTTCTTTGTCTTTTGTTCTTTGATTAACACAGACAGCAGCAGGAATATTGGACTGCTTTCCCTTTAAGAGTTTATGAACGGTGTTCAATGGACCCAATACTGTTACACACATGGGTTCACTTTCTTAGCTATTTAACGATTCAGAACTGACTGTATTTATCTGAATACTCGCCAAGATTGCCTGTGCCACTGGTTTTGACATACTTTTGTATGTATTTGATAGTTTAAGCTCAGTAAGCCACTCATTTTGGTACTTGTGACTCTTTTTGACTTCTGTCTCTGTTCGTGGCTTGTTCGCTCCACCGCTCAGTGGTGCACGCGCTTTTGGTGTGACAGCGAAACCTACGGGAATGACTAAAATTATGCGCAACACAAGCACTACTTACCGGAGCGAATGAGACGAGAGAGAGAGGAGGCGTCCGCGCGTGTGTGTCACTTCATCGTGACAGAGAAGAGAGCGAGAACGCGCAGCTTAAGTTATTGCCTGATTCTCTGACCCAGTTCGTTTGCTGGTTTCCGCCAACTGGCAACCTGTGATGTCGAAATACTATTGGATAAACTGCAGCACGAGGTTTCGCACAGACCAAAACAAAACAGACATTCCGACATGGAACGCATATTTTCAAAGTAGAATATTTGGCTGTAGCAATGTTTTTCTGAGAAACAAGTAACGTTAGGTGAACTTGGCATATATCTGCAAACATATTGGGGTATTTTTATGCTTTATTAAAGTAACATTTTTGCATAGAGCCCCAAGTCATGGAATTACCAAACATGCGATTAAAGCTTCCTCAAAACTGTGAATGCATGTATTTGTTGACATGGTTTTAAGGCTTGTTATCCAATTTGTTTGAATATAATCCAAACGCGATTGAATGTAAAGGTTTGTGTCTCGTTATTCTATTAATAACTACCGATTGATTTTGCATTTCTATCAGAAATTAAGAATTATTAGTGTCATTGTAGATAGTGTTGCAAATATCTAAGATATCTAATACTTCAAATCTCAAGGTTAAATGAGAAGATTTTTTGTAAATGTTTCTGTAACAGTTACCAAAAATAGTATATAGCTCCACTGGTTTTTAACAAAATGAAAAAGAAAAAAAAAATTAAAAACTTCTTTAGCTGAAT
This sequence comes from Chanodichthys erythropterus, assembly GCF_024489055.1. NCBI lineage: Eukaryota > Metazoa > Chordata > Actinopteri > Cypriniformes > Xenocyprididae > Chanodichthys > Chanodichthys erythropterus. The sequence continues at coordinate 6,759,660 of NC_090237.1, read as the reverse complement.
AGTTAGGCCTACTACGCTACTGTATTTAAATTTTGGTCATTATGGTGGTACTTGGAGATATTTTCTTAGGTGGTACTTGGTGTAAAAAGTTTGAGAACCACTGGAATAAAGTATCCGTGTTTAAAGTTTTTATTTCACACATTCTCCTGCACCAAACATTAACCAGCAGGGTGTAGTTATGCACACATATTTCATCAAGTCTTCTTCAAATGAATTATATGTGCAAACTGGACACTGATACAGTGGTGTAGCCTATCTGAACGCGACGACATGATTATTCTAAAAGACTGATTTTGAGACTGTAGTGCTCCTAAACGCAATCAAAGTAGCCTATTATTATCCCTATTAAATATTCTTTTGCATTTCTCCCTTGTGCTTGGGAGTTTGTTGTCATTCTCTCCGTGCTCATATATTAATATTCATTATTCTGTATAATGAGTGTGTTGTATGTCTGTGCTTCATTGGTTGTTGTCTCCCCTCTTCTCCCCCTCCACACTCCCACTTTTCCAGAGCTTTACACGCCTATTTTCACAGACTTTTTGAAACTCAGAGGTGTGAATGACCAGGGTAAAACGGGGGTTTCATGACCTTTTAATCACTGTTATAATATCAGAGGTCTGAACTGCCAGAACAGTAAGTTATTGAACAAATATTTATTTTCATGGTATCCCACGGGCAAAAAAAAAAAAAAAAAAGAATGTGGCAGCAGCTAAAAACTAGGCCTGGGAATTTAACCTGTTAATTAGATTAAATAATTACAGAAAAAATAACGTGTTCGCCCCTAGACCTACATAGGTCATCTGACATTTCATACAGTTGACTGATGATGAATATGATTCAGGGCATCAACTCACTGCAGGATACAGCCTAAAGAATTCAGTTAGAATGTACATATAATACAAGATATGAAAGACGTATAATATCTGAGCCAGAATAGAGCCATGAGGACACTACAGCCCTTTTGAGAGTTTAGTGGAGAGATTTGTGCTGCACATTACATTGATGCACCCTTGACCGTTAAAAAATGCCATAATAACTGAAAAGAGAACTATAAAAATGAAAATAACATCACGTCTGAAAGCTGCAGTTGTTTTTTATTGGATAAAATAAATGGAGAATATCTCATGTTTTTCCATGGGTGTTCAGTGCCCCTATAGCCTATAGTTCATGATAGGCTATAGTTAACAAGATTGTGAATATTTTGAACCAAAAAGGGAAAATTAAATAAGTGATACATCTGTCATGCAGCGTCTGCATGACGCGTCAACCTCCCGAGGTCCTGACTCCCCTTTGTTATATGAGCACTATAATCTCGAAACAATCTGGGTTAGACAGAAAATCTTCCAGTTTCTTATCTAATTAAAAATCTTACTGAATCCATGAAGTTCAGAAAAGATCAGAAAAATAAAGATTCAACACCCCTCTTTCTGTAAGACTGAAAGGGACTGAGCTGAATAGTTTATCATAACTGAGTTTCTCTTATAAACCTTCAACACATTCTGTGCTTTTCTTTGATTCGAGTCTGTGAAATTGAGATGTTGATTGTGTGAAAGTGTGTATTTCAGTGTGACTCTCAGTCCTGCAGTATCATGTGACTGAGGAGCAGCTCATGTGTTCAATCATTTACAGCTCAATCAGCTGAACTCACAGCAGCAGAAAGAGGCTGAACACTTCAAATATACTTTACATTGTGATTCATGTGTGAGAGTCAAATCAATCTTACCACAGCGTCTTCAGTTTACAGTGAGGATCCTGTAGTAAATCAGAGAGAAGAGACACTGAATCTCCTATTTTATTCCCAGACAGATTCAGTACTCTCAGGTGTGAGGGGTTTGATCTCAGAGCTGAAGTCAGAGCAGCACAACCTTCCTCTGTGACTCCACAACCATGCAACCTGTAGAGAACAATGACACACTCTTCACTCTCAGTTTAGATCAGTTTAACAGGTACAAAAATAAACTGACTAAACTTGATTCACAAGTCACAATTCTAAACTATTAAATATTGCAAACTGATCACAGATTAAAAAAAATAATAATTAAAAAAAATAATAAAACAAAATTCAAAAACTTTCTACACATGCTTCAAAAATTCCAATTTAAATGAGAAGTTTAATAAGAAGACAGCCACAGAGGAAAGATGATCTTCATTTGTTATGTTGGTTAATCACTGTATTACTGCTGATCTTATGGTGAAGGATAAAACAAAATCAACTTATTGTACACTGTAAAAAAAATCCCGTTGTTTCTACGGAAAAATACCGGCAGCTGTGGTTACCAGAACAATACTGTAAAAATGACCTCAAACCGTAAACATACTTACGGAGTTACATGTGAATTTTACATTTTAAATATGTATATTTAACATTGGATTTCAGTACACTGTAAAAAAAAAAAATCCCAGTAAAATTTACGGTAAAATAACATATTTCATTAACTGATATAATGTTAATTTACCAACCTAATGAAGTACTAATATCTGTTTTGTATCTTTATAATACACTGACAGTCACCAAACACAGAGGTGATAAGAGTCACATGATGAATCAAAGTTCATCACAAGCAGCTTTTCCACAAGCTGAGGAGGACAATACTAATATATAGAAGGTGCACACAGTGTCATTCACACACACACTAAACACCATCATGGTAACATGCATGAAATTTTAAAAATGCAATAAACATTAATTTAACAACATTAGATGTAAAATAAAACCCTAATGTACATAACTGATTAGAAAAAAATGAGAAAAACTAAGAAGAAACAGTTATTTCAACAAAAATATATCAAATGTGAAGTGTCACGCAGGGAATTGTGGGAATGTCAATTTAGGTTTTTTCACTGTAAATTTTACAATGAATTGTTATTTTTCACTTTCAAAAACTGCGAATTTAACGGTATTTTACCGTATAATTACATTAAATGTACCATTAGATCTATTCCAGTTATTCACCGTATATAGTACGGAAACTTTCTGTAAACCAATTAACAGTTTTTCACTGCAGCATTTTTACAGTCTTTTACTGTTAAAATCACGGTAATTTTTTACAGTGTAAAGCTGATTCAGATTTTAGATCCGGTACAAATATAGGATGGTGATTATTAACCCTTAAAAAGAGAGGAGCAAGAAAATGAGTATTAATCAAACTAGCAGAAGAAACTGAACCTCCTAAACTTGACCAAACATGGTTTGCTGATCATAATTGGTGTCCCAGCTTGGTCAGGCTGGTCTGTTTCCTGGTTTTAGAGAATTTTGGGGCACATTCAGCTGGTTAAGCTGGAACATAGCCAGATATAAGCTTATATCTGCTAGATATGCTTTTTAAGCATTGTGGTGGTTCAAATACAATCCCAAAAACAATCTTAAAACTTCACAAAATGACAAATGAAAGTAAACTTTACAGAACTTTACTTCTGTTTCTCGACAGAAACCTGTGAGTCTTCAAGTGCTTCAAGAGAGCGACCATACATTTGTTGTTTTGTGTTTTAAATTAATTTATTAATTTTTAATCATTTACTCAATCATTTATTAAATCATTTAATTGTTCCTTTCAATCATATAATTAATTTTAGTTTTATTACTTATTTTACTTATTTTCCATGCTTATGCAATGCTTGCTATTGTTGTTTAACCCATTAAGCCCGAAGTGTGCCAGTGGCGAGACACAAATGCACCCCCGTGAAAAAATTCATAATCAAATTATTAAGCAAACTCTGACAGGAATAACACAAAATTGGTCAAATTTTAAAGCTTTTTAATGCATCCAAACATTTTGTTAAACTCTTAAAGAGTGCTGAGAGGGCGCCACTTATAAAAAAATGAATAATCATATTTTTCAAAACTACTGCCTTGATAATCACAAAATAGGTGTCGTTTGAAAGCTTAGAGTCTGAACTTTACAATGAATGTAGCCAATTGGATTAACTCCTAAATACTGCTGGGTTTTTCACTGAAAAATAATCATTTTAAATACATTTTATTTTTTAGTTTACTCCAATGTGTCAAATGCATAATCCATGACATGTGTTATATGTCATTTGAAAGGTCTCATGGAGTAGAATACAATGAGTGTAATTATTTTGGGCTTTGGCTGAACTTGAGTAAGTTTTTGTAGGTGAAGCCCCATATGTAAATAATAAACCGATGCAGCATTTATGTCTCATTCCACGTCATAACATCAGGAAACTAGTTCTGATTGTGGAAAATCACATTACTTACAGCAGATTCTCAGGATTAAAATGACATCAGCATAATCCAATAAACCAATCACAAGATATTGATCACGCAATTATGATACATAAAACCCCACAGGTGCACAGATGCTGACTAAAAAAAATGCATCTCTCACTTGGCATTTAAGCATGTAACTTATACTTATATTGTAGAAAATGGCACATCATTACTCTTCAGTGGATTCTACCGATTAAAATGAGTCCAAGATCAAAATAATCCAGTCTTTCACAAGCTACTTCACGCAAAAGCACAATTTTAAAAATGCCCATCAGGGGGTGCCAATGGATAAACAAAAGGCTGCCTTGGTCCCAAATGCTGTAACTCTTTTTTTCTTTATGGGATCACCAAGAAATTTGAACCAGATACAGCTCACATATAGAGGAACATCACCAAAAAAAAAAGAAATTTCCTCCTTCTTTATTTCCTTTCTGAGTTATTGCATGGCAAATATGAAATATATGTAAAATTTCCCTTGAGCAAACTTTTATTTTTTGACTTTATCAGCAGTTTCTCAGCATGAGAAAATATGAGAAATATTTCAATTAATTCTTTATTTGCAAAAACATTTTTAATATTTGATATTAATGAATCATTGTTTCATATGAAATTTCTCTGACTTTAAAAACTTAAGAGTGTTACTGATTTAAAAAAAAATATCAAAGTACTGACCACTAAACTATAGACAGCATCTGCAGCACTGAAGATTAATGAACGTTTATTTTCTTAATGTTTTAACAGTGAAGTGATTGTTCTCAAAAGATACTTACTGAAGTCCTCTGGATTCTTTCATCACAGGCAGCAGCTTCTGAAGAACCTTTAGATTTTTAGCTTTATTGTTTCCTCCAACAAACTTCCTGAGATCAAAATCATCCAGCTTCTCCTCTGATGTCAACAACACAAAGACTACAGCTGACCACTGAGATGAAGAGAGTTCGGCTTCCTTTATTCTTCCAGATTTCAGATACTGTTGTATTTCCTCCACGAGTGAATGATCACCCAGTTCATTCAGACAGTGGAACAGATTGATGGATTTCTCTGGAGAGTCAATGGACCTGATCTTCTTCTTGATGTACTCAACTGTTTCCTCATTGCTGTCAGATCTGCTGCTTCTCTGTTTCATTAGTCCTTTTAGGAGAATCTGATGAGACTCGACTGACAGACCCAGAAGAAACCGCAGGAAAAGGTCCAGATGTCCATTTTTACTCTCTAGAGCCTCATTCACAGCTTTCTGATGTAGGTCAGATAAAGTGTATTTTAAAAACATTGAGAGGTCAGAGAACACACTAGAGAAGACCTGTGAGCTGTTCTTTATAAAATAGAGGTGCACATATAGAGCCGCTAAATGTTCTTGAACGCTCAGATGAACAAAGCTGAAGACTTTCCCCTGATACCAGCCAAACTCCTCTCTGAAGATCTGAGTGCACAATCCTGAGTACACTGATGCTTCTGTCACATCAATGCCACACTCTCTCAGGTCTTCCTCATAGAAGATCACATTGCCTTTCACAAGCTGCTGAAAAGCCACTTTCCCCAGTTTGAGGATCATGTCTTCATCTGTCACGTTCTTCTCATAGTCCTTCTCATGTTTGATGTTGGTCTGAAGGATCAGGAAGTGTGTGTACATTTGAGTGAGAGTCTTGGGAATCTCTCCACTCTCTGCTTCACTCAACATCTTCTCTAGAACAGCGGCTGAGATCCAGCAGAACACTGGGATGTGGCACATGATGTCGAGGCTCCTTGATGACTTCAGGTGTGAGATGATTGTATTGGCCAGACTCTGATCACTGATTCTCTTCCTGAAGTATTCCTCCTTCTGTGGCTCATTGAAGCCTCGTACCTCTGTCACACGATGGACACACTCAGAGGGGACGAGATCAGCTGCTGCTGGTCTGGAGGTGATCCAGATGAGAGCAGAGGGAAGCAGATTCCCCACAATGAGGTTCATCAGCAGCACGTCCACTGAGGCTGATTCACTTACATCACACAACCTCACATCGCTCTGAAAATCCAGAGAAAGACGACATTCATCCAGTCCATCAAAGATGAACAACACTTTATATTTGTCACTGGATATTTCCATTTCTTTTGTTTCAGGGAAAAAGACATGAAGAAGATCTGAAAGACTGAGTGTTTTGTCCTTCATCAAATTGATCTCTCTGAAAGGAAGTGGAAATATGAGCTGGACGTCCTGATTCTCTTTCCCTTCAGCCCAGTCCAGGATGAACTTCTGCACAGAGACTGTTTTTCCAATGCCAGCGACTCCCTTTGTCAGCACAGTTCTGATGGGTTTGTCTTGTCCAGGTAAAGGTCTAAAGATGTCATTGCATTGGATCGGTGTGTCCTCTGTTGCTGCTCTCCTGGATTGTGTCTCAATCTGTCTCACCTCATGCTCATTACTGATCTCTCCACTCTCACTCTCTGTGATGTAGAGCTCTGTGTAGATCTCATTCAGGAGTGTTGGGTTTCCCTGCTGTGCTGTTCCCTCATACAGACACTCAAACGTCTTCTTCAGATTTGATCTAAACCTGTTGAGGACTTCATGGCTGTAAAATTAAAATACCACATTATTACACAAGCCTAAGTGATACATATATAAAAACAGTAAGATCTATTGAAATTATGAATTATCGATCATGTCGTTGATTATAAACTATATGATAAATCTCTGCAGCATCAAAACCTTGTATATTACCTGTCACCAGGATACATGTTTTCATTCATTTGTTGATTCATAGACTCATCAGATTTCATTTTCTTACAGACAGGTTCTGTTACATCTGGTCTGGATCGCAGGAATCGCCTTAAACAGCATGAAGTAGATAAATAATCAGATACTCTTGATATTATGAATTGATACAGTTTGTTGCTGCGATTATATTAGAAAATAAAATGGATAGTTTCTAGTGGTGATAAAGTGATGATATATTAATGTGCCCAATTTCTATATAGCTCGGCCATAAACCATTGACACAGTGAAGTTAATTAACTGAATTAATCGATGGTTGATTCATTGAAAGTTTTTTTTTTTTTTACTAATTTTTGGTATATAAAACAAAAAATGAAGCAATAATACATTAATAAATTAATAAATTACAATGTACACAAAGCCACAAAGTGTTTTTCATATTCTGTATCATATCAAATCATATATTTCATAGAAATGTTATACTTGGGATCAGTCTGTGTATTTATCGATCTCTTCATAGACACACGGCTGGACTCTGGTTTTGAACTCTTCTGATCAACTGAACTGAATAGAGAGATTAAAGAAACACTTTAAGGTTTTTTTTTTATTTTATTTTTTTATTGACATTATGTTGATACAAAAACTGTACATTTAACTAAACACTCTCATAGATGTGTCTGTGTGAGCAACACTATATGATAAAATATCAGATAAAGATAAAAATAACTATAAACAAAATACAAAAATAACTATTCAATATAACAATATAATACAAAATGCCATACTATAATCATATTTTACAGAAATGTTATACCTGAGATCAGTCTGTGTATCTCCACTCTTAAAATTTCTTGGCTGATCCATAGACACGTCACTCTTCATAGACACACAGCTGGACTCTGGTTCTGATTTCTTCTGATCAACTGAACTATAACAGAAAAAAATTAAAGAAACACTTTTTTTACTGACGTTATGTTGATACAAAAACTGTACATTTAACTAAACACTCTCATAGATGTGTCTGTGTGAGCAACACTATATATGATAAAATATCAGATAAAGATAAAAATAACTCTAAACTAGGACTGTTCAACGATAATCGTGATTATGTACAAAATAAGAGTCTTTGTTTACGTAATATGTGTGGGTTTGTTTTGTGTATACTTATTATGTATATATAAACATGCATTCATGTATATATTTAAGAAAAATATCTTATATTTCTATAAAAAAATGCATTTATATATAATATAAATATATTTAAACATAAATGCCTATATTTCTATAATATATAAATGTATGTGTGTGCATTTATATATACATAATAATTATACACAAAACAAACCCACATATATTACGTAAACACAGACTCTCATTTTGTACACGATAATCGTTGAACAGCCCTACTAAAAACAAAATACAAAAATAACTATTCAATATAAGAATATAATACATGCCATACTATAATCATATTTTATTTTACCTGCGATCAGTCCGTGTATCTCCACTCTTAAAATTTCTTGGCTGATCCATAGACACGTCACTCCTCACAGACACACAGCTGGACTCTGGTTCTGATCTCTTCTGATCAACTGAACTATAATAAGAGATAAGAGATTTGATCCTTTATGATTATAATAATTTTATTACAAGGTCTTTAAAAAGTATTTTTCATCAAAAGCACTTTAGGTCTTGTTTTGTTTGTAATAAAATTTTAACTTAACAAAAACATCTATGTTTAAAAAATGTAATTTATGCTTATTTTAAGTACCTGTATTCTGGAGAAACATATTTATCTCTGGATGTTTGTGGGTCATCCATGATTAATCTGAAGGCGAAACAATCTGATCTCGATCACTCTGGACTGAAATGACAGCAACAATTCAGCTCAACTGGTCAGAAACAGGATCACGAGGCGGCGACGTTCACTCAAACACACTATTTTTACATCCAAAGTTGCGAATTTAACTTATACGTAAAATAGCAATATCACATTAAACATTTAAAGCATGCGTTTCCATCCAGTGAGTCAAAGAGAACAAAACAGTCACTTCCTGATAAACTCGTGCTAAATATCGCTAAGAAACATAGGAGAAGCCACTGTATATAATAATTTTCGTATAGCTACAATAAATTATCTGTCCCCTCAAAGGGCGCAGAAACACAATAAACCTCAGAGGCGGATGCTGCTGTTTACAAGACAGTTCTGGGAGGAATTATACCGAACCACATTGACGACAGACTTCTGACTGACCAAAACAACATTTCAGATGCTTTGCAACAAGTTTCCTCTGGTAGTTATGTCGTCCCATTGCGCAATTTTTTATGCCATCGAGGATTTATTCGGTAAATGTGTTTCCATCTAAGTTTATGCTAATGTTTTCTTATCGGATAAAAAAAATGATCCGACTCATACGAGCGCATATGTTTTTTTTTTTGTTTTTTTTTTTGCGCATTTTTAGAATTTATCCGCATCTTGGCGTTTCCAGCAGTTTTTGATGCGATATCCCAAAATGCGCATAAAAATACACACAGAATGAAGAATAAAGTACTAAAATATTAGGCCTAAAGCAGAAGTCTCCCTAAAGTGTCTCCAGACCCGAGAATACAGATTCTTAATTTATTTTATTTATTTATTTAACCTTTATTTAACCAGGCAAGTCTTTAAGAACAAGTTATTATTTTCAATAACAGCCTGGCAGAAGAGCAAAAGTCTCCTGAAAGACATACAGCCATACATTACAATACATACATGTATGCATACAAAAAACAAACAAACAAACAAACAAAAAAAAAAAAAACAGTTAAAACACTTACAGGTTGTAAAGGCACTCGTTAATAATTTTTTAAATGCACAAACTGAAACATGTGTCTCTAATTTCAATAGCTTCTGTAACACAATCCAACCAATAAAATAATAGCTAATAAAGTAAAAACCTCACCTTTCAAAAAAGCCACATGCAAATTCATTACAAAGGTTCCCATTAAACACGCTGATAGTCGTTATTTTAAATAACGGTTCTGGTTGTTAAAATGGTGAACATCAACTCTGAACTTACTTTCACTTTATCCACCTATTTCCTGGAGGCGCTGCTAAACTGAAACGGTGGTGCGTTGAACCAGAGATTGTATTGAACAAACTGTTCTGATGTCGCAAGAGTTGCAACTTGCAACTATGGCAGCTGAGAAGGCCATTCTTTGTGTTCTTTTTTGAAGAATTTTCAGATCCTGATGAAATCGATATAAATACGTTTTTAATACTGCAAAATGCTTTTTCACCAGAGTGATGACGCATATGATAAGTGAGTCATGGGGCTCAAAAAAAGTTTTGCTACGTTTTCCGGGTTGAACGACATATTTCCTAGAAACGGTGTGCAACGGGTTTGAGGTGAATAGAACTCAGTCACTGATAAACTCACGCTATTTGATTGGCAGCTCCAGCAATTGCAAAGTGAGCCTTCTTTGATCGCTTTATATTTATAATTTAATCACAGTTAAAATAACAGATTATTTTCATCCCACTAAGAGAAACAATGTAAAGTCACTGGTTTAATTTACTAACAAGAAAGTTTCAATTCTGAAACTTACAGGATATTCTTGTAGTATGATGACCTCTTATATATCAAAAGATTAGATTTCTCAGTTCATGACCCCTTTAATTGTAAAAAGCAACAGAGGTCAAGTATCTGTTCACAACTCATGCTATTATCTCAGCCATGATTTTTTAACTACAGCCACCAAATCTGGTGAACTGATGCTTTGTAATCTTTCAGTAGTCAATAATGATGAAGAATCAAGAAACAACACCAACCTCTTCGCTCCTCAGGATCTTCATGTCTCTTGCTGCGTGATTTTAGATAATTCATGTCCTCACTTTCCTCTTCAAACCTTTATGTATTTTACACCAATTTCATGTCACAAATATATTACCAATATTTACTGGTGAAGTGTTGTTGTTGGAGTCTGCAGGTGTGGAAAAAAGACATATGCATATTTGGATAAATGCATGGTAAACGAATAAATGTAAAACAATCATTCAACAAATCAAAAAATATTATTATTATTATTATTATTGCATGATTTACATTGTGTTCCAAAAAAAACATTTGATATCTAAATGTTACAATATAAACTGCATTCTGAAATGGAAACCGGGGACATTTCCTATTTGAGTGGTCAAAATTTAACCGAAATCTCATTTGTTATTATCTATTAATTAAAAAACGGGGACAATACATTTGTTTTTTTTTTTTTTTTTTTTTTTTTTTTTTTTTTTTTTAGTTGTTGTGGTTTTCCACATTGATTTTACATTAATAATTGTTATGATTTAATTTTATTATTAGGATATTTGGTCTGGTTTTAATACAATTCTCCAAAAAAAAAAAAAAAACTAACCAGTATGCCAGCTGCAAAAACACATTACAAAATAAAACATAAATATGAGATAAATAAAACAGCAAATATTTTTTACATTTATTATTGAATTTAATATTTTCCATTTTCACAAGCTGTATTGCCTAAAGAAATTACAACTTTTTAAGCTTTTAACTATTTTTAACTATTATTTTGCATTTTAGACTCATTTTAAGCGCTAAGTGAGTTGCAAGTGTATTGTTGTTATTTTTTTTATTTATTCATGTTTAAGCGTACCTTCACCACGTGATATAGTTAAGACGTTGTGACTGGGGACGTTTAAAATTGTACAAAAAACAATCCCACATCATGTTGAGGCCCTGTTATAAAACACATAACAGTATTACTTTAATTTAACATGATCAGTTAGTATGTTAGGCTACTACCTGAAAGCTGAAAACGATATTGATGTTTGATAACTGATGATAATGGCGCCGGGGTTGCAAGGTTTCCACAACAAAACTCGCTACTAAAAACTATGGTCCCACGGTAAAAATCACGTTCCGGGGGGTAAAATCCGGGTTTTTGGCGGGGCTCCCCAGGTAAAAGTCACATTCCAGGGGCTAAATAGCATGTTAGGGTCACTTTAACCCGCGGGAACAGTATAAAAGTACTATATGCACGGTTACTTCCTGGTTGATCTTTAAGCCAGCTCGGGCATTTCCGGGGAACTGTTAGCTGTTCATTCTGTAGTCACTGTACATCGACACAAAACCATCAATGGTTGACTTTTTAATGTTGTATTCATATTTTAATGCAGTTATCACATTTACCTAATTTGCCAATAAACCAGTTGTATTGATTGCAATAAAGACGAAGCTATTCAGGCCGTTTAAAAACGCTGTGTCTGTAGACACACACACACACACATTTTTTCCTCAGCACTTCAAATGTTATTTTTAATGTGGTGACCACAAACATTACTTGTTCATCCTTCTGAGATTGTCCCCATTGTAAAACCAATCGTTTAAAAATGTAGTAAATTCATCATTTGATAGAAAACACTTATTTAAAAATAAAAAAAAGACAATATTACCACTTTAACTAGCAGGTGGCGGCAAAGTAGCATGTATTTGCGCATTTGTGAGCCATTCCTCTAATCGTTTTTCACTTCGTTTTTGACTAAATATTAAATATTATAAAATAACTAGGTTTACAAATACATTTTGTCAATGTTAAGTATGAAATACTTACAAAATCTTAAGAAAAACAATAACATTTATAGTGAATTAATTAAACAGAAACTGTGTACCGCACTTTTACCTTGTAATCACAGCAGCTGTCAGTCAATGCAGAGCAAGATCTATGATTTCAGCACACTTATAAAAACACACATTTTATTCAATGAATCTATCTAAAGTGCACAATAAATATTTAATTTTTGAAGCTTTTTTTTTTTTTACATAGAAGTGTGAAAACTGATAGTCGAATTGAATTTAGCCGAGGAGGAACACTGAGGTAGGCTATGTCTTTATTTATTTATTTTTTATGCGTGTTACGTTTGAATAACTAAATTAATGCTATGCCTGTCTATTTAAGTGACTATAATCTGATAATAAACTAAGCATTACACTACTGATGCTCAACACACCAGCAGATGACATCTCACCGGAAGTTTTCGAGCTGGCTTATATTAATGCGGATATGGAAGGCTGTTTCAGCATAAAAACGTTCCAGCGTTACTCGTCGTAATTATATTTTTACTAGTAACAATTAAATTAAAGAGCTCTATAATTAAATTTTTACTAGTAACAATTACAATTATAGAGCTCTATAATTAAATTTTTACTAGTAACAATTATGATTGTAGAGCTCTCTAATTGAATTATAGAGCTCTGCAATTATATTCTTACTAGTAACAACTGAATTGTAGAGCTCTATAATTCAGTTTTTACTAGTAACAATTCCAATTAGAGAGCTCTACAATTCATTTATTACTAGTAAGAATTCAATTGCAGAGCTCTGTAATTCAATTGTTACTAGTAATAATCCAATTGCAGAGCTCTACAATTCCACTAGAGAGCTCTCTAATTCAATTGTATAGTAAAAACTGAATTAGAGAGCTCTTTAATTGTAATTGTTACTAGTAAAAACTGAATTAGAGAGCTCTTTAATTGTAATTGTTACTAGTAAAAACTGAATTAGAGAGCTCTTTAATTGTAATTGTTACTAGTAAAAACTGAATTAGAGAGCTCTTTAATTCAATTCTTACTAGTAACAATTCTAATTACAGAGCTCTATAATTGTATTATTACTAGTAAAAACTCCTATTCATGAGATGCAAAACAGATTGCAGATTTCCGCCTACAAAAGTGCGTTTCAAAATAAAAGCCCTGTAGCGTGGTTCTAAAGTATCCTGAAATATTTTACAGACTTAGGTAACATATTAATCATGTTCACATTAAAGCAAAATTAAGATGATGCCTGAGATGAAAGCCTATATTTAGTCGTTATATTCATTCACCTTTGTATATTGGTAAAGCTAAGAGCCAAGAACACTCCATGTCACTGGACATAATATAGGGTGAAATGACCTAAGCCACCCAAAGTGTTTTGACAAACTTGATATTAAGGAGTATAAATTCATTTTAAATATTTACAGTGTTTAGTATTGTTATGCAATAATAGAATGATTATCGCGGATATCTAATACAAAATAAACACCTCTAGTTGATTATCAATTTGTGTTAATAATAGGCGATTTGGCGCTGGGATGTGTTGTTTTTGAAATTATGTTGTTGAGTGCTCGTTGTCACTGTTATCAGAGGCGCGTGCAACAGGGTTCACAGCGCTCGTGCACACGGATTAGCACTTCAATCTATCGCTGTTGCGGAGACTCTATTCGATACGTTGAAATCACAAAAACAAAATACATATAAACGTGTCCCTGCTCTTGATATACAATCACTGATGAAAATCTTTGGTTTTAATGAGAAAAAAAAAAAAATTACACATGGTTGGATTAGAACCGGGAACCTGTTGCACCCTAAACGGAGAAACTGCCACTAGTCCATCAGGACATTCAATTAACAAAGGCGGATCGTCGTATTTATTAACTAATATACATACTCTCGAGACTAACGACATTGTATTATAGCAGATGTAGGAAAACTATCATATTTGAACACATTTATCATTTTAATATCATATTATTATTATTATTGTAATAATAATACAACATACCCCCCCCCCCCCCCATACACATTCTTGTCCCACCCACTTTGTAAAACAAAGTTACGCCACTGACCCCAGTTGAATATGCATAAGGCACAATTAGCATAATGATATGTCGCCGAATACAGAGCTCTCTAATTCTAATTGTTACTAGTAAGAACTGAATTATGGAGCTCTGTAACTTAATTCTTACTAGTAACAATTCAATTAGAGAGCTCTGTAATTCAATTAGAGAGCTCTATAATCAAATTGTTACTAGTAACAATTGAATTAGAGAGCTCTATAATTTAATTATTACTAGTAAGAATTGCAATTAGAGAGCTCTACAATTGAATTCTTACTAGTAAAGGCCTTTGCACACTGAGTCCGAAATTTTCGCATGCGTTTTTTCGTATTCGCAATCCTAAAAATTCGTCACGCACCGAGACCTTGCACACTGAGTCCGATGCGTAATAATGAATGCGTTGCGAAAAAATCGCAAAACAAATCGCAAAACAATACAAAATGAAGTCTTCAAGCAGTGAGCACGATTAGTTGTCTCCTAGAGAAAAAGAAAGAGAAAATATTGGGTCTATTCAATCCCGAGATTGCATAGAGAGAAAGGAGAATTCACCTCATCAAGGAGCTGCGGGATTATCCGAGCGTTTCAAAGTTTACTTCAGAATGTCAGTGGCTCTATGGAAGGCCGTTTCAGCATAAAAACGTTCCAGCATTACTCGTCGTAATTATATTTTTACTAGTAACAATTAAATTAAAGAGCTCTATAATTTAATTTGTACTAGTAACAATTACAATTATAGAGCTATATAATTCAATTTTTACTAGTAACAATTATGATTGTAGAGCTCTCTAATTGAATTATAGAGCTCTGCAATTGTATTCTTACTAGTAACAACTGAATTGTAGAGCTCTATAATTCAGTTTTTACTAGTAACAATTCCCATTAGAGAGCTCTACAATTCATTTATTACTAGTAAGAATTCAATTGCAGAGCTCTGTAATTCAATTGTTACTAGTAATAATCCAATTGCAGAGCTCTACAATTCCACTAGAGAGCTCTCTAATTCAATTGTTACTAGTAAAAACTGAATTATAGAGCTCTCTAATTGTAATTGTTACAAGTAAAAACTGAATTAGAGAGCTCTTTAATTCAATTCTTACTAGTAACAATTCTAATTACAGAGCTCTATAATTGTATTATTACTAGTAAAAACTCCTATTCATGAGATGCAAAACAGATTGCAGATTTCCCGCCTACAAAGGTGCGTTTCAAAATAAAAGCCCTGTAGCGTGGTTCTGAAGTATCCTGAAATATTTTACAGACTTAGGTAACATATTAATCATGTTCACATTAAAGCAAAATTAAGATGATGCCTGAGATGAAAGCCTATATTTAGTCGTTATATTCATTCACCTTTGTATATTGGTAAAGCTAAGAGCCAAGAACACTCCATGTCACTGGACATAATATAGGGTGAAATGCCCTATATTTAGTATTGTTATGCAATAATAGAATGATTATCGCGGATATCTAATACAAAATAAACACCTCTAGTTGATTATCAATTTGTGTTAATAATAGGCGATTTGGCGCTGGGATGTGTTGTTTTTGAAATTATGTTGTTGAGTGCTCGTTGTCACTGTTATCAGAGGCGCGTGCAACAGGGTTCACAGCGCTCGTGCACACGGATTAGCAGTTCAATCTATCGCTGTTGCGGAGACTCTATTCGATACGTTGAAATCACAAAAAACAAAATACATATAAACGTATCCCTGCTCTTGATATACAATCACTGATGAAAATCTTTGGTTTTAATGAGAAAAATTTTTTACACATGGTTGGATTAGAACCGGGAACCTCTAGCATCCAAAACGGAGAAACTGCCACTAGCCCATCAGGACATTCAATAACTAAATGCGGATCGTCGTATTTATTAACTAATGTATATACTCTCGAGACTAACGATATTGTATTATAGCAGATGTAGGAAAACTATAATATTTGAACACATTTATAATTTTAATATCATATTATTATTGTAATAATAATACAACATACACCCACCCATACACATTCTTGTCCCACCCACTTTGTAAAACAAAGTTACGCCACTGACCCCAGTTGAATATGCATAAGGCACGATTAGCATAATGATATGTCGCCGAATACAGAGCTCTGTAATGCAATTGTTACTAGTAAGAATTGCTATTGTAGAGCTCTGTAATTCAATTTGTACTAGTAAGATTGCAATTACAGAGCTCTCTAATTCTAATTGTTACTAGTAAGAACTGAATTATAGAGCTCTGTAACTTAATTCTTACTAGTAACAATTCAATTAGAGAGCTCTGTAATTCAATTATAGAGCTCTTTAATTCAATTGTTACTAGTAACAATTGAATTAGAGAGCTCTATAATTTAATTATTACTAGTAAGAATTGCAATTAGAGAGCTCTACAATTGAAATCTTACTAGTAACAATTTGATTATAGAGCTCTAATTCAATTACAGAGCTCTCTAATTCAATTGTTACTAGTAACAATTATGATTAGAGAGCTCTGTAATTCAATTGTTACTAGTAACAATTGAATTAGAGAGCTCTGTAATTCAATTATAGAGCTCTGCAATTACACATATCTTTAATGTGTATTTTTACTAGTAATAAATCAATTAGAGAGCTCTGTAATTCAATTGTTACTAGTAAGAATTCAATTAGAGAGCTCTATAATTGTAATTGTTACTAGTAAGAATTCAATTAGAGAGCTCTATAATTGTAATTGTTACTAGTAAAAATTGAATTAGAGAGCTCTATAATTGTAATTGTTACTAGTAACAATTCAATTAGAGAGCTCTATAATCCCAATTGTTACTAGTAACAATTGAATTACAGAGCTCTATAATTAAAAATGAATGGAAGTCAATGGAGACATATGACTAGTAATAAATTAATTGTAGAGCTCTCTAATTGTAATTGTTACTAGTAACAATTCAATTAGAGAGCTCTATAATCATAATTGTTACTAGTAAAAATTGAATTATAGAGCTCTATAATCATAATTGTTACTAGTAAAAATTGAATTATAGAGCTCTATAATTGTAATTGTTACTAGTAAGATTCAATTAGAGAGCTCTACAATCATAATTGTTACTAGTAAAAATTGAATTATAGAGCTCTGTAATTGTAATTGTTACTAGTACAAATTAAATTATAGAGCTCTTTAATTTAATTGTTACTAGTAAAAATATAATTACGACGAGTAACGCTGGAACGTTTTTATGCTGAAACGGCCTTCCATAGTGGCTCTGTTTGATGCTTTACTACTGGCACAATCTGTCTTTATATTCGGTCTCTTTGTATACCTCACGTTGTTAGTCATTCAGTGCTGCTGTTTTGTGCTGTAGACGACGTGGATCAACTTGTCAGATGGCATTCTGGATTTTTGCATTCGCGTACGGTGGCTCTGAATTGTCAAAACGTCTCTCAAAATGCGTGCCACGGATGCGAAAAACGCAGAAAATCGAACCTGATCCGAATATTTTTTTGACGGACGAAAGTTTCGGAGGCAGTGTGCAAATGCGATTGACATAACGTGAGGTCGAATTTATTTTTTAACGTGCGAAAGTTTCGCATGCGAATTTCGGACTCAGTGTGTAATGACCTTAACAATTTGATTATAGAGCTCTATAATTCAATTACTTATTCAATTGTTACTAGTAACAATTGAATTAGAGAGCTCTGTAATTCAATTATAGAGCTCTGCAATTATACATATCTTTAATGCGTATTTTTACTAGTAATAAATCAATTAGAGAGCTCTGTAATTCAATTGTTACTAGTAAGAATTCAATTAGAGAGCTCTATAATTGTAATTGTTACTAGTAAGAATTCAATTAGAGAGCTCTATAATTGTAATTGTTACTAGTAAGAATTCAATTAGAGAGCTCTATAATTGTAATTGTTACTAGTAACAATTGAATTACAGAGCTCTATAATTGTAATTGTTACTAGTAAAAATTGAATTAGAGAGCTCTATAATTGTAATTGTTACTAGTAAGAATTCAATTAGAGAGCTCTATAATTGTAATTGTTACTAGTAACAATTGAATTACAGAGCTCTATAATTAAAAATGAATAGAAGTCAATGGAGACATATGACTAGTAATAAATGAATTGTAGAGCTCTTTAATTGGAATTGTTACTAGTAACAATTCAATTAGAGAGCTCTATAATCATAATTGTTACTAGTAAAAATTGAATTATAGAGCTCTGTAATTGTAATTGTTACTAGTAAAAATTTAATTGTAGAGCTCTATAATTGTTATTGTTACTAGTAAAAACCGAATTAGAGAGCTCTACAATCATAATTGTTACTAGTAAAAATTGAATTATAGAGCTCTGTAATTGTAATTGTTACTAGTACAAATTAAATTATAGAGCTCTTTAATTTAATTATTACTAGTAAAAATATAATTACGACGAGTAATGCTGGAACGTTTTTATGCTGAAACGGCCTTCCATATGAATGTGTATTTTTACTAGTAATAAATCAATTAGAGAGCTCTGTAATTCAATTGTTACTAGTAAGAATTCAATTAGAGAGCTCTATAATTGTAATTGTTACTAGTAAAAATTGAATTAGAGAGCTCTATAATTGTAATTGTTACTAGTAAGAATTCAATTAGAGAGCTCTATAATTGTAATTGTTACTAGTAACAATTGAATTACAGAGCTCTATAATTAAAAATGAATAGAAGTCAATGGAGACATATGACTAGTAATAAATGAATTGTAGAGCTCTCTAATTGGAATTGTTACTAGTAACAATTCAATTAGAGAGCTCTATAATCATAATTGTTACTAGTAAAAATTGAATTATAGAGCTCTGTAATTGTAATTGTTACTAGTACAAATTAAATTATAGAGCTCTTTAATTTAATTGTTACTAGTAAAAATATAATTACGACGAGTAACGCTGGAACGTTTTTATGCTGAAATGGCCTTCCATATGCGGAAGTTCTAAAGAACGCTCCGTGCATATAGTCCATTCCCCTGGGAAAACTGCAGACTTGGCAACACTGAATGGCGCTCTTCTTATGAAGCTCCCTCTATTGGTGAAAATAATCACTACACGATTGCTCCGATAACCAGCAGGCTGCTGTATGCTGGTTGGATTTTTTTGCAATGTATTTGCGGGTTATTTTCATAGACTGTAAAAAAATATGCCTGCCTAGCATATCTATCTTAGATACTATCTAAAATATTAATAAAGATAACAATATCATTAGAAAGTAAGGTTTACTGTCAATCTACGGTGGTTTTTAAGATAACGTTATAGATGCTCTAACACCGGTAAGCTAATTAATTTGTGTGGGGTGTGCAAATAACACAAAAAAAAAATCAACTGGGACTTCATACCTTTAATGAAATAGAGATCGCGAGATGAATCCAATCCGTTGCACTTGTATAACTCTCAAATGTTCTCTCAAACTAATGAGCACGTTTCCAAAGTATAATTTTTCAAAATAGTGCAGCAGTTTTAGTTATATCCAAGCAGTGCTGTCGGAGTTGTATATCCTCCTGGTATTGTCATTGTAGTAAATTTCAGGAACAAAACTTTTAGCCAATCCCACGACAATCCAACAACGTGTGTTCCGCATGCGAGCACATGTACACAGACTGACATCTGTCTCGAGTATGCAGCAAGCCATATATTGTATAAAATAATCCAGAAAAAAGGCACAAATACGGCTGAGATGCCAAATTCAGTGGCTGAAATGAGCTGCTGAGGTAACATGACGGCTCAGACAGCAGCGGCAATCCACCTGTCACTCAAGTGACCACGCCCTTAATTATGCAGAACTTTAAGGCTTAATATAATTTAAACGGATGAGTTATAAAAAAAATTCACCCCCCTCAGAGTTGTCATGAAGGGCAAAATTAGCAGTATAGACCAAAACTCAATTTGAACCAGAGTGTAAATTGTTTTTTTCTGCTGTAAACTTGGCTGTTTTAACATTATGGTCAATGAGATTCTGCTCCCTTTTGCAGCCTGTCCCTAGCGGCCAGTCGATGAATCGCAGTTTAAATTACTTCCGTATTGGCTTCACGAGAAACTTCTGGGGACAGCTCTAGTCGGGGACAGAGCACCAATCGGGGAATCGGGGACGTCTGATCACCCTAAGTTATGTATCTCTCAAGGGTTTGGGTTCGTGTCAGAACATGATGAGATTACCGGACCAAAATATGATTTTGAAGGATTTGTACAGATTGAGTGGCATGTGATACTGCGAAATTCACCAGCAGAAAAGAAAATATACCTGTATTTGGCGTTTTGGTTTTCTGTAAATCCAACATTTCCCACATTGTGTGTCTGCATACGGCATCAGATGACGATAGTTAGATAATATTGACGAGCACTTTCAGCGGCGGTCAAAATCTCGGCAGTGCACGCGCCTCCTGCTTCCAGGGGCGTGGCTACATGTATCACCCCGCCCACAACTACTCTTATTGGCTCAGTCATCTTTCATAGCCGTACATAGTTTGTGTAAATAGTTTGATCGATGAGTTTGAATGAGCAAATGTTTTTATGCCGTTCAAAAAGCCTTTAAAGGTGCTCTAGGCGATCCTGGGTGGAGTAACTTCCTGTTGACGTTCGAAGTGTTGTCAAACAAAACTAGACCCTCCCTCCTCCTCCTCCCCCTCCCCTCCGTGCTCCCTGAAACAGTCATGAACGCGCATTTAAAATCATTCTTGTCGGTTATTGGCTGGAGCATGTTTATTATGTTTCGTGGTCCAGGCTGCACCAGTTTGTTTTTGTTGCCGTTTTTGGAGCTTGTGGCGACTACAGAGACCGCGTTTTTTTACAGTGTGTTCAGGGGACAGGCAGATAGCGCATAGTGAGGAGATGTTTGCTGTATGTGACAAAAAATGTTTTGGCCTAAAAACGTGTGACATCGCTTAGAGCACCTTTAATAACACAAAAATATCATAGTTCACAAATTGGATATGACTTTTTCAAATTGGATATGAAAAAGAAAATAACATGACAAAATAAAATTAATATTTAGTGTCAATTAGTAAATTTAGGCAAGTTCAAACTGCATCTTATTTAATGGATCTGCATGAGTAGAAGTACCAGATCCCACCAGACTGTAGTTCACAAAAATAGCCACCAGATGGAGCCAAACTTCGACTTTTCAAGAACTACCATAGCATAAAAGTAAAATAACTATTTTCAGATTTTTTTTGCGGGCTGAGTTATCTATTTTTAACAGTTATTTATTAACTATAGTAAAGCGGTTTAGAGAACGGATGGATGTCTTCGATCATTTCATTTGACACAAAGATAGAAACATCAAGAGTAAGCAGTGGTCAAGTCGTTGTTGAGGAAATCTCTCTCTCTCTCTCTCTCTCTCTCTCTCTCTCTCTGGACTCAGGAGTCTCGAGCTCTTTCACGCGACAGAGCATCACATGAATTCACCTGAAATCTTTCAGCGACTCTTATTGCTGATTCTGCTATTTAATCTTGATATACACATCACATCTCACTGAATGTTCTCATTGTGTTAGTTGTGAGAGATCAGGAAGAACATAAATACCGGAGGAGTTTTACTACAATGAAACGAATATTGATCCTGATGCTGCTCGCGCTCGGACTGTCCTGCGTGCGCGCGCACAGAGGTAAGACAACATCCTACATCAACATTATCTTCATATAGAAATAAATGAGACATGATGCATGGATGAGTACGTGAGTTTTTGGGACACAATAGTTGTTTTCAGTTTTCCTCTGTCAGGGTAAGTGTCATATGACAAAGTTTGAGAGTTTTGATTTGAGAGAGTAAGTGTGAGAGTAAAAATATATTAGCTAGAGGCTGATTTTTTAAATATGCAAAGTAATGATGATAAACTATTGTATTAGTTTCAATTAATTCAATACTCTCCAACAATTCTGCTGAAATATTACGAGAATAGTAAGTAAATCATATTTTAAAAGGGTTTAGTTTGAGATAACGTGATTGCCTTTGTGTATGTTTTAAAAAAAATAAATTGGTTTGGTAGTGTCGGCACACAAAACTGCCTGAAGATATTAACCTTATAATAATTTATCAATGCTTCTCTCTCTCCTGAGTCCTGTTCATCTCATATTGTTGTCCTGCCCTGTCCTGTGATCCATGTTCATGTCTTTCTCTTCCCATTTTCAGTGTTTATCCATCCTGTGTTTCAACTTTGCTTGTTTGTGTATTTCATGATTCAGTTGACTAGACAGACTCCTCAGGCTGTTTTCCCTGTCACAGGAATAAACAAATCTCCATTTCTCTCTTATACAGACACAGACAAACAAAAAAGTGTATGTCAAAAATTTATGCAGTGGTTAATTTGGCCTGGAATGATCTGAAACATCTGGAAATCACAAAATAAAACTGTTATCAGTATATCGGATCAGTCTCAGCAAATGCCGTATAGATTGGTATTGGTAGTTAGACACTTTTGCCTTGTTTTTGCAGTTACTGTGACACACACACACACACACACACACACACACACACGATGGGCAGTTGCTGAATTCTCAGGTAAGTCTATTGCATTACGTTTCCAAGCAACAAAGGGCAATGCATTATTAAGAAGAGAAAGGAACCTACACAGACCCTGGGTTTTCAAATCAATTATATTATGGACTTCTTTCTCTTCAGTTTATATATAAAATAAAGCTCAAACTCAAGGGTTCAGATCCGGTGTGATACAAATATAGTATATGCTGGAAATATATGTCTTTTCACTGTGTTTTATTGTTTATACATGGATCTTTACTGGCAGAAATTTATTTTAGTCATATTAATGTATCGGTAACAGCACACTCATAACTTTTTTACATTTAAACTGCCTTTACCATCATCAAGTGCTCACTTAGTTACTCTTTAATAAAACTACTAACTTAGTAACACTGGTAAATGCAAATGGTAAATAATCTTTCAAATCTCAAAATCATATTTCATATACAACATTATAATGTTGTGATGCCCAAAGTTAGTTTAAAACTATCAGTAAATCCTTAATTTTAAACAATGATGATGTTAGTTTCAATTGTTTCAATCAAAATGTTGCTAATATTTGTTATTAGTTATATTATTCTACTGTTTATTTTTTCAATATCTTCAAATAATGATCAATGTTGATCAATGTAGCATTCACTTTTAAAAATTGCATAGATATTTAAAGGTTAAATATGTAATTTCTGTGCCTCTAATGTCACCAAACGGAATTGCAAAAACAATTACAAAATAGAAAGTATTTTAAAGGTGCCCTAGAACCAGTTTTTACAAGATGTAATATATGTCTAAGGTGTCCCCCTGAATGTGTCTGTGAAGTTTCAGCTCAAAATACCCCATAGATTTTTTGAAATTAATTTTTTTAACTGCCTATTTAGGGGCATCATTAACTATGTACCGATTCAGGCTGCGGCCCCTTTAAATCACGCGCTCCCTGCCCCCCCGAGCTCTCGACTATAATACATTGTATTAACAAAGTTCACACAGCTAATATAACCCTCAAATGGATCTTTACGAGATGTTCATCATGCATACTGCATGCATGTGTCGGATCATGTGAGTATAGTATTTATTTGGATGTTTACATTTGATTCTGAATGAGTTTGATAGTGCTCCATGGCTAAAGCTAACATTACACACGGTTGGAGAGATTTATAAAGAATGAAGATGTGTGTATGAATTATACAGACTGCAAGTGTTTAAAAATGAAAATAGCGACGGCTCTCTTGTCTCCGTGAATACAGTAAGAAACGATGGTAATTTTAACCACATTTAACAGTACATTAGCAACATGCTAACGAAACATTTATAAAGACAATTTACAAATATCACTAAAAATATCATGATATCATGGATCATGTCAGTTATTATTGCTGCCTCTGCCATTTTTCGCTATTGTTCTTGCTTGCTTACCTAGTCTGATGATTCAGCTGTGCACAGATCCAGACGTTAATACTGGCTGCCCTTGTCTAATGCCTTGAACATGGGCTGGTATATGCAAATATTGGGGGCGTGCATATTAATGATCCCGACTGTTACATAACAGTCGTGTTATGTTGAGATTCGCCTGTTCTTTGGAGGTCTTTTAAACAAATGAGATTTACATAAGAAGGAGGAAACAATGATTTTGAGACTCACTTTATGTCATTTCCATGTACTGAACTCTTGTTATTCAACTATGCCGAGGTAAATTCAATTTTTGATTCTAGGGCACCTTTAACATGACCTTAGATTGGAACTGGTTCTTTGTGAGATAGCGATGCTGAAGAGTCTTGAATTCGAATCAGGATGGTTGAACTGACCTTGTTAGGCTCTTGGGTTTTGATTTGCTGAAGCAGCGCTCTACATGCATTTGATTAATGTGCCGAGAGTCTAAACCTGTGTGGGTTCTGACAGCCCTATGATTGATCGTTACCCATGTATCATATATAATCATTAGTGTAGTGAATGTGTCATTTTCATCATCATCAGACAATAGAAGCTTCATTTTCCTCCTCTCTTAAATGTGTGTGTGTGTGTGTGTGTGTTTGGCCACTCATGGGAGGCTTGCACCATATGTTCTTCACTCAGTTCTCCTTTAACTTTGTGTTGATGAATGCACAGCTCTCATACAGGAGGTGCAGTGTGTGTTTTAGAGTTTATGAACTCTTACATCAGGTCTATGTAAGTGTTACAGCATTATTGCAGAGCATTCCTCATGTTCCTCGATCCAGGGGCTGCTGGGATTCTAAGAGTGGACAGGATGGAGGAAAAGAAGAAAGAAAGAAATATCAAGTTAAATATTATTTATTTCAAAAATGATTAAGAAACCAGTACATTACATTAACTTCCAAAATAAAGTCAAAACAAAAGTTTTTTTTAGTTTTTAAAATAAAGTAAATGTATTTTTTTAAATATATTGCAAAGTAATCAATTTTCGTATGCCTAATATGCCGAAAATGTCTCAGTTTATGATTCTTGTCTCGTCACATTAAGTTAATATTTACATAAATCAGGTAAATGATATACGTTCAATTAAAAACAGCAAAATTTGACCAAAAAAGTTGCATCATTTCAGTCATTTCTGTCATAAAACAGTTGTCAAATATTAAATGTTTGGCTTCTTGCATTGCACTCTTTCACAGTTAAAGGGATGGTTCACCCAAAAATTTACTCAAGTTGTTCTAAACCTGTAACAATTTCTTTATTCTGCTGAAGACAAAAGAAGATATTTTGAAGAATGTCAGTAACAATTGATGGGTCCCATTGACCTCCATAATATGGAGAAAAAAATACTGTGGAAGTCAGTGGGGACCAGAAACTGTTTGGTTACCCATATTCTTCAAAATACCTTCAGCAAAAGAAAGAAATTCATACAGGTTTGGAACAACTTGAGTAAATGATGACAGAATTGACATTTTTGGTAGAATTATCCCTTTAAAATTGGCCGCTATGGAATTCATGCTCTGCTTCTGTGAACAGTAAAGCCCCGCCTTCTTTGATTTGATTGGCCATCTCAAACATTTTAGCATTTACAAGTGCTGTTAGACATTAAAGTGATAGTTCACCCAAAAATGAAGATTCTTTCTTCATTTACTCACCCTCAAGATGTTCCAAACCCATATTAATTTCTTCTGCTGAACACAAAAGAAGATATTCTGAAAATTTTTGGTAACCAAATAGTTGATGGACCCCATGCACTGACTTCTGTAGTATTTTTTCCATACTATGGAAGTCAATGGGGTCCATCAGCTGTTTGGTTACCCGTATTCTTCAAAACATCTTCTTTTGTGTTCAGCAGAAGAAAGAAATTTATGCAGGTTTGGCACAATGATGAAGAAATTTTCATTTTTGGGTGAACTATCCCTTTAACTAGTAGCGGTGTGATGATAAACTTAGCTCACAAGATGATAAATGATACTGGGCTCACAAGAATGAGACAAGATTATATTTTAACACTAGTTTTAAGATATATATTTTTTATCTTCAATGAGAAAATATATGACTGGAAGTAATAAAATGCAAAACAGGTGCATTTTGAAATGTTTTAACTAATCATCTTATTACTTCAGTTCTACTTTGAGTATGAATTATTATATGCAGCATAAAACAGAACAATATAATGCAATCACTGGTTTTGCCACAAACTCAACTCAGTCATGCTGATATCGTGAGACAGCTTCTCATCTTGACGAGAAATACTGTCATGTTTTAATATCGTGAGATCTCATCACACCCCTATTAATAGTGCTGGTTTTGAAATCCTAACAACATACAGAGCAGTTCCTAATGGAGTGCAGCAGGACAATTTGCCCAAATCTGATTATTGGAAAGGATGTTCTGTATGCTATTGAAATTTATTAGAAACTTTTTTTCCGTTGCAGATTCTCCATGAGACTAACAAAGTCACTCAATCCCACTGTTGTCAGCATGGCATATGTGTGTGTCCAGAGAGTCTGCTGAACTCTATGGTGTCTCAACACCGATCCTCTCATCTCCAGTAATCTGTGCAGAATTAAGTTCAGCTTAGTTCATTAGTGCAGCCCTAATGGAGCCATCTGAGAGTTTAAAGTCATTTAAAGGGATAGTTCACCCAAAAATGAAAATTTGATGAAAAAACATGCACAGACAAATCCAAATTAAACCCTGCAGCTCGTAACGACACATTGAGGTCCTAAGACACGAACCGATCAGTATTTATATCATTTTTTACCTCTAATACACATCTGGTGTGTGAGGTCTGAATGCACTCTGATGCCAGAAGTGATCTCGCACTTATTGACATATATACACGAGAGATCTTTTCCGGCATGAGAATGTGTTTGATCCTGACTAAGATGAATTAGAAAAACTAGTTTTGGAGCAGACATGAAAACCCTCAGGAAGTCATCTTGCATCCTTCACCCTCTGCCTTATTTCTGCTGGTATCTAGCAAACAAGTACATACTTCTTTCTTATTTCTTGTACACACAAACACAATTACACTTTTATACGCACATAGAACACAGTCACACAACCTTAATTATTAGATTTTATTTGTATGTTTCCTGTAACTTAGTTCTGTAATTCCTTCCATGATCTTGTTTCATTCTCATCAAAGAGAGATAAGATGAAAGGACCCATTTTGGCACAAAGTGCAGAAGACTGTAAAGGAGCCGTTCTGGCTCTGCGCTCCCACAGCACCTTTGTATTACAGACACAAGCTGCAGGGAACCAGTCGCACTCTTTCAATGCCAACCGCACTGCTGCTTGGGAAAATGGTGATTATCATGAGCGCTGCGGTTGGGATTGAAGCCACGAGCCTCGTTAAATAGTACTAATGCTAACAGGCCTCATACTGAGAAAAACTTAAGCCAGAAATATGTTTTTGAGAAATATCTCATAAAGCAGACCCTTATGTTGCAAAAATAAAAGACAAGCAACTTTCCACAGTGAGCAAATGGCTATATTTTCTATGCAGGGTCCATACTATTTTTTTTAGGGCTGGGCGTTGTTATAGATTTCCGAGTTTAATTCTAAATATCCATATTTAACAAGTTATCAAGGCGTTACACTTTCTTCATAACTTGAATACAGAAGGCAGTCTGGCGGAAGCTAGATGTTTTAATTCATAACTTGTTAAATATGGTTATTTTTCTTAAACAAACGCTTCGCTTCAGAAGGCCTTTATTAACCCCCCTGATCTATGTGGAGTATGTTTATGAAGGATGGATGCACTTTCTTGAGCTTCATACTCGTTGTTTCCCTCACTGCCAGTATAAAGATGCGTCAGGATATTTATTAATATAACAAATTCTTGTATATATCATTACAAAAGCTTTCTATTTCAGATAAATTGACCTTTCGCCGAGAGTTTGATTGACAAGCGATCTAACCAATCAGAACGCCGCATCCGCCATTTTGTCCGACAAAGCAGCCAGTAGTTAAAAGATTAACCTCGGTGGAGTTAAACTTGAAAAATGGTATGTATTGACGTCTTTCCGCGTTTGAAACAACATTCATTCTCATGTTCGTGGACCAATAGGAAGAGATGATCGGTTTTTACGAGCGGTTGAGCTGCGGATCTACAGCAATCTGTCATGACCATGGTCACGACACATTAAAGAGCAACAAAACGGTTTTTATTGTTTGAATTTCTTTAATAACTACACAGTTTGAAAGCTGGGACTTTGTTTAATATCATAAGCAACCTGCTCTGTCTTGTCTGTCGATGTGTGGTCAGTGTCCTCTTTGTTCCGCGATGTATTTTTCACTGCGTGTGGCGTGACAGCGCCACGGCTTGTCGGACAAAGCAACAGTAACTAAGGGGGGCGGGGCTCGGCGAAAGGCTAATTCTGTCCTTTTGAACTTTCTATTCATCAAAGAAACCCAAAAAAAATTTACATAACTGTTTTCAACATTGATAACATATACATAAATCCGCTCATTCAATGAAGATCATGAGTGATGCTGAATCAAATAGTCTCTAATAGCTTTTTTTGCTCATGAATGGATGTTGTGCACATAAAAACAGGTTGCATCATTTCCGGTTCAGGTGTTTTGTAGGCTATGTGCTTTGTTAAATATAGAGCCATTTTACTCAAGATAATACCAAAGGAGAAAGCAAAGATGAGCATAACCATGTCTGTTGCATATCCGTTCTTCTTCTCACTAACATTAAGATATTTAAATCAATTAAAATTGCAGTTGGATAAAGAACTAGCTGGTAAGCGATAATAAGCCTTAATAGATAGATAGATCATCATCAGTTCGTACTGCCATTAACACTTTCTCCAACAAGCGGATGCAATGAGACCTGTTTTCCTGTTTGTTCACATAAGTTCGGCATAAAGGCGATTCACAAAAAAGAACCGGTTCATATGAGTTTTTTTTTCTAAATCAAATAATTGGTCACGCTGAACTATACAGTATGTAGCCGGCCAGAACAATTCAACAGAACTATAACCTACCATATTTCATATCATATTTTCAAATGACAGATTTGGTAAAAAATGACTTTTGCCATGGGGCTGTAGATTCAGCAGCATTGGCATAGATTCACTGATTCATGCAAGAAACCAGTGCTGGGTATTGAGACACTTCACAATTCAATTTGATTACTATTCGCATGCTTGCGATTCCATTTGATTCCGATTTCGATTCAATATCAATTATTTTGGATGTAGTATTTCAGTTACAGTACATGGCAAATTTTCTAGAGGAAAAAAATCTCTCAACTAATGCTGTAAACTACACATGGGAGTCAGCTGGTACTACTATAATAATAATGAACATTAAATTACCTATACAAACACTTAAATTACACTCAATGATGTTTTTTATTATAAATAATCTTTAGAATAACATATATTTCTACTCCAATTCATTTTTTTGAAATATAAACATTTAAATCGCGGCTGTCATAACTGATTTATTCAAACATGCATTAAATATTGAAGAACATTAAAAATTATAATGAATATGTAACGGTGCATAGCTATATTCATCAGAATGTTGCTTTCTAGAGCACTTTTCTAGCTGACTAATGAGTTTATGGTCACTGAATATGTTTTTCTGAGGTAAAAGTGACGTTATGTGACATTGTTTACAAGCTGTTATATTGACCTCTTTCTGAGGTTGAAACACTGATTGGGCTATTACACGATACATGGTACAGACTTCGGTAAGTTGTACTGTATATTTTAACATACATTCAGATGTTTGGTCATGTTTATTTTGTGCTGTACCTGATATTAGGCTATATGAGTGGAGGAGAGGATTTTCACATGCACTCGTGCTGCCGCTTCTCTTTAACTGACTCACGCCACATTAAACGGCACCAAAATGGATTTTATTTTTTGAATCTTATAATAAGATGGACGTCATTTGAAATCTGAGACTTTGCTTCATATCAAAAGTAACAAAAGCACAAAGATTATTGTGATTTATTGGATGGGAGGTGCTACATATCCTGCTCATTCATCAAATAAAAACAGACTAGACTAATCGATTCTTGGGATTTAAAGCTGCAGTCCACGATTTTTCCTCTTTGTCGCCATCTCTGTTTGAAATCTGCAATTGCAGTCATATGCGGAACAGTTATCTGTACGTGCGTTGTGCATCGGCGCGGCTCGTCAGCGTGGATGAATCTAATGTTTGCTGTCAGTCACCGCACCGGTATGGATACTGAACTTCAGAATCACAGATTCTACGTCTTGAAAGTATGACCAATATAAGAATTTTCACTGGAAAATATCATCTGAACAAGTAAGTAACATGTCTGCCACTTTTGTTCTGACCAACTGAGGAAAAAAGCATCAGGCCTACAATAAATCGTGCTGCCAATGATGATTAAATCTAACGATCGCTTAGCTCGGATCACGCCAAACCGTGCAAATTATTATTACTGTTATATTGTTCTCAAATTGTTAATGTTAACAACATCAGCATTGCATGACTGTGTATTTAGTGTATATTTGCATTACCTGTAGATTTCAATTTCTGTAGCCACTCAACAGTCCAAAGTCTTTTGCTTACGGGTGAATCTCCAGTTGTCACTGATGATTGTCATTTGGATCTTTCTGGATTACAATCCGCCATCAAAACGATAAGTTTAATTGTTTCAGCTGCTGTGAGAAAAGACTATAAATGTGCCGCTACAAGCAGTGTCCTCACATGATGAAACCGATTAGCCTGGGCTCCTTCCTTTCTGTTTACGGATGTGACGTAATGACACACAGAGCTTAAATTTCCCGCGGAAATCCACCATGTCGCTCTTATTAAAAAACATTATTACAAGCTTACTGTTGTGAATCGAGACAAGATAATTAGATAGATTTGAACACTGGTTGGTTGAGTACTTGCTCAAAAATTGATTTTGGATAATTTTTAACCAAAAAAAGTTACGTACTGCAGCTTTAAGAATCGATATTGGTTTGTAAAAATGAGAATCGATTAAAAATTGAGAAATCTATATTTTTTTACCCAGCCCTACAAAAAACACTGGCATAGAAGATCTATAGGATTTTACGAATCGATATTGAGATTGTTGAAATTGTGATTAATCAGAAAAATAATATATATTTTTTACCTTGTCTTCCAGATAGAAACCAATTTTACCAAATATAATGGCATTTGTAGGAAAAGATGAAAATGAAAGAAAGCGAAAGCACACATTTGGGTGGGAGATTGGACACCCGGGATGTAGGAAAACCCATAACAGCTGCCAGCGGATTAAAACAGCTTTAAAACAGATTAACACTTTATTTCCTCTGTTGTGTATGTGAGAGAGAGAGAGAAAATCAGACTTTTTGCAAGCTCTTTGATTGACCCAGAATGAGAATCTATTACTGTTGATTTAGTGCATTTATAGTGGCAAAGTTATTAGTCTTCTTAACACATAAGTTTTCCTCCGCAGGATATATAGGAGGTGAAATGCTGTGTAATAAAAGTCCTACATGTTTTCCACGTCTTTCAAAAAGAAGTCAATTTTTAGTGATTTGGCCTCCATTCAGTCTCACACTTTCCATTTCCCTCATCTTTCTTTCTGTCCTGCATTCTGTACCTCTCTCTCCTGTACTCCTCTCAGCTTTAGTTGGTCTCTCTGGGACATAAAACAAGTAAATGATATGGCCCTGACCTTTAGAG